>NC_056507.1:50902102-50908311 GCF_014905685.2 Nematolebias whitei | reverse complement strand
ACGCCTCCGCCGTTTTGAACACGACGTGGTATTCTAACCACAACAAATGGTGACCCGACGTGCGGCGAGGTGACGCGGCCTACACTGAATTGGATCGAGGTGGCTTGCGGTGCACACAGAGAGAGGAACTGGGCCCATTACTTGCAGGTAAGCTGGTTAACTCTTTGGACCTTAAGGTCCGGAGTTTCCGGCTTTTCGGCTGTAAACCAAATTAAAACTAAATTCAACTTCCTCTGTTCGTGTGCATGCGGCCATCTCCGGAAAATAAAGATGGTTTTATTTAAGATAACTCCCAGTGATTAGTGTTAATTCTGACGAGGTAGGTTACGATATTCAGACGGTTTTAGCGCCGAACGCTTACTTAGACGTTTTTAGGTAGTTTTCACAAGTTTTGTGGACTTGTGCCGGTGGACGGCGGAAGGCCTGCCGGAAGTCACGTGGGTGACAACGTTTTCTCTCAAAATTCAGCGGGATTGGCCACCAAAACTTTGATCGGACGAGCTTAAGGTCCCAAGCGTCTCACAAACGTCTTGGGGGGCTGAGGGACGGGACTCCTCTGGCCAGTGTTGACTGCCGCCTTAATTGGACCCCATTATTAGTTTAGCTTTGAGAGAAAATGAGTGAAATAGCATAGTGTGTTTGCCAAATTTCCGGTGGTCTGGGAGATCACCGTAGTGTATATTTAGAATAAGTTCATTGTGTGCCGTGCTTTGCGGATTTTGACAGACACTCTGTCTGTGTGTGTGTGGTAAAGCACTCGTGTGGGGGGAAGGGAGCGTTTCTTTGTTCCACACACGAGGTGAAGGTTTACGCGTGTTTTGTTTTGTCTTCGTTTCTGCGTCAGAGGTGTCTCGTGTGATCGGTGCTTCCGTATCCTGACCGGAAGGGGGCGCTGCTGTGAGGCAAGGACGGGTCTGGCCGCTGGGTTGTTCCGTACCAGACTTGTGTTTGTTTTATTACGGCTGCGGCCAGGAGTGAATGACAATAACATATTTGAATGCCTGGGTGTGTGAATGTTGTTATCAGGTGTGGAACTCATGAATGTGGTACAGGTGAAGCCTGTGGAAAATCTATAGGATCATATCAGAGGCAAATTGCATGACTTATAGGGAGTATCAAAATGAAAAGGAGGTAATTAGTTTGAGATCAGGGGGCCACTAGCACAAACGAGCGGAAATGAGCTTTATGTACCAAAATTAAGGGGGTAGAGCTTGATTTTTAATGATTTAGGCTGTACAAGTTGGATTAATTTAAAAATATAGCTGATTGGTGTGTCACAGCTAAATGGTATCTGATATGGGAACAGGGATAGCTGAAGATCTTTCAAATATTTGCTGATAGCCGTCTGAGGCCAGACAGAAACGGAGATAGGAGCAGACACAAGGTTAAACGAAACAATTTTCTGTATGATAGGAAGGAGGCAGTGAACTCTGAAACAGAGGATGGTTTGAATCTCAAGGAAAGAGGGGACATCACGTGTACGAGCTGTAATTAACCAGGAGATGGAGTCAGAGTGAGTCAGCTGGAGAAGGTTGAATCATCTTGGAGTCAGATTAGACAGTAGAGGGTTGAGATGTCAAAGCGAACGAGTGGAAGGGAAATATTGTAGGGGTGGTCTTGGTGGTACTGAACAAATTAGATTAACTTTCTTCTTGGAATTGACAATAAACTCAGGTTTTAAACTCAACTGCAAAACAACAGAATAAAATAAGTAATAGACAAAATCCTTGACACTTGTAAAATATTGAATTTTATTCTGGTCAAAGAAAATCTTACCGGACTCAAATTGAAAAACTTAGTTTAAATTAATCAGCCTTAAAAAGGTAAAGGCAAAGCCCAAAGGAGCTGTTTCCTTCTAAGAGCTGCAGGGACTAGGTTATTTATGAGACAACAATTCTAGTGGGTAAACGCCATGACTTTGACTTTATTATTTGAGACTTCACACAGGTCCTGGGAGTGCGAAAGGACAACAGAGAGGTGTACATAGTGAGTTTAAGAAGTTGTACTTTGTGAACAAAGGGCATGTACACGTTTTTGTGCAGTGATAATGGACTCTGTGATGTCTTGAGGAGTATACATGGTCTTAATTGATTTGTATTAAAAGTATCTTGTTTGTGATACAGTGAAAAAGCATAGTTAGGAGAGGAAATGATTTGCAGATTGGTTATATAACAATAAGTGATTACATATTAACATGCTGCCTAAAATTACAAGGTCTGGACTGATAATGTGGCCCTGAGAGTGGACTTCACTGTCAGGTGATGTGTCAACACACATGCTCTACAAGATGGAGGACATTGTTTGGAGGGGAATATTTTATGCAGTAGGCGTAAAGAATTGGCTTGTGCAGTGTTTAATGAAAGCTTTCACTCTTGTGTAATTGAGCGGTTAAAACATCTATTGTACAATCCAGGACACCAGAATGACTCCGTTGGGGTAAACGCTGTGGTTCCAGAGTAAAACTTGCTAACTAACGATTAATGTGGATAACAGATGAATGTTGGATCTGATTTTAATAATTTGATTATTTTTTCTTCTCTGCAGCTGGAGATGACAGAACTTTGGAGTGGGAAGATGAGTCTAATTAGGCCCACAAAACATAGAAGGTAGCATTTAACTGCATACAGCATCCATCTGAGTTTTGATCAGGACTCTCGAGTGCCGGGGGCCGGATCGGATACAAATGTGTTCAGGTGGGCGCTGACGTTGGGTCTGTGAAACTGACCAAGAGGACGGTTCAAATAAGTTGTCAGTCGAACACAACTGACACAGCAACAAAGAACTTTTCAGCCAAGTAACGTGACTTTTCAAAGATCTAACAGTCCAAGAGCGAACTGAACCAACTGTCCAGAGGGGGTCCTGGAGTTTGTCCACAGCGGGAACATCCAGTCAAGTCTTGCTGTATGCTGAGATATGAACTGCTGTACAAAGCTGAACTGGTCTCCAGACAGACAGAGACGAATCTGGGGACTGAAAGGCTGAAAGAAGAACTGGTGGTCACTCTGTCCAAGGTCACTAACATCAACTGCAGCCTGACGGAGGTGTCAACCCCACATTTGGTCTGTGATGGTCATCTAAGCACTTTGGGGTCGTGATCAAAAACTGCAGTTGGCTTTGATAATAATCACTCACATAGACTCATTTTAAAACAGGTGACACAACATGACAGACGTACTGATGTGGGAGTGCTAGACGATTCACCTGCTCCAACTGCTCTGGGATGAAAATTGTTTTATTACCTCTAATGCTCGACACTCCTGAGCAAAATATTGATTTTAACTTTCCGTTTATACAGGTCAGGAAGTCTCATTCAGGAGAAACCTGAGACCTGGTTTGGATGAAGTTCACTAATGGTTTCTAAAAGAATACTGAATGATTGTCTTTGCCTTGACGGAGCACATGTGGGGGGTCTGGTTTGATACAAGAGAAGAAATTTATTTAATGATTAACTTTTTGCTAATTTAAAGGAGAGCTTGGGTTGTAGTTGGGTAATTGTTTGCAAAACCTGGGTTGAATAACAGTAGTGGGACGTTTAAAACTACACCGTATGTTTAGTTCTGTAACTAATGCTCAATCTGGGTGTTAGTGGATTGCAGACGGTAATACTTCAGATTTGAAACAATGCCGTTTCAAAAAGGGGGGAGGTGTGTAGGCGGCTCTGAGCAGGGAACAGTTCATACAAGGATTAGATCATTACAAACTATACAAAAATAACTTCTTCTAAGGCGATTAAAAGATCATATCATGTAGGGTAATCACATTGACATTGGGAAATGAATAAATCAGAAACCTACATAACAACATTGCACTTGTATATATGTATATCAGTTTAACAGAAGTATCTTTTTCTCTTTGTTGTAATGTGTACAGATTCCAGAAAGGGGGACGCCCCTAGCCTGAGGTGGATTTAAGCAAAGGTTAAAGGGAAATGGGGTGGTTTGATAATTTTAAACACAACTGACTTGACTGGACTGGACGGGACTTATAGTTTAATTGGGCTAATAAGAAAAGGTTTCATGAACAAAGGATTTTAACCATTTTTTCCTCGTTCTCTTTCTCTTTTATTTTTTCTCTTTCTCTCTGTTTCTTCCTGGCTATTTCTTCCCTTATCTAGCACAGACAGGTACCTGGATGGAGGATTAAATACTTTTTTCTCTCACAGTGTTGTATGTCAGTTGGTTAAACTTTTAAGTTTATATTGTATTTTGATTGATGCTGTTGGCGCAAGCGATTTAATGAAGTTACTTCCACAGGCTCCAGGAAGAGGGGCCGGCGTGGATGATTGTTATTATTGTTATTGTATTGTGTATGTTTAATTTTAATTGTAGGTGGACCGGTTGACGACAAAGGCTTGTAAGGGTGACGGATGGGATGAGAGCACACAGGTATACCTGGAGAAGTCCAGTATGTAACATAATTCAGCTTCAAGTGTATAGATGCATGTAAGAATAGCATTTTATTTTAGTTTTACTAATTCTGTTTTAGGATAACATTGCAGTGTAATAATACACCTATCAGTAGCAATAATAACCATTAGGGTGCCCAATAATTCAGAAATAGGTTTTATTCACTACAGAAGTAACCACAGTCAGTTTTTCCAGGCCCAAAGGCCATGCAGGGTGTTTAACAATTCGCGAGCTTTGGTGTCCAGCTTTTCTCATCAGGAGGGAGGAACTCTTACCGAGGAGACAAACTCACATCAGACTGAGTCCTGCTGAAAAGAGGGACAGGACAAGACCCCACCAGGTGGTGGACAGAACATCACATGCCATCGGTCCCCAGAAGGAGAGTGGCACCTGTACGACCCCACCAGGGCACCCCTGCAGAGGAGAGGAATCGATCGCTGGACCAGATGCAGGGTGATCTGAAGACAGCTCCCCACTACACCTGGAGGAGGTGACAGGACCTTTGTGGGAGCTCATTCTTTGCCCCTTTGTTCTGGTTGGAAAAAGGCAGTAGCAAACATCGGAGAAGGAGTCTCCGCTCTGCCTGAAGTCGGCCGGGTAGATCGGGTAAGGACGGAAGATTACCAGCCCTGACCGTGAAGAACAGAAGACGCGTCAAACTGATTTTAGTTTTGTCCCAATACACACACATCATTTAGAATGTTTAATCAAACTGATACGGTTCTGAGGACTTTACATGAAGATAACTCCGCGGGCCGAATCCCGCCGAGCACCAAAGGACCCTTGTGGACGAACAAGGGCTCCCACCGCAAGCTCAAGAACCGAAGACCTGCTAGATAGAAATGTTTAAATTGAGGGTGTTGGCTTTTCCTGTTTAATATGAGTGTGTTGTCTTACCTTTCAGTCAATCTGAAAAACAACCAGAGAAGGGTCGTGGATTCAATTGGAAACTTAACTATTCATTTAACTTGACTATAAACTTAAATATTCATTAACTTAAATATTCTGTTAACTTAAATATTCAAATATTTTACTCCATTCAATTGGGCATTTAATCATTCTAAAATACCACAAGGTATTTTAAAGGTGGTTTGAAATAGAATTTCACTTATTTATCTTTCTCTAGGAGGGGTGTTGCCGCTTTTTGTATTTTTATAAAGGTTTATGTGTGTGGTACTTTTCACAGGTGTTGGATCAGGGGTCTGGTCCAGGACCCCTGGGGAGTGCAGTAAGTTTGCGTCACGTCCAAATTGATAAATCCATAAAGAGGGTGAACTCCCATGAATATGGGAGTTCAAAAGAGGGAATGTTGGATTTAATATTTTATACATTTTTATACTTCCTATCAAGCACTCAAATGTCATGTCACATAAAGGGTGTGCGTGTCTTTCTTCCAAGTTTGAACTAGGTTTATAGAAAATGTTTGCTAATTCTAACTAGTTGACCTTTAAATATAATCTCATAGTAGCTAAAGATAATTTTACAAGTTCACATTTGATAAATTACAAGCAATCAAATCAGGCCAGAGAGCAGACTGATTAACATAAATAAAGCTAGAACACAGCTCTTTAATTTAGACAATATAGGTTGACTAAGTAAAATCAAATTAAGAGTATAACCATGATCCCAATAAAAACACGAACATAAGTTAGATAATATAATTATTCCTAGAAATAAACAACTATTTCAAATCAGTGTTATCACTAAGGTATCACGTTAAACAAACAGTGTTAACAGTTTAAACGCAGACACAGAAACTAAGATGATTCTGCCTTAAAAACAATCACCAGGCCTTCAACAGAT
>NC_056507.1:50900645-50902002 GCF_014905685.2 Nematolebias whitei | reverse complement strand
CGACCAAGTATTGAGTGCATAACTGAACATGATTATTTGAAGGTTGGTGTTTTTTGTATTAAAAACACTTGTCTTTCATTGGTGGGAGGAAATATTTTAATTTTTTGGGACAGGCATTTTGGGTTTTCATGAGCTGTATGCCATAATCATCAGTATTAAAACAATTAAAGACCTGAAATATTTCAGTTGATGTGCAATGAATCTGAAATATATGAAAGTTTCATTTTTATCATTACATTATGGAAAATAATGACCTTTATCACAATATGCTAATTTTTTGAGAAGGACCTGTATAGTCTGTCTCAGAGCCCTATAAAGAGAGAGCTGCAACACTCTCTGAACTCGCCGATACGCGGTCACGTGGTTCATGCAGCTCCAATAGTTCCAAACAGTTCATCCTGTCAGTCAGTCTGAGGCTGCTGGTGCAACACAACACAAAAATCCACTTTTCTTACTTTACCTGTGTCTTTCAGTAATTATTGAGCAGTAACGAACAAAATTATTGATTATTTCACAGACTATGCATTTTATCAAAACATTTTTAGAAGCGGCTGATACATTTATCATTAAATTTTAGAAGGGAACGAGTCTGCAAACACATATTTGTTAGAAAAAAAAATGTATATGCAATACAGTGATCAATATAGCCATATCAGTGTTTTATAACGTTGCGTTAAAAAAGATCAGAGTAACTCCTGTTATAAAGTTATTCTGATGTTCTCTGCAGGATAAACCTTGTCCTCCATGCAGCATCAGATCTGCTCCAGCTTACCTCAGATCATCTGGATGAATTCTTGATTTCTATAGAAGATATTAATTCAACCTTTATTTAAACAGGTTCGTCCCATTGAGCCACGAGGACTCATTTACAAGAGAGACTGAATATAATTGTTGTATTTGTCGTTTTTTTATGGCACCAAGTACCTGATAACTGAGTTGATTGTAGCCTGACAACTATTGTAAAATTGTGATTCATTGATTAAAATGTTCATTTAAATGAAACTGTTTCTAGTTAAAATCATAACAGATGACAAAATAAGTGTTAACTGTGCAAAAATTAGTTTCCAAACAATTTATTATAAAATATGTAAAATGTAAAGCAAGCTTTAATAAAGTACTTTTACTGCCATTTATACTGTTTATTAATGACATCATCTCAAGTCAGCAGCAGCACCATCATCATCATCATCAGGGATAGACCTGCACCGATATGCAAATGCAGAAGTGACTGTAGTGAACCTAACCTGATGTCAAACTAAGCCTAAGGTCAAAACACTTGACCTTAAGAACCTTGTGGGACAGAAACTGTCATTTCATTGATCTGCATCCAGAAATACAGTTTGACCCATCCTGAGAC
>NC_056507.1:50870193-50900545 GCF_014905685.2 Nematolebias whitei | reverse complement strand
TCTGAAATATATGAAAGTTTCATTTTTATCATTACATTATGGAAAATAATTACCTTTATCACAATATGCTAATTTTTTAGATGGACCTGTATATACAGACAAGACAAGATGTGATTACAAACAGCTGGCACGAGACAAGGATTAAATTAATTGGATAAATGATGAGACACACAAGGGAGCACAGACAAGAAAGGTCCACAGATGGTGCCATCCTTACAGTATCCCCCCTCACGGATGGCCCCTAGCTTCCCCAAAAAACTCCCCCAAAAGAATTGGGTGGGTGGAGGGAGGAACTGCAAGGACGGAGAGCCCAATGAAACTTGAGGACAAAAACAAAATGACAAAATCAAAACCTGGAGACAAAACTAAGCACAAACAGGTACATAAAAATATCTGGGCCGTCAAGTGACCGTCTTAGCAAGGTCATGGTTCCAGCGGGCGGCCGGGAGGCTGTCTATCAAACTGGAATGGGTCAGGAGGGAGGCCACGAGGGCGACCATCAGACCGAAGCAGGTCGGGCAGGTGGCCAGGAGGCCGTTCAGACTGAAGCAGGGCGGGTGGGCGGGCGGCAGGCCGTCCATCAGACTGCAACAAGTCGGGCTGGTGGGCGGGAGGCCGTCAATTAGGCTGGAGCAGGTCGGGCGGGCGGCCGAGAGGCCGACCATCAGGCTGAAGCAGGTCGGGCGGCTGGCCTGGAGACCATTCATCAGGCCGGGGCTGGTCAGGTAGGCAGCCGAGAGGTCATCCAATAGGCCGTTCAGGCAGAGACAAGACAGACAGGTGGCTGGGAGACCATTCATCAGGCCAGGGCCAGTCAGGCAGGTGGTCGAGAAGTCGTCCCATAAGCCATTCAGACGGATTAGACGGGTGGCCAGGAGGCCGTTCAGGCAGAAGCAGGTCAGACGGGCGGCCTGGGGACCATTCATCAGGCCGGGGCCGGTCAGGCAGTCAAGAGTTCGTCCATCAGGCCGTACATACAGGATCAGGTCAGACGGGCAGCTTGGAGACCATTAATTATGCCGGGCCAGTCAGGCAGGCAGCTGAGAGGTCGTCCAAAGGGCCGTACCAACAGGATCAGGTCAGATGGGTGGCCAGGAAGCCTTTCAGGCAGCAGCAGGTCAAGCGGGTAACCTGAGAGTCATCCATGACGCCAGAGCCAACCAGGTGGGCAACTGGCGAGTCGTCCATGACGGCAGAGAAGACCAGGCGGGCAACCGGCGAGTCTTCCATGATGCTGGAGCAGACCAGGCGGGCAACCGGCGAATCGTTCATGACGCCGGAGCAGACCAGGCAGGTGGACTGGACGGGACGTAGAGACTGGGTGGGTCTTGGAAACTGGACAAGGCGTGGACCTGAGAGCAAAGACCTCATCAGGTGGAACAGGGACGAAGACCTCTGTCAGGTCAGGATCTTCTGTAGTCGGGTCAGGAGCCAAAACCTCAGGCAGACAGGGAGCAAAGACCTCAGGCGGAACGGGGACGAAGACCTCAGGCAAGCTGGGGACGAAGACCTCAGACGAGCTGGGGACAAAGACCTCAGGAGAGCCGGGGACGAAGACTTCAGGCGAGCCGGGGTCGAAGACTTCAGGTGGAACAGGACCTTCTGCGGCAAACTCAGGATCTTCTGCAGTCGGGCCGGGAGCGAAGACCTCAGGCGGACCAGAGACAAAGACCTTCTGTGGTCGGGTCAGGAGCAAAAACCTCAGGCAGACCGGGAGTGAAGACCTCAGTCGAACCGGGGACGAAGACCTCAGGTGAGCTGGGGACGACGACCTCAGATGAGCTGGGGACAAAGACCTCAGGAGAGCCGGGGACGAAGACTTCAGGCGAGCCGGGGTTGAAGATTTCCGGTGGACCAGGATCTTCTGCGGCCAACTCAGGATCTTCTGCAGTCGGGCTGGGAGCGAAGACCTCAGGCGGACCAGAGACGAAGACCTCAGGCAGACCAGGAGCGAAGAACTCAGGAGGGCTAAAGATGAAGACCTCAGGCAGACCAGGATCTTCTGTGGTTAACTCAGGATCTTCTGTGGTCGGGTCAGGAGTGAAGATCTCAGGCTGAGGCGAGGACCCCTCAGCAGGCTCAGGACCCCCAGGCTGAGGTGTGGACCCAGAAGCGAGGACCTTCTATCTCTAGTCCCCTGTCAAATGAGGCAACTTTAACAATTTCACTAGAGCCTGATTTATGTTTGGACAGTTTTTGTCCTCTTGAGCTCTCTGAATTGTCAAAAATAATAACCCCATCCAAACCATCCACATGCCTGCTAGATCCCATCCCAACCAGACTGTTTAAAGAGGTATTCCCCCTAATTATTGTCCACATTTTGGATCTACTTAATTTGTCTTTAATGGATGGTTATGTACCACAGCGCTTTAAGGTTGCTGTAATTAAACCTTTACTTAAGAAGTCTGATCTTGACTCAGAAATTCTGGCCAACTATAGACCTATATCTAATCTAACTTTCATCTCAAAAATTGTATAGAAAATAGTTGCAGGTCAGTTGCGTGAACATCTACAAAGAAATAATCTGTTTGAAGAGTTTCAGTCAAGGTTTAGAGCTTATCTTAGCGCAGAAACAGCACTAGTAAAAGGAACTAATGATATTCTCATGGCCTCAGACAATGGACTTGTGTCTATACTGGTTCTGTTAGACCTCAGTGCTGCATTTGATACAGCTGATCACAATATTTTACTACAGAGGCTTGAATATGACATTGGGATTACAGGAACGGCTCTAAAATGGTTTAAATCATATCTATCTGATAGATTCCAGTTTGTAGATGTAAATAATGAATCTTCTTCATACACCAAAGTTAGTCATGGAGTTCCTCAGGGCTCAGTGCTTGGACAATACTCTTTACTTTCTATATGCTTCCATTAGGTAAAGTTATTAAACAGCATGGGATAAATTTCCATTGTTATGCTGATGACACACAATTATATTTGTCCATTAAACCCAATGAATCCAATCAGCTACTTAGACTACAAGCATGTCTTAAAGACATAAAAACCTGGATGACCCTTAATTTTTTCCTGTTGAACACAGACAAGACTGGGGTTTTTGGATTTTGGACCTGAGCACCGTAGGAATGCATTTTTCAGTCTTTCTCCCTCCTTAGATGGCATTAATCTGTCCTCCAGCTATAATGTTAAAAATCTTGGTGTTATTTTTGATCAGGACATGTCTTTTATCCCCCACATTAAAAACATTACTAGAACCACCTTCTTCCACCTGCGTAATATCACTAAAATTAGAAACATCTTATCTAAAAATGATGCAGAAAAACTGGTCCATGCATTTGTCACATCTAGACTGGACTATTGCAATGGTTTATTATCTGGATGTCCAATTACTTCTTTAAAACGTCTTCAGTTGATCCAAAATGCTGCTGCCAGAGTCTTAACCGGAGTTAGTGGGAGAGATCATATCTCTCCAGTTTTAGTTTCTCTCCATTGGCTCCCTGTCAAATCCAGAATAGAATTCAAAATCTTACTTCTAACCTACAAAGCTCTCAACAACCTAGCTCCATCTTATATTACAGATCTTATTGTTCCATATTTTCCTAACAGAGCACTTCGCTCTCAGACTGCAGGTTTACTTGTGGTTCCTAGAATTTACAAAAACAGAATGGGAGGCAGATCTTTCAATTATCAGGCTCCTCTCTTGTGGAACCAACTTCCCATCTCTGTCCATGAAGCTGACACATTATCCCATTTTAAAACTAGGCTTAAGACTTTCCTTTTTGCTAAATCATATAGTTAGGGTCAGCTTGGGTTTCCTGAGCTGTCCTTTAGTTATGTTGCAAAAGGCTTAGACTGCTGGAGGACAAATTGACCACAATATTCACTCTACTACTGTCTTTACTTACTCTGCTCAACCTGTTTTGTATTTGTCATTATTTTTTCTATCCTCAACATGTGTTATTTTTTTTGTCTTTCAGATACACCTGGACCTATACCTGGAGCTACCATTCTGTGTTTGTCTGTCTCTCCTTCCTGTCCTCTCAACCAGCCGGTCAAAGCAGATGGCCGCTTGTCCTGAGCCTGGTTCTGCTGGAGGTTTCTTCCTTTAAAAAGGGAGTTTTTCATTTCCACTGTTACCACTGTTCTTGCTCAGGATGGGAGACTGTAACGAAGCCAAAATTCAACTTGTCTGCTGGATTCCTTAGATAGAGAACTTTACTAATTGGCTTTTATGTATGTGAATGTTTCTGTAAAGTGCCCTGAGACAACTTTTTTGTGATTTGGCTGTCACAATCCTCAGTGTTGGAACCCAATTGCAGAGAGGCGAGCGAGGCAGGAGTTTAAAAATAAAAATAATTTATTTTTAATAACAAAACAAAAGGCTGTCGGTGCAGCAAAACTTACTTGGGCAGATAGGATCAGAAACAAGGCAGAGCAGATCATCAGGTGGACAAGCAACAGACAAGACAGAAGAGGACTGAGATGTCTGTGAACACAGAACAATGACCGGACAAGGAGTGTTCTTCTTCTTCTTCTTCTTTTAATTTATTGGCGGATTGCAAACAGCTTTCAGGTGCATACCGCCACCTACTGAGCTAGAGTGTGCAACACATGACCTCTGTCCCTAAATTCTTTTTTTTTATGTTAATGTTTTTCAAATATGTAACCAATGCTTTTCTGACGTCTTTTATCTTATCCTTCTCCCCTTCATTTCCTAAAATTCCTCCTAAACTCCAAGCTCTCCCTGTCTCTTTGACTTTTCTTTTCAGTCTCTCCCTTTCTTCCGTATATTTAATGCAATCCATCAATACATGTTCCACACTTTCTGTTTCCCCACATTCCTCGCATCTATTGTTATTCCTTTTCCCCAATATGAACATTGTGTCATTAAGGAATGTGTGCCCCACCCTCAGTCTCATAAGTATCACCTCCTCTCTTCTACTTCTTTCTCTACACGTTGTTATTTTAACTGATTTTTGAATCCTGAATAATTTTCTTCCTTTCTTGTCCTCATTCCATCTCTTTTGCCATTTATTTAGTTCTTGTCTTTTAATAATTGATTTACCCTCTCCTTTCCCTAATGGAATATTAGCTGTTATTTCTCTCTTCAACGCTGCCTTGGCAAGATCATCCGCCCTTTCATTCCCTTCCACCCCTTCATGTGCTGGCACCCAACAAAAATGCACATCTCTTCCTCCTCTGTGCAACCTAAATAATGCATGTTGAATTTCTAAAATGAGATCTTTCCTATTGTTTCCGTTTGACTTTATACTTTCTATTACCGCTTTTGAATCTGTGAATATTGCCACTCTATCTGGTCTAACCTCCTCAATCCATTCCAAACTAAAAATAACTGCCACCATCTCAGCCGTGAACACTGAAAGGTGATCTGTAATTCTTTTGATAATACATACTTCAAATTCTGGTATGAAGACTCCTATTCCCACCCTTCCCTGATCGTTTTTTGATCCATCTGTATAGATTTCTAAGTAATTGGAATAAGTTTCTTTAATATATCTGCTAGATTTCACCCCTATTTCATTACCTTTCCATTCTTTTTTCCATTCTAGTAATTTTTTGTCCACTTTACTTTCAGGGATTAGCCAGGGTGATATAACACTTTTTGGATTACTCCTAGCAAATTCTATATTTTCTATCCCATAAATTTCTGCTAATTTATTTATTTTCCATCCAAATCCTCTTCCTTGATATTTGTCGTACTCCCAACAGTTCTGTATAGTCATAGCTGCTGGATTTCCTTCTTTATTTCCTTTAAGTTTGATCCAGTATGATAGTGACAGTTTTATTCTTCTCATTTCTAATGGCGTTTCCCCTGTTTCTACAAGAATTGCATTTATGGGTGTCGTTTTAATCGCTCCTGTGCACACCCGTAGTGCTCTGGATTGTAGTCTATCTAATTTTTGAAGTTTAGATTTTGTAGCTGCTCCATAAACTATACATCCATAGTCCAGTGTCGATCTCATTAGAGCTCTGTAGATATTTAATAAAGATATTTTATCAGCTCCCCAATTATTTCCTGCCACTGCTTTCATTAAATTTATTACTTTTTTACACTTAGTTTCCATCTCATTCAAATGTGTTTGCCATGTATACGCACTGTCTAACCATATACCTAAATATTTAAATTCATTAACCCTTTTCAGCTGTTGCCCATATAATAAGAAATGACCAATATTGATCTTCTTTTTGTGAGTAATCACCATGTAGTTGGTTTTGTTTACTGACAATTTAAAACCCCATTCATAAGACCATTTCTCTATCTGATTTATTGCTTTTCTTATACATTTAGCTATATGTGGAGCATTTCTACCCCTCATCCATATAGCTCCATCATCTGCATATAATGCAGATCTAATACCCCTATCCAGATTTGCAAACATGTCGTTAATCATTAAATTAAATAGTACTGGACTAATTACACTTCCTTGAGGAGTGCCGTTTTCTACTTTATAATCTCTTGATAGTTCACCCCCTACTTTAACTCTTATTGACCTTTCCTTCAAGAAGCTGGAGATCCAGTTGTACATCCTCCCATCTATTCCCATTTGTTCCAATTTTATAAGAAGTCCTTCTCTCCACATTGAGTCGTAAGCTTTTTCAATATCAAAGAATACTATAATCATAATTTCTTTCATTTTCAGAGTTTTCTCAATATCTGAACATACTCTAACTAGAGCATCCACTGTGGATCTACCTGTTCTAAATCCGCTCTGATACTTATTGATAAGTTCTCTTTTTTCAACGATATATAACAATCTATTAATTAGTACTTTTTCCATCAATTTACATAAGTGAGATGTCAATGCTATTGGTCTATAATTGTCTGTGTTTGTTGGGTCCTTCCCCGGTTTATTAAATGGTAAAATGATGGCTCTTTTCCAACTCTGAGGTACTGATCCTTCTTCCCATATTTTGTTAAATAGTTTCAATATTATACTTAAAGTTGTTTCTGGTAGATGTTTTAACATGATATAACATATATTATCTTCTCCTGGCGCCGCATTTCTTGTGTCTTTTAATGCAATTTTAATTTCTTTCATTGTTAGTTGTTCGTCTAGTGTTAATCTTGATTTATTTTTCTTTTGTCCTACTTTTTTAAATGATTTGAGTTTTAGTTCCTTCTGTTGCCTATGCTTTTGTTCCAGATGATCCCCATTATTGATATTAACAAACGCCTCTCCCAGAGAATCCGCCTTATCTTTATTGGAAACCTTTATTTCGTTATTTTTAATTAGTGCTGGAATTTTCACTTCACTTCTCTTTCCATTCATTTTTTTAAACATCGACCAAACCTGATTAATATTTATTTTATATCCTATTGTTGAACAGTAGTCCCTCCACGATTTCTTTTTTGCCTCCTTGATAATCCTACGAGCTATTGCTCTTTTCTTTTTGAAATCTATAAGGTTACCGCAATTCATATTTTGCCGTAATGTTTTTAGAGCTTTATTTCTCTCTTTAATTGCTTTACTGCATTCTTCCGTCCACCAAGGTACAATTTTTATCCTACTTTTCATAACTACTTTAGGAATGCTAGAGTTTGCTGCATCTAAAATGTGGTCTGTTACCTTGGCATTGCATTCTTCTACATTTCCTGTAAGATTTACTAAATGGTTGAACTTCTCACAAATTATCTTAAACTTGTCCCAATCAGCTTTCTTAAAGCACCATCTGGTTTCAGATAATTCGTTTTGATTTTTCAAATTGTCATTTAACATTGTACTAATCGTAAAGTGATCGCTTCCCAGAGTTGAGTCTCCGTTCACACCCCATTCACATGATTTAACTAGAGAATCTGATACTATTGTTAAATCTATACAGGAAACTGTTCCATTATTGATATTAACTCTTGTTCCTTGTCCATCATTCAAACATACCATTGATCTGTCATCCATCCATTCTTCTATTATATTGCCATTATAATCTGTTGTGCTACTACCCCACAGGCTATTGTATGCGTTAAAGTCTCCACACCATATTTCTTTCCTGAGTATATTTCCAGTTAATTCTTTAAACATATCCTTTTCTATTGTTTTACATGGGTTGTAATAATTTACTACTCTAAGATGACCAATACTTTTTAGATTGTATATTTCTATAATCACACATTCATATTCTGAGTTGTTGGCAATTTCCTTATATGCTATTCCTTTTTTAATAAAAGTAGCACACCCTCCTCCTCTATTTCCGACAGTTCTGTCTTTCCTTACTGAATCGTAGCCCTGTATTTTAAATTCTAAAATGGGTTTTAACCATGTTTCCTGTATACATATTATGTCTGGAGCTACTTTTAATTCATAAATAATTTTTTTAAGTTCTTGTCCATTAGCAATAATACTCCTAGCATTCCATTGTAGAATATGAAAGACCATCCTATTCCTTTCCTTGGCTGTTTCCTGATGATTCAACTGAATTTAACAGAGAATGAATCTGATCTGCTTGTAATTCTTTCATGTCCAAAAATTTTCCTGCAGCTGCTACTACTGTTTTTATTTTATCACTTTTCTTTTTCATTTGGATAGTTATGTTGATAATATGACATATGAATGCCACAAACTTTTCTTTTTCTACAATCATTGATTTGTCATCTACTGTACATTTGTGAGAGCAAACATTGCGTTGTTCTATTGGTTGTAATGGTGATGTGCTCTGTTGGTTATTAGCACTTTGTTCCGAGTATCTCTGATCTATTTCAACATTTCTCATTTCTTTTGTTTCTACTTTTCTTACCCTCTTCAATGCTTCTGCGTATGTTATTTTTTCGGTTATTTTAATTCGTTGTGCTTCTCTTGCTTCTCTCTGAACTACACATCCCCCATATGCAGCACTGTGCTCTCCTCCACAATTACAGCATTTAACCTTCAAATCTTTTTCACATTTACCATACTCATGTGGACCTCCACATCTTGCACACCTTATTTTTCCTTTACATTCTTTTGCAACATGCCCCATTCTTTGGCATATATAGCACCTTATTGGATTGGGAATGTATTCTCTTACCCTGAAATTTACATAACCCAGCTGCACACATTCCGGTACTGAGTTTTCGAACTGTAGTATAATCGACATAGTTTCTTTGATGATTCCATCTTTCTTGGTTTTAATCCTTGTTGCGCCTGTTACTTTTCCTCCTTTGATTTCTTGTTTAATGTCCTCTACAGTCATTTCTACTGGAACTCTTGAAATCACCCCTTTTAGTTTAATATTAGAACCTGGTATGTATGTTTTAATTTCTTCTCCCATCAGTGTTGTCATTTTCAATATTTTCTCCTGCTGTTTTTTATTTATTGCGTGAATGAGAACTTTTCTATTGTTTATTAATCTGGCTAACTTGATTTCTCCCATTTTTTCCTCTATGCCTTTAGTTAGTTTAATCGGATGAAAACATTTTCCTTCTTGTTTAAATTCTATGATTACTTTCAGTTCCTCTTCCCTGATTGATTTCACCTGTGTTTGATTGCTTGGACTGGGATTAGATTTTGACTTTTTGCTCATTTCTATTCTTGAGTCACTTTCTTGTGACCAGCTCCTATCTCTTTCTTGTCTTTTCCTTTGAATTCTTTTCATTTTTGCTGTATTTGCCATTGACCACTCCATTTCATCTCCACCATTTCCTCCTGATGAGGAAGCCATAATGTTGCATTCAGAGCTCAGTTTATGCAAATCCGCCAACTGTGTCCAGCTCCTACCTTCTCCTCCAGATGCACTTTTACCTCTTATTTTTTAAATTTTAACTTTAGACCAACTTCAGAAAACAAAACCTCCTCCTCCTCCGCTTCTTCTCAGCGAGCTCCAATGCTGAACCTCTGCTGTTTGGAACTATTTGCAGCTGCACCCGGACAAGGAGTGAAGGAGAGAAAGGCTTTTTATAAGGCAGAGGGAGTGTGAGTAATGAGAGCACCTGGGCAGGTGGCTGATGAGGGACAGGTGTGAATGATAAAGACTGAGGAGTGGAGAGGCAGACTGAGGAGTGAGTGGAAAACAGGACCAGATACACAAAAACAGAAAACACACAAAGAGCAGAGGCTTAGGCAGATGGGGGGGCAGCGGGGGCCGCTGACCGTGACAGGAGTGGAGAGGCAGACTGAGGAGTGAATGATAAAAACTGAGGAGTGGAGAGGCAGACTGAGGAGTGAGTGGAAAACAGGACCAGATACACAGAAACAGAAACCACACAAAGAGCAGAGGCTTAGGACACAGAAACAGAAACCACACAAAGAGCAGAGGCTTAGGCAGATGGGGGGGCAGCGGGGGCCGCTGACCGTGACATTGGCGCTATATAAATAAACTGAATTGAATTGAATTGAATTGAATTGAATTGACCTCAGACAGGACAGGAATGAGGACTTTGGCGGATGGACCAGGAGCGAGGACCTCAATGGATGGACCAGGAGTGAGGACCTCAGCAGATTGACCAGAAGCGATGACCTCAACAGATGGATCAGCGGCGAGGAGCTCAATAGACGGGTCGGCGGCAAGGAGCTCAACAGACGGGTCGGCGGCGGAATCTTCAGCAGCAGGATCTGAAGCGGAGTCTGTCTGGACCCCCACGGCTGAACAGACAAGAGAGGAGTCCGTCTGGACCCCCACAGTTGAGCAGGCCGGAGAGGAGTTCGTCTGAACCCCCAAACTGGAACAGGCAGGTGCTGAGTTTGTCTGGGGCCCCCCAGCAGTTTCAGTGGTGGCTGCAGTCTTTGTGGTGGCTGCAGGTTCGGGGCAGGCTGCAGGCTCTGGGCAGGCTGGTTCTGGAGGGACTGCAGTGTCTGGGCTGGTTGCAGGTGCTGGAGGGGCTGCAGGTGCTACAGGAGCTGGAGGGGCTGCAGGTTCTGGGCTGGTTGCAGGTTCTGGAGGGACTACAGGTTCTGGAGGGACTGCAGTGTCTGGGCTGGTTGCAGGTGCTACAGGTGCTGGGGGGACTGCAGGTGCTGGAGGGACTACAAGTGCTCGAGGGACTACATGCTCTGGGCTGGCTGCAGGTGCCTGAGGGACAGGAGCTGATGCTGGGACAGGAGCTGGCTCTGGGGCTGCAGGTTCTGAAGGCTCTGGGACTGCAGGTTCTGAAGGCTCTGGGCTGCAGGTTCTGAAGGCTCTGGACCTGTGGGTTCTGGGCTGGCTACAAGTTGTGAGTAGACTGCAGGTTCTGGGTTAGCTACATGTTGTGAGTGGACTGCAGTTTCTGGGCTGGTTACAGGTTGTGAGTGGACTGCAGGTTCTGGGCTAGCTACAGGTTGTGAATGGACTGCAGGTTCTGGGTTGGCTACAGGTTGTGAGTGGACTGCATGTTCTGGGCTGACTATAGGTTGTGAGTGTACTGCGGGTTCTGGGACAGGAGCTGGTGCTGGGACAGGAGCTGGTGCTGTGGTGGATGTTTTCAGACTATAAAAAAGTTAAATCTAGTCCTCTGGACATTCAAACAACAAAACAAAGCAAAACAACAAAAAAAAGTGGAAACATTTCGTCTTTCATGCGAAAGACTTCCTCAGTCTGAGGTGCTGTATTCAGCTCAGTCTTATAAATAGTACCTTCTCAGAGTGGATTGTAAAGACGCTCTTATCTGCTGTGCTGTATTGCTCAATGTATCACAACTGTATCTTGTCCTTTATTTGAATCTGATTGGCTTTTGGATCTGCTTGTCTTTTGGTATCAACAAGTACAGGTTGAACTAAGTCAGAGAATGTATGAGTTTTTTGTGTGTATGGGACATGAACTAACAGGGAGCTACTGGTGTGTGTCCAACCTGATGACAAGATCACCAGTAAACTGGAACAGCAGAAGAAAAATAATAAAACAACTCCATAAAAGGACTTCCAGGAAATGAAGACATCAGTTTGAACTAGTTTAGACAAAAACTGTAAGAATGTGTGACACGTCTCTGGGTGGAGCTTTTGTGTTTAAATAGTAAGTAAGTAAGTAAAACTTTATTTATATAGCACTTCTCAAGATAAAAATCACAAAACGCTCCAACAAATCAGATAAACAAAAGCAAAAAATCAAATTCAAGCAAAAGCAGATTTAAAAAGATACATTTTTAGCTGACTTTCAAAAGAAATCACTGAGTCCAGTGATCGGAGAGTTTGAGGAAGAGAGTTCCAGAGTCTTGGAGCCACGGAAGAAAAGGCTCTATCTCCTTTAGTTTTCAAATTTGTCTGGGGGACAGTCAGCAGGCATTGATCATAGGACCTCAGAGCTCTGATCGGTGTGTAGGGACGTAAAAGTTCTGTTATGTAATTTGGTGTTTGACCATGTAAATCTCTCCAGGTTAAAACCAAAACCTTAAAATCCACTCGATGTTGAACTGGGAGCCAATGAAGTTGTTTTAAAAGTGGTGTTACATGGCAATACTTTGATGATCCAGTCAGGAGTTGAGCTGCAGCATTTTGCACAGACTGCAACCGGTCAAGGGAGGTTTTGTTTAAACATGTATACAGTGCATTACAATAATCCAGGCGAGATGAGACAAATGCATGAATTAACATTTCCATTTCTGGACAGGAAACAATATGGCTAAGTTTGACGATGTTACGCAGATGGTAGAAACAGGAACGAACCAGAGACTTAATATGATTTTCCAGTGTAAAACAAGAGTCAAAGGTTAGCCCAAGATTTCTAACTGAGGACTTAGCTAAATGACCAAGAGGTCCAAGGTTCTGCTTTATCACTGCAGTTGTTTTTTCTGGAGCAAAGATGATTACTTCAGTTTTCTCGCTGTTCAGCTGAAGAAAACTTTCCGTCATCCATCTTTTAACTGATTCCATACAGTTGAGTAAGATTTGTATTTTTGAAACCTCATTTGGTAAAAAAGAGATGTACAACTGAATGTCATCAGCATAACAGTGATATGAGATATCCTTTAAAGATGACAGTATTGGACCAAGAGGGACCAGATAGATCAAAAACAACAATGGCCCCAGAACAGAGCCCTGAGGAACACCAAAATGAACAGGGCAGGACTGGGATCTGAAAGTAGAGGAAGCCAAGAAGACTGATCTATTGGACAGGTAAGAGGACAACCATTTTAAGGCAGAACCTGAAATACCAGCCCAGCTCTTCAGCCTGTCCAGCAAGGTCAAATGATCAACAGTGTCAAAAGCCGACGTCAGATCCAGCATAAGCAGCACAGAACATTTTCCTGCATCTTGTTGCATCAGTAGATCATTTGAGACCCTAAGGAGAGCTGTCTCAGTTGAGTGGGATTTACGAAACCCAGACTGAAAATAGTCCAGAATACTGTGTTGTTCAAGAGCAGCAGTTAACTGCTGGACCACAACCTTCTCAATAATTTTAGCCAGAAAAGGAAGTTTGGAGATTGGTCTGTAACTGTTAAATGAAGAGGAATCCAAATTAACCTTTTTTAAGAGTGGGTGGATGACAGCATTCTTTAGGCAAACAAGTACTTGACCAGAAACTAAAGAAGCATTTACTATTTTCAGTACACTAGGACCAATGCACTGAAAGACACCCTTAAACAAGCCTACAGGTAGAATATCCAGAGAGCAGGAGGATGTCTTCATGGAGCTAACAAGCTTAGTGAGCTCATGAAGGGACACTGGCTGGAAGGAGTCTAAAATAACAGGCCGAGCTAGAGAGGGAACAGTCAGCCCAGGTGCAGGTGAAGGAATATTATTTCTCACCTTACTGACTTTGTCTATAAAATAAGAAATAAAAATTTGGCAATCCTCATTTGAAGAGATGAGAACAGAAGGTGAAGCTGGGGTGGTAATGTCCCTGATAGTATTAAAAAACAATTTGGAGTTTCCTTTGCTCCTAACAATCAGGTTAGAGAAATAAGTTGCCCTCGCTTCTTTAACTGTATTGTTAAAAGAGGCTAAGAGATCCTTTAAAAACAGAAGATGCACCTGTAGATTAGTTTTCTTCCACAAATGTTCAGTTTTTCTGCAAGAACGCTTTAAACATCGAATGCTGTCATTTATCCACAGTGTGGGGTTAGAGGCGGGCAATGACCTCTTTTTGATAGAGCAAATACTGTCTAAAACAGAGAGACAATGTTCATTAAAATGATCAGTCAGTAAAACTACATCATTAAAAGGAGATAAAAATGGATTAAACTCAGCCAGAAAAAGGTCTGCTGTCGAGGAGTTTAAAAAGCAAGAGCTGACCTCACAGCGAGGCGATTGCTGTAAAACAGTTTGACATAAATTAAAAAGAATACAGTGATGATCAGAGATAAAAATGTCCTCAGAAGACAAACAATCAATGTTCACACCTAAAGTAAAAACAAGGTCCAAGGTATGTCCTTTGGAGTGAGTCGGTCCTGACACATGCTGAATGATATTAAAAAAATCCATTATACTGATAAAGTTCTTTGCCAAGGAGTCAGTGAAGTCATCAACGTGGATATTAAAATCGCCAACAATAACCAGCCTGGACAGCTTTAGAGTAGCTGATAAGAAGTCACTAAAATCCTTTAAGAAAGTATCATTTGGACCAGGTGGACGGTAAACCACTGCACAATAAAATGGGTCCTTAATCCCATTTTTAAAGAGCTGCAGCTCGAATGATGCAAAACGTCCAACATTAGATGTGCAACAGGAAAACCCGTTTCTAAACACGGCTGCGAGGCCAAATACAGAAGGAACTAAAGCTCCAGTCAGATGTGTCTTGAGTTTTTGTTGTATCTCTGTTGGTTTGGGGTAAGAGCGTCTCCTTTCAGCTGAAAGCTTTAATAAATGTTGGTAATACTTTTAACTTGAATCTCTCTGACTGATAATTTTGTCTTTTCTCCATGTATCTCCGAACCAATGAGAGGAACAGGTTAATAGGCTGAAAAGTCAGAGTTTTTGTGTTGATTTTCCTTTGACAATTTTGGTGCTGAAAACCCGGGATACTGGAGAAGGACGATTGGTAACTGTCATGATCAGTGGCCCCCACTGGCCTCCATCTGCTCACTTCCCTGCCCCTTCATGACATGCCATGTTTTCTTCCCCTCTCCTTCATGTTTTGTTTATCCCTCAGCTCCTGTCATTGTTCACATCAGCTCCTGTCAATCTACACTTCGAGTTTGCTCATGTCACTTCTCTGTCACCACGCCCCCTTAGCTGATTCACTGCAATCAATCTTCATGCCTCTCACTAGTTTTTTCCACTAGTTAAACTCCATGCCTACACTCATTCGGTGCGAGATTATTAAACCTCTCATGGTCCCTGATTCTCAAGCCATTCATAGTTTCATGTTTGAACCTCAAGACTTGTGTTTTGGATTACGACCTCACACCTGCCTGTTGGATTTATCTCTCTACCTGCCACTCGTCTGGTTTTGCTCTGCCCTTCTGACCCTGGTACGACAACCTTTTCAGGCCCTTTGACTCTGGATTTTGGATTAGCCCTTGTATTTGTTTAAAGAACTCTGACTGCCCATGCTTGACCCCTGCCTTGCCTTCTGGATCATGACCCTACCTCTTCTGGATCCTCTCCCTGGCTGCAGCTGCAATTATAAGTAAAACTGTTTTCATTTTTATACTCTTGTGTCTTGTCATTCTGAATCCAAAAGCCTGCTTTCGTGACAGGTAACCGGAGAATTGGACATCAACACAGTTGTTCATTGCAGTTCCACAGGTCAGCAAACAAGTAAGAGGAACTATATTTATCCTCTCTGTAGCGTTGCACTGAGTGATTGTCCATCCATCCATCCATCCATCCATCCATCCATCCATCCATTTTCTTCCGCTTATCTGGGGTCGGGTCGCGGGGGTAGCAGCCTAAGTAGGGAGGCCCAGACTTCCCTCTCCCCAGCAACTTGGGCCAGCTCTTCTGGGGGAATACCGAGACGTTCCCAGGCCAGCCGAGAAACATAGTCCCTCCAGCGTGTCCTGGGTCTTCCTCTGGGCCTCCTTCCGGTAGGATGTGTCTGGAACACTTCAACAGAGAGGTGTCCAGGAGGCATCCTAAACAGATGCCCAAGCCACCTGAACTGGCTACTCTCGACGTGGAGAAGCAGCGGCTCTACTCTGAGTCTCTCCCGGATGATCAAGCTTCTCACCCTATCTCTAAGGGAGAGCCCAGACACCCTGCGGAGAAAACTCATTTCGGCCACTTGTATCCGAAATCTCATTCTTTCGGTCACAACCAAAAGCTCGTGACCATAGATGAGGGTAGGAACGTAGATCGATCAGTAAATTGAGAGCTTCGCCTTTTGACTCAGCTCTCTCTTCACCACGACAGACCTGTACAGCGTCTGCTTCACTGTAGATACTGCACCTATCCGCCTGTCGATCGCACGCTCCATTTATCCCTCATTCGTGAACAAGACCCCAAGATACTCGAACTCCTCCACTTGGGGTAGGACATCTTCCCTGACCCAGAGAGGGCACTCTACCCTTTTCTGGCTCAAGACCATGGCCTCGGATGTGGAGGAACTGATCCTCATCCCGGCCGCATCGCATTCGGCTGAGAACCGCTCCAGCGAAAGCTGTAGCTCACGATCTGATGAAGCCAATAAGACCACATCATCTGCAAAAAGCAGAGACGCAATCCTAAGGCCACCAAAACGGATCCTCTCAACACCTTGGCTGCGCCTAGGAATTCTGTCCATAAAAGTTATGAACAGAATCAGTGACAAAGTGCAACCTTGGCGGAGTCCAACTCTCGACAGGAACAAGCCCGACTTACTGTCGGCGATACTGACCAGGCTCTGACACCGGTCATGCAGGGACCTAACAGCCCATATCAAAGGGCCCGGTACCCCATACTCCCAGAGTACCCCCCACAGGGTTCCCTGAGGGACGCAGTCGAATGCCTTCTCCAAGTCCACAAACCACATGTAAACAGGTTGGGCAAACTCCCACGCACCCCCCAGGACCCTGCTGAGAGTGTAGAGCTGGTCCAGTGTTCCACGGCCAGGACGAAAACCGCATTGCTCTTCCTGAATCCGAAGTTCGACAATCCAACGGACCCTCCTCTCCAGAACCCCCGAATAGACCTTACCAGGGAGGCTTTAGAGCATGATTCACCTGTAGTTGGAACATACTCTACGGTCCCCCTTTTTGAATAGGGGGACCACCACCCTGGTCTGCCAATCCAGGGGACTTCCCCCGATGTCCATGCAATGTTGCAGATTTACGTAAGCCAACACAACCCTACAACATCCAGAGCCTTAAGGAACTCCGGGCGAATCTCATCCACCCCTGGGGCCCTGCCATCGAGGAGCTTTTTAACCACCTCGGTACCAGTTGATGGGTACCACTGCCAGTACCCATCAACTGATTCCGGGGTCCCACAGGCCACAAAGCCCCTATAGGACTCCTTCTTCAACCTGACAGCATCCCTCACCGACGGTGTCCACCATAGGGTTCGAGGGTTGCCGCAGTGACAGGCACCGACAACCTTGTGGCTGCAGCTCCGGTAAGCTGCCTCGACAATAGAGGCACGAAACATGATCCACTCAGACTCAATGTCCCCCACCTCCCTCGGAACATGTTCGAAGTTCTCTCGGAGGTGGGAGTTAAAACTCCGTCTCACAGGAGACTCTGCCAGACCTTCCCAGGAAACCCTCACAATATGTTTGGGTCTGCCAGGTCTGACCGGCATCCTCCCCCACCATCGGAGCCAACTCACCACCAGGTAGTGATCAGTGGACAGCTCCGCCCCTCTCTTCACCCGAGTGTCCAAGACCAGTGGCCACAGATCAGATGAGACAATGACAAAGTCGATCATCGAACTGCGGCCTAGGGTGTCCTGGTGCCAAGAGCACATATGGACACCCTTATGCTTGAACAAGGTGTTCGTTATTGACAATCCATGATGAGCACAGAAGTCTAACAACAGAACACCACTCGGGTTCAGGTCAGGGGGCCGTTCCTCCCAACCACACCCCTCCAGGTCTCACTGTCATTGCCCACATGAGCATTGAAGTCCCCCAGCAGAACAAGGGAGTCCCCAGGAGGTGCACTTTCCAGTACCCTCTCCAAGGACTCCAAAAAGGGTGGATAATCTGAACTGTCGTTTGGTGCATAAGCACAAATGACAGTCAGAACCCATCCCCCCACCTGTAGGCAGAGGGAGGTCACCCTCTCACTCACTGGAGTGAACCCCAACACACAGGCACCAAGTTGGGGGGCAATAAGTATGCCCACTCCTGCTCGGCGCCTCTCACCAGGGGCAACTCCAGAGTGGAAGAGTGTCCAGCCCCTCTCAAGGAAACTGGTTCCAGAGCCAGAGCCATGCTTAGAGGCGAGTCCAACTATTTCTAGCCGGAACCTCTCAGCCTCACACACCAGCTCAGGCTCCTTCTCCACCAGTGAGGTGACATTCCACGTCCCAATAGCCAGCTTCTGTAGCCGAGGATCAGACCGCCAGGGTCCCCGCCCTCGGCCACCACCCATCCCACATTGCACCCAACCCCTTTGGCCCCTCCCACAGGTGGTGAGCCCATGGGAAGGGGGACCTACATCTCCTCTTCGGGCTGTGCCCGGCCAAGCTCCATGGGTAAAATCCCGGCCACCAGGCGCTCGCCCGCATGCCCCACCTCCAGGCCTGGCTCCAGAGTGGGGCCCCGGTGACCCATGTCCAAGCAAGGGAACATTAAGTCCATTTATTTTTCTCTTCATCAGGTTCTTTGGGCTGCACTTTGTCTGGTCCCTCACCTAGGACCTGTCTGCCATGGGTGACCCTACTAGGGGCGTAAAGCCCCTGACAATATAGCTCCTAGGATCATTGGGACACTCAAACCCCTCCACCACAGTAAGGTGGCATCCCAGGGAGGGGACTGAGTGATTATGTTGTAAAATATTTTTTCAGTAGTGATTGAGTGTAAAAGTTTTTTGTTTTTTTTAAAGTAATATATCGGTTTTAAGCTTGTGCAATGATTAGAAAATACAAGTTGTGATTAAAAGAGGCAGGGCGGGGACCTGGGCTAGGGGTCTGGGACCCCTGTGTGAGTCAACAAAGTCGGGGACTTCTGTCAGTCGGGAGTGGCACCTGTTGGATTTCATGTTTTATCTTTTAGTATTATTTTAATCAAGCTTGAAATTTCATGTATTAAAATATGTTTATGTGTCATTCTTTCACTACCTTACAATCATTTAAATGTTAATCAGAATGTTAATCAATTAGTTTGCTTATAGATATATAATCTCACATTAGCTAGGAAAATCACATAAGTTCACAATGTTAGAAATTTACATTTTGATATAATTACAAGCGAATCACAACGGGCCCAATGTCAGGTAAGATACTTTTTAATTACACAAGAGGAAGGGCTGCTTCTCACTAGGACTAAATAGAATTAGTATCATAATAACAATTAGTAAGTCACATAAAATCATCAGTTGATGAGGGGGTCAGTTCAAACCACACAGAGATGAGTTAGTTAATAATAGTTATTAAGTATTCCTAGAAAAACTAACTTTAGAACAGAATCATTTGGTATCTGTTAGGAGTGCGTGGGGAACCCAGATGATATGAGACCCAGAACGAGGCAGACACGGGGGAAATACAAAAGAACAGTGTTTATTATTTACAGTGAGTTAAATGACATCCACAGGCTGCTGGTCTGAGGCTCCTGGAAAGAGGGACGACAGGTTATTAGCTGTCCAACGGGGAAGGCCAAAGTTGTTTGATTAATGAGAGTTTGTCCTTACAGTCCAACCCGAAGGGGAGAGCTGGTCCTTCAGTCCAAGGCGAGCGAGCAGCAGAGGGAAATCCAACAAGAGTCCAAAAGGGGAACGAGGAAGGCTGGGACCAGAGGCAAAGAGGCACGAGGAATACCTGAGAGGCCTAGGGATCCAAATCAGGTCACGAGGGAATCCAAAGAGCATGAGGAACCAGGAAACTGGAAAAAAGAGCAAAAGGTGAACAAATTCTTTTCACCAAGACATTTGCCTCACAACAGTACAATACCATAAGAGGTGATATGCTCCAGCGTTGAGTCACACCGGACTGCAGCCTTAAGTAGATGGAGAGGCTCATCAGGCTGATGGCCGCCAGGTGTTGGTAATCAGCGGCCATCAGCAAGGCAGGCTGCAGGCAGTGGGACCCTTACAGTACCCCCCCCTCAAGAATCGCCACCTGGCGACCTGAGGCGCTTCTCGGGGTGGTCTCTGTAGAATCTGGAAATTAAACTGGGGTCAAGGATAAAGGACCTGGGGATCCATGACCTCTCCTTAGGACCGTACCCCTCCCAATCGACCAGGTATTGGAAACCCCTACCCCTGCGCCTCACGTCCAAGATGGAACGGACGGAGAACGCAGGGTGGTTGTCGATCAGGCGAGGCGGCGGAGGGAGGTCAGATGGAGGACACAGGGGACTGAGGGAGACAGGTTTCACTTGTGAAACGTGGAACGTGGGATGGATGCGCATGGCCCTGGGGAGCTGGAGGCGGACCGCAGAGGGGTTGATGATACGGGTGATGGGAAAAGGACCAATGAAGCGGGGGGCCAGTTTGCAAGGGGTGTCCTGCAGCTTAATGTCTTTGGTGGACAGCCAAACTTGCTGGCCGACCTGGTAGGCGGGTGTCTCTGAACGGTGGCGGTCAGCAAACCATTTTGCCTGGGCTGCGGTCCTAAGGAGGGCTGCTTTGGCCTGGCGCCAGATGCGACGGCAACGCCTGAAGTGGTGCTGGACGGATGGGACCGAACAGTCTGTTTCAGAGTCAGGAAACAAGGGAGGATGGTAGCCTAAGGAGGCTTCAAAGGGGGACATGCCGGTGGCAGAGGAGCGGAGGGAGTTATGTGCATACTCCACCCAAACCAAGTGCTGGCTCCAGGACGAAGGGTTAGACTTGACCAGGTAACGCAGTGTGGACTCCAGCTCCTGATTGCAGCGCTCGGCTTGTCCGTTAGCCTGGGGATGGTAACCAGAGGTGAGGCTAACGGACGCCCCGAGCGACTTGCAAAAGGAGTGCCAGACCTGGGAGATGAACTGCGGGCCTCGGTCAGAAACAATGTCCAACGGGATCCCATGGAGCCTAAACACGTGGAGGGTGAGTAATTGGGCAGTCTCAAGGGCAGAGGGGAGCTTAGGGAGGGGAACAAAATGGGCGGCCTTTGAGAAGCGGTCAACCACCGTGAGGATGGTGGTGTTGCCGTCAGATGGTGGAAGGCCGGTAACGAAATCAAGGGCAATGTGGGACCAAGGGCGACTAGGGGTCGGGAGGGGGAGCAAAGGGCCAGCTGGGGGTTGAGTACCGGACTTGTTTCTGGCACAGACAGGGCAGGCAGAAACAAAGTCCTTGATGTCCGAATTCATGGAGGGCCACCAGAAATGGGTCTTGGTAAGGGAGAGCATGCAGTTGACTCGGGGGTGACAGCAAAGCTTATTAGAGTGAAGCCATTGGAGTACCTGGGACCGCACGCTGGAGGGGACGAAGAGGGTGCCGGGGGACCACCACCAGGATCTGGTTCGGAGAGGAGGGCCTGTTGGACGGTGGCGGTGATGGGCCAAGAAAGAGAACCCACAATGCAGGACGAAGGGATAATCGAATCAGAAAGCTCGGGCGAGTCTGGTGGAGCAAACTGCCTGGACAGGGCGTCAGGTTTAATGTTCTTGGAGCCCGGGCGGAAGGTCAAAACAAAATTGAAGCGATTAAAGAAAAGCGACCAACGGGCCTGACGGGGGGGTCAGACGCTTGGCGTTCCGGAGATAGATTAAGTTCTTATGGTCAGTCCAGATTAAAAAAGGTGTCTCAGTGCCTTCCAGCCAGTGCCGCCATTCCTCGAGAGCGAGTTTGACCGCCAAAAGCTCGCAGTAGCCCACATCATAATTTCGTTCAGCTTGGGAGAGACGACGAGAGAAAAAGGTGCAGGGATGGACCTTGTTGTCCAGAGGAGACCGTTGGGAGAGGACCGCCCCAACCCCAGTGTCAGAGGCGTCCACTTCCAAAATAAACTGGTGCGCGGGGTCAGGATGGCAGAGGATGGACGCCGAGGAAAAGAGGGACTTAAGTTTCGAGAAGGCGGCTTCAGCCTCCGGGGTCCAGTGAAAGGCTCAGGCAGTTGAAGTGAGCTGAGACAGGGGGGCGGCGACACGACTGTAATTTTTAATAAATCGTCTATAGAAATTTGCAAACCCCAGGAAACGTTGTAACTGCTTCCTGGACTCAGGGGTCGGCCAGCCGACTACCGCCCTGGTCTCCTCAGGGTCGGTTCGGCAACGACCACCCTCAAAAATAAAACCTAGAAAAGAGACAGTGGAGGTGTTAAACTCGCACTTCTCAGCCTCAACGAATAATTGGTTCTCCAGCAGCCGCTGAAGAACCATACGAACGTGGGCCGTGTGTTGAGCGGGGTCGCGAGAATAAATAAGAATATCATCCAAATAAACGAACACAAAATTACCAATTAAGTCGCGTAGGACGTCATTAACGAGCGCCTGAAAAATAGCGGGGGCATTGGTTAACCCAAAGGGCATAACTAAATATTCGAAGTGGCCCAGAGGAGTGCGAAAAGCGGTCTTCCACTCGTCGCCCTCTTTAATACGGACGAGGTGGTACGCGTTTCGGAGATCAAGCTTAGAAAAACAGGAAGCAGACTGCAACTGCTCCTGAAGCGAGTCAATAAGAGGAAGAGGATATTTATTTTTAATTGTTATGTTATTTAAACCGCGATAATCTATACATGGCCGGAGTGATTTATCTTTTTTAGAAACAAAGAAAAAACCCGCTCCCACAGGGGAGGTCGAGGGTCTAATGATGCCTGAGGCAAGAGATTCATTAATATAGTTAGACATAGACTCCCTCGCAGGACCAGAAAGGTTGTAGAGTCTGCTTGACGGCAAGGGGACGCCAGGTAACAAGTCAATCGCGCAGTCGTAGGGACGATGAGGAGGAAGAGACAAAGCGCGTTGTTTACTAAAGACGGCCGCCAGGTCGCGGTATTCTGCAGGAACCAAGGAAAGATCGATCTCCTCTAGAGGAGGCGTGTCTCGAGGGGACGCTTTAACAGCGGAGCGCAGACAATTGCTGAGGCACTTGTCGCTCCATTTATCAACACAGCCGCGCTCCCAATTAATAACTGGATTATGGTTACGAAGCCAAGGGAAACCTAGAATTACTTGAGGCGTACGAGAATTGAAAACGAAGAAATCAGTCATTTCATGATGATTTCCTGATATAATGACATGTAACTCAGTGGTTTTTAAATTAATACGGGTCAACGTGTCTCCGGTTAAGCCGGCGACAGAAATTGACGGAATTTCGCGAGTCGGAAGAGAATATTCTTTAACTAAATCAGAGCTAATCAAATTTTGTTCAGCGCCTGAGTCAATAAGAGCTGAGAAAGAAAAGCGACGGTTTTGTGTTTGAATGACCATGGGAAGTAACAATTTAAATGGGGAGGTTAACGCAGACGTTCCCACCAGTAACTCCTGCTTTACTGGTGGAAGTTCTCGTTTCCCCGAAACGGACAGTGGGGCAGAAAGTGACCGGAATTACCACAATAAATGCAGAGACGGGCAGATACACGCCGCTGTCTCTCTGTAGGAGTCAGCCGTGCGCGCCCCACCTGCATAGGCTCGGGGGAGCAATCCCGTGAAGGGAAAGAAGATGATTGGCTGTGACCAGGAAGCATGGAAGACTGGGAGTTGTAGTTCACAGGGGGTTGTCTCGAAGAAAAGGACTCGTAGCGAGGGGTCGTAAACCCGGAAGTGGGAGAATTGTGGGAAACGTAGTGCCGAGGTGCAGGCTTGGGCTCACCTGGAGGAGTCGAAAACCCGGAAGTCGGGGGTCGATGGGAACTGTAGTTTGTTTCCCTACGTCTCTCCCGGAAGCGGTCGTCGATTGAGATGGCAAGGTCTATCAGCTTGTCGAAAGTCTCGGGTTCGTCTCGCGTGGCCAGCTGGTCTTTGAGAAAATCAGAAAGAGCGTTAAGGAAAATACCTTGGAGGGCGGACTTGTCCCATCCTGTTTGGGCAGCAAGAATCCGAAACTCCAGAGCGAACTCCGAGGCATTACGATGGCCCTGTCGTAAGTTCAACAATCGCTTGGCGGCATTTGAAGCCTGCAGGGGACGATCAAAAATCCTGCAAAACTCCCGAAGAAAGAGGGCATAGGAAGCAGGGGGGTTATCATGACTCAAGAGGAACGAGTGAGCCCACCGGAGAGCATTACCTTTGAGCTGGCTTACGAAGAAGGTGATTTTGGCCGTGTCCGACGAGAACTGGAGGGAGCCCCCTCGAAGGCGAGTCGGCACTGGAGCAAGAAGCCGCCACATTGGTCAGGGTCTCCGGTGAAAAACTCAGAAGGTTTAATGAAAATTTGTTGGACAGGAGGAGTGGGACCAAGAGCCACGGGGGCTGGCGGAACGACTGGAGCTGGGGAGGCAGAAGCTTGCAGCTAACGTTTAATGGAATAAATCATACCTCCGAGCTCCTGAAGGTTGGACTGGACCGTGGTCTGGTGAGTCAGCACCTGATGAATTACTTTGTCCATCCTGTCGATCCGCTCCTCCGCGGGAACGTGGGAGGTCTGCTCGCTCTTGGTCTCATTCTGGGTCTGTTGTGGCTGGAGCATTTCTGTTAGGAGTGCGCGGGGAACCCAGATGATATGAGACCCAGAACGAGGCAGACACGGGGGAAATACAAAAGAACAGTGTTTATTATTTACAGTGAGTTAAATGACATCCACAGGCTGCTGGTCTGAGGCTCCTGGAAAGAGGGACGACAGGTTATTAGCTGTCCAACGGGGAAGGCCAAAGTTGTTTGATTAATGAGAGTTTGTCCTTACAGTCCATCCCGAAGGGGAGAGCTGGTCCTTCAGTCCAAGGCGAGCGAGCAGCAGAGGGAAATCCAACAAGAGTCCAAAAGGGGAACGAGGAAGGCTGGCACTGGAGGCAAAGAGGCACGAGGAATACCTGAGAGGCCTAGGGATCCAAATCAGGTCACGAGGGAATCCAAAGAGCACGAGGAACCAGGAAACTGGAAAAAAGAGCAAAAGGTGAACAAATTCTTTTCACCAAGACATTTGCCTCACAACAGTACAATACCATAAGAGGTGATATGCTCCAGCGTTGAGTCACACCGGACTGCAGCCTTAAGTAGATGGAGAGGCTCATCAGGCTGATGGCCGCCAGGTGTTGGTAATCAGCGGCCATCAGCAAGGCAGGCTGCAGGCAGTGGGACCCTTACAGTATCACTAAGGTATAAGTAAGTACACTGAAACGGCTAAAACAAAGAGCCGATTTACACGCCAGACCATAACAGTGGCTTATCTTATCTAAAGAATGTGCCAAGTCCCCGGCCAGAGCAGAGTAACCATGACAACTGTTCGGTTAAACCAATCAGAGAGCCCGAATTGCATAAAAACAAAGTCACCAGAAAATACGAGCAGCATTTGCTGGAGAAGCGTCAGATCAGGTCGGTTTTGGTAAATGCTCCTGTATGCATACAGCTTTGTGATTTTATGAACTCTGAATACTTGTAATCTGTTGTCCAATAAATCTTTTGAACTAAGGTGGACTGTATCAGCTGTTTGAACACCATCAGTGGTTTCTAGCCACAACAGATGGTGACCCCGAACGTCCAGCTGACGGAACCACAAATTGGATCGAGTTGGTGCGGTACCCCCACAGAGAGAACCTTTTGGGCCCATCATTTAAAAGGTAAGCGGATTTTACCTTAGTCGTAAAGACTCAAAAATTTCCGCCATTCGGCCATAAACCATATTTATGTTCATTTGTGGGTGTGCGTATCATCTCCGGAATAAAGATGATTGGTAAGCTAATTTAAAGTGATTAGTGGAACTTCTGACGTACAGATTACTTGTGTTCAGACTTGGGGGGGGTTGTGAGATGCGTGCGTGCTTGACCGCGTGCGTGTACGAGTGTGTGTTCTGTGCACGGCTTTGTTTAGATAGAACACGATTTAGAATCGTGGCGGAGGAAGGCCTGGGGTCTGCCGTTGTAAGTTAGTGTGACGGCGCTTGGAATAATCAGCGTGATTGGCCACTAAAGGGCTCCTCTGACGAGGGGGGCCTAACGAGTGTAATCTCGGAGGCTGTGGGTGCTTCTCCACCGTGGGTGTCGACTGTCCACGAAATTAAGAAGAAATTCTAGTATTTTCCAAGCGTTCGTTCGAAGTCTGGGACTTAGTACTAAATTTCCGGGCGGTCTGGGATCGCCTTTAGGGTCAGGTGTTAAATGTGCCGTGTTTTGAGATTGTTTCTGTCTGTGTGCTCTCTGTTTGCAAAGGGGGGGGGGGGTTGATTGGGCTGCGTGTGTGTGTGGCTGACAGAGAAGATTTGTGACCTCTCCCTGTTTAGTCTGTGTAGGGGGACGTGCAGTTTTTTTTCTTTTTTGGTTTGCTCTGTCCTTCTAGGTGAAAAGTGTGTGCGCTGGTCTGTGTGGGCGTCAGGTGACTCGGACTGACTGGAGTTTCCATATCCTGACCGCAAGGGGGCGATGTTGGATAAGGCAATTACAAGTCTTTACTTGCTGAAGTTAAAGGCTTGAGTTGTTTTTTCTCTCTGCAAAAGCCTGTGATGTATGAGAATAAAGACAATTGAATGAATGTTTGAGTGAATGATGTCAGCAGATATGGAGCTCATAAATAAGAAATCTGTAACTCCTGTGAAAACTCTACAGGAACAATCTAAACGGGTTACAGCTGTAATTAAGATTATACACGCAGCTAATGCAGGTAAATGTAAATCCTTAGATGCTCTTCTCTTTCAGCTGGTCCAGGCTGATGATGGGACATCGTCCACTCTCACACAGCTTGCTTGGGATAAGGTTAAAGATCAGAATAAACAAATTCAGGAGCTTAACGAAGATTTACTTACCTGCACATCATTTGTTAAACGTCAGAGACTTCAAAAGAAATTAGAAAAGCGCGGCAATATCCAAGAGTTGTATAAACAATTAGCTTTATTGTGTCAGAGTGTGCAAAACTTGGGTGAGACAGGAAAGTGTGAACCACCACCCTATGTGACTGACGTGACGTTGCCGACAGCTCCACCTGCTGGAACTGACAGGGCGTTGCTGACAGCACCACCTGCTGGGACTGACGTGACATTGCCGATAGCGCCACCTGCTGGAACTGACAGGGTGTTGCTGACAGCACCACCTGCTGGGACTGACGTGACATTGCCGACAGCGCCACCTGCTGGGAATTATCCGGTGTTGCAGGTTCATAAGGGCAGACTGACATTTGAGGAGACTGATTCTGACGAAGGTGGTACTTTGGATAATGACTTAGGGGGAATTGGTAGCAGAATGACTGCACAAAGACGACAGCCGTTTCTTAATGAGTTGTCTGACTGTGAGGAGGAGGATCGCAGAAAGGCTCGGTGGAAGAGTAGTTCACGTGACTGTGTGAGGGAAGACATGTGGACTGAGGCTCCGGGTCCGAGTGGGACGCACTGCAGTAAGACTTCACAGCGGATGGAGAGTACGCGAGCAAATAGCCCTAGGGATAAACGTACCACACTGTTTATTGAGGGTTCTTTGACAGGATTAGTAGAGGAAGACGAGGGGGTGCACACACGGGGGACAGCTTCGAGCAGGGTGAGGAGAAAACCCGACAGATGGGGGTATGTTGCTCCAGGTAAGCCAGAGGTGACTTCTGCCCAGGTTCATGTGGAGGTGGAGCCTGATTTAGATGGGGATAGGTGTTACAGTGTTGTGTCTCAACTTCCATTGCTGAGTACTCAGGGTGCGACAGGTGAGGTGTCACGTTATAAGCCATTTCATATACGTGATTTGGAGTCAATTACAGAGAAGTTGCCACCACTGATTCAGGGTGGAGGACGCTGGCTGGAAAAGTTTAATGCCCTCACTTTAGGTGTGACACTGGCAGTGGGGGATCTGAATGCCATTTTTGCTCGCTGTGCTAACCACGCAACCGTCCAGACATACCTGTACTCCACTTTAGTGACTTCTCGGGGACGTTGTAGGATCTTAGAACTACCAGATGAGACTCCGTTGTGCGACATGTTTGTGAATATTGCGCCTATCATAAGAACACTATACCCCTTACCGGTTGGTGTAGCGGTACCAGAATTTAAATGGAATAAGACTATAGACCCGTGGGAGTTTATGGAACAGTGTAAAGACACTTGGGAGAGGGTGACAGGTGTACATGCGCAAGCCATACAACAACGCCCGTATTTTAGAAAAGCCGTTCTTGACTCTCTGCCGAAAGATGTTGTAGAAGAGTTAGAGAAAAATGTTGATTTGCTCACAGCATCTCCTGACCGTTGGGAGAAACACGTGATACATCGTTTAAAGTATGAGAAAAAGCAGGGAGACAAGGAAGCAGCTGAATTAGAAAATATGCGTGCACAACTTCTTAAACTTCAGTTAACAGATGCCAGAATTAAACAGGCTGATAAAAAACTCAAAGATAAACAGGATAAGAAACAAATGTCTGTACAGTCCGTTACAGAGGGTAATGAAGAGGCGGTGTTCTCTGGAACAGTCGCTCTGCAACAGTGGTCGGAAACTGCAGGCCGGAGGGCCAGGGGAGGACATCCGGCGAGGTTTATCGGACGGGGAAGAGGAGGAGTTCGACCACGTCCAGTGTCTTGGGGCTGGGGTCCTTCACGTTGGGGACAGCAGGGGGATGCCTGTTTCTTCTGTGGCCAGCAGGGACATTGGGCGAGGGATTGTTATCTTGCCACAACAAACAACATGCCACGAGGGGGACGGCAGATGCCATTCCAACAACACATGGGCCCACCACAACCTTTTGTACACCCAACGCCAAGTGCATCACTGGTACAGCAGCAACAACAACCACGTGCCGGATATCCTCCTCTTGGGACTGAGGGGACGGGGTTCCAGCAACAATGACAAACCCCACAGAAAATGCTAAGTGTTGGAGGAGGGGCAGACCCAACACTGGAGGTGACAATTAGAACGGAACGGTTGCCGTTTCTAGTTGATACAGGAGCGACATTTTCAACAATTACACACATCCCACGAGACTGTGAAATGTTGGCAAGGTCGGTGGAGGTGGTTGGATTTTCTGGGGCTAAACAAAAACTGCCGGTGACGCGTCCACTTCTCACAAGAGTGGGCACACAGACTCTGTTACATCCCTTTGTGATAGCTGAAAATGCACCAGCAAACCTGCTAGGAAGAGATCTTCTCATCAGACTGGGAGCCTCGATTTTGTGCTCTCCTGATGGCCTTGTGGTGAGCCTACCGGATGGTACCTCTCTGGAGTGTGGACAGGTCACAGCTACACACTCACAGTGTGTGATACAACCCGTCCATGATGAATATGTTGACATCTACTGGGGACTGCTTGAACCTGAGGTCATGGGTGGAGGGGGTATCTTTTCTGCTTTCTTGGCGTGGAAACCTTGGCTTATAACCTTGCATCCGTTCTCAGCTCCTCCGGATCCCCCACATGTCACTCTCTTTTATGACCGCAGAGGAGATGAGGTGTTCCAAGACCACTTTGCAGAACAACTGGAAGGGAAAATCTGGCCGATTGAGAGTGATAATATTATTGTTGGCAAGGAGGGTGTAGTGGCGCTTGTTAACTTGACTACAGAACAGATGGGGTGGTACATGATGAGCGTGGAAGCAGCACCTCATATTTCACTAGCATTAAATCCTAAATTTCAGGCTAAAGACTTGGGCCCGATGGTGAAAAGGGCCTCAGAGGCCACAGATTGGGTACAAACATCTTTAACATGCGTCTGGTATTCAGCCAGCTGTGAGTGTTATTCTGTCGACTCTGTGACACATGATGTAGCTTTGATGCAACATGATGTGCTCCCCAGAGAGCACGGTCGTGAACTGATGTACCACCCGCAGGCAGGTCCTTTAATTGATAGTATGCCTGGGACGTTATGGTCGAAGGGGCCCACAGATGTGGGATTGGTGAACTGCCCTCCCATAGAGGTCCAGGTGCATCACACATACCCAATTTGGATCATGCAGTATCCACACAAACCAGCTGCAGAGGCAGGCATCGCTGAAACAATCCAAGGTTTAAAAGAAAGCGGCATCCTTGAACCCTCCTACGTGGAGTGGAACACACCTATTCTACCTGTACAGAAAGCAGGTACAGACAAATACCGTATGGCACACGATCTGAGAGCCATCAATAAATTATTGATCACTCAGACAGTACCGGTTCCAAATCCATACGTGGCATTGAATAATCTGACACCAAAACATGAATGGTTTAGCTGTCTAGACCTGGCAAATGCGTTTTTCTGTCTTCCTTTGGCTGAAGACTGCAGGGACATTTTTTCATTCACCTTTCGTGGTGAACAGTTGCGATACACAAGGCTACCTCAAGGGTTTGCGCTGTCACCAGGCATCTTTAATCAAGTGTTAAAACAAGTTTTGTGCGAGGTAATGCTCCCAGAAGAAACAGTACTTGTTCAGTATGTTGATGATCTGCTCATTGCGAGTCCCACAGCACAAGATTCGTTAGAAGCGACTACAAAGGTCTTAGAACACCTACA
>NC_056507.1:50863885-50870093 GCF_014905685.2 Nematolebias whitei | reverse complement strand
AGCGCATGTTGAACTGGCGCAGTGGAGAAGAGGAGGTTTTCTGACAGCTAACGGTAAACCTATTAAACATGAGGCAGACATGAGAGAATTACAAACAACACTGATGTTACCTGCAGAAATTGCCATTGTTAAATGTCGAGGTCATGATTCAGATTCATCAAACATAGCAAAAGGAAACTGTCAAGCTGATTTGGAGGCGAAAAAGGCCTCAGGATTTATCAACTGGAGTCAGATGGTGATGTCAACACCAGAAGAAGAAGACGTGATCAGATAGGATGAAGAATCCATCGCCTGTTGCCAACAAGGTGCAGCTCCAGAAGAAAAGGCAGTATGGAGTGAAAAAGGAGCTGAAAAAAGACCAGATGTTTGTGGATAAACCCGGAAGATGGGAGATGGGTACTCCCACTGAGCCTGAAGAGGAGAATTTTCGAAGAAGCTCATGGTTTGGGTCATGTAGGGGTACACCAGATGAAGAGGAATGTCGTCAACTGGTGGCACCCATATATGAACGATTTGATCAGAGCGTTTGTGAAAGAATGCACGTTATGCAGTTTGTATAACTCCAAGCCAGCTTTTAAACCGCGTCAACAAGGAAAGTTTTCTACGGACATGACACTGGGTCGTGAGGTAATAATTGATTACACTGATATGATTCAACCAGTACGAGGTTTCAGATACTTGTTGGTTTGCGTCGACGCGTTCACCGGAGGGCCAGAAGCCTGGCCCGCTAAAAAGGAAGATAGTCAAACGGTAATCAAGTGTTTAATAAATCAGTACATCCCCAGACATGGGTTCCCAACTCTAATTAGGTCCGATAATGGGACTCATTTCAAAAATACAGATTTGCAGAAGGTTGAAAAGGCCTTGGGTTTGAAGCATGCTTTCGGTACAGTTTACCACCCCCAATCGCAAGGGAAAGTGGAAAGATTGAATGGAAACCTGAAACAAAAGTTATAAAAGATCTGTGCACAGACAAATTCCAATTGGCTTGATGCGTTGCCTATCGCCCTCATGGCGGTAAGAGCTTCCGTTAACAGGGTTACAGGTTTCACCCCGTATGAACTGACCACAGGAAGGTCGTTCCCAGGGCCCCAGCAAAATATGGAGTGGCCCTCAGAACAGGTATCTAAAATGACACACAAAATGTACTTTGATACACTAAAAGGTATGTTGTCTAGTTTCCACTTACAGATCCCTGAATCCAATACTCCGGATGGAGTAAGCCCCACGTGCCCACTCTCAGATTGGGTACTGCTGAGAGTCACTAAACGAAAGTGGGCGGAGCCAAGATGGACGGGCCCATATGAAGTGACGGAGTGCACATCATACGCAGTATGCTTGAGAGGTAAAGGATCCACGTGGTTTCATCTCAGCCAGTGTGCACCTGCAGGCGAACCACAAAGATCGCTTCAGCAGGTCCGGACAGATCTGCAACATCAGTAGAAGGTGTGATCAAACACCTGACGTCTGGAGTGAGTGTCCTACAAGAGAGGGAAATTAGCTGGGTGATCACCTCTTGCCAGGAGGTGTGGAAGACGCGTCGTGAGCAGGGGTATAAAGAGTGGAAGACGCGGCGTGAGCAGGAGTATAAAGAGTGGAAGACACGTCGGTTTAATCTTTGATGTTTTTGTGAAATAAAAGGCAACAGAAACGTTGGGAATGAAGTCCCCCTGTTTAGCCATTTAACAGCAAGAGGAGTCGAGCAGCTGTGTTCCGGTAGGCCGCAGGAGCAGTGGGTGGAGTTACGGAAAGAGCTACCACATTTGAGGAGAGCTCCTGTGTGGTTAACCTGAGAAGCTGCATCGAGACACCCATCTAACTTCTGAAAAAAGAAAAAAGAAAAGAGAAAAACTGTGATTTTAAGGTGTATGTGTTTATTTTCCGCAGGTTGATTTATAACTGTTAATACATCCACTTACAAATTTCAAGTGGGTTATCACCTTAACATAGAGTTATTTTTAGAGGGTCAGACTTTTAACTTTTACTGTGTGTGCATTTCAAATTAATTTTGTTCCACAGGTTTACAGTGATCGATTCCTGGGTATAAAAAGAAAAACAATAATTCTGGTATTCAATTAAAGCGTGGATTTTAGGAGACAAGTTTTTCAATTTTCTCCCCTTGCTCTGTGATAATAGAATTCTTTCAGGTTGTGCTGAGTTGACATTTTGCTGCAGGTACTGATTTATCTCAGGTTTATACATAATAATCAGTTTTCATTTTCAGTGTGGGGACATAGCATTCATGGTTCTCATATCAAATAAGCTGTTGACTGTTGGAGGGATAATTGGGGTGTTGATGGTCTGTCTTGTATTGGTGCTGGAGCTAACCTGTGTCATTCCAGGACTCAGGAGATGCCGCACCACACCGGTGAAGATCAAGAGAGAGATCCCTAGGAGGGGGCGTGGTCCCCAGTTCATGAATTTAATCAGTTACCGTTGAATTTGTCCCATGCTTTTCAGATGAACAGTTGGTACCGTTATGCTCAGATTTTAGCCAGGGGGCGTCATGATTCTGAATGTTATGTATGCACCAAACTTCCGGTCACAGCTTCACATTTGGCATTGCGTGTTAAACCCCTGGATCGGGGGCAATCATTTTGTCTTCTGCAATACAGCTCCAGGGGATATAGTCGGGGACCACACGGGTGTAAGGCCAAGCCATATGAGTTGACACAGGAAGCGCAGGTGGTGGTGTTGAGTCAGTATGTAGAGTGGCCCTCGAGTGAGCAGTTTCCAATTTGTATACACCGACAGCACTGGCAGAACTCTTATCAGGTGGCGGTGGGCATGTTGCCCCCTGAAATGTGTCAGGCTATATATCACCCTGGTAATCATCACATTGGGGTACCTGGGAAGAATGGAACATTTCCTGTTGAGGATCTGGCTTGGTTGTGTGGACATACGGTACTGTTGATTCTTCCCAGTAATTTGACAGGCATCTGCGCACCTGTGGCGGTCACAGACAAATCATTTCTAGTGTCTGTAAGTAATGGTTCCCATTATGTCAGGCAAAGAAGGGCTGTAGGCATCAGGCCGCACGACTCCATTTGGGGTTCAGATGTACCAGACAAATTTAAACATTGGACAGTAGGAGAAAAGGTCATGCTTTCACTTTTCCCATGAACTGGGGTTGGGAAGCTACTGTTACGGGTGGAAACCTTAGATTACCGTTTTGGGATTTTCATTAATTCAACAATTAAGGCGCTGGAGGGCATATCAGCGGAGTTGTCAGCCTTGAGAGTAATGGTGTTACAAAATAGAATGGTGTTGGATTTGTTAACAGCATCTAGAGGTGGAGTGTGTGAGATTATTGGTAAAGATGCATGTTGTACTTACATCCCTGATGAGAGTAGTCAGGACCCCCAGGGCAGGGTGACTGAGGCATTGGCCCAGCTGAGAGGCCTACAGGAGGCGAAGGCTAAAGAGCTGCCTGCAGGATCCTCAGGGTTTTGGTCATGGTACATGAGTGGGTCTTGGAGTCAGCTGCTGATCAAACTGTTGGTACCTCCTTTGGCTATTATTGTTTGTGTGTGTGTGTGTGTGTGTGTGTGTGTGTGTGTGTGTGTGTGTGTGTGTGTGTGTGTGTGTAATTGAGGAAAAGCTCTTTGCAGTGTGATTTTGGTGGTTTAATTGCTTCGCCGCCGAGCGAGCTTGAGTTTTCTCACCGCCGAGTGAGAAAACAAGTCATTTTATCCTGATGCATGCTCAATAATCCAGGTAGAAAAATCTAAAAAAGTTAAATCTGGTCCTCTGGACATTCAAAAAAACAAAACAAAGCAAAACAACAAAAAAAATGTAGAAACGTTTCGTCTCTCATCCGAGAGACTTCCTCAGTCTGAGGTGCTGTTTTCAGCTCAGTCTCTTAAATAGCACCTTCTCAGAGTGGATCAACCAGTTTTGCTGCTGACAACCAAAACCAGCTGATCACAAGCTCAAGAAGGACTATCAGCCTAACAATGGATCATTAGCACACTGATGGCTGTTTACTATTCACAGAGGCCTGAGTGATACTAGCAATCACAGCATTGTAAGAGGGGGACAATTGAACACGTAGGCCTCCACCCCTGTTTAATTATGGACGATCTCTTTTCACAAAGATGGCCTCCTTTACTCCTCTCTCAAACCATCGTTCCTCTCTATCCAAGATGTGCACATCTTCATCCCTGAAAGAGTGACCGCTGGCCTGGAGATGAGTGTAGACCGCAGAGTCATGGCCTGATGATGTTGATCTTCTGTGCTGGGCCATCCTTTTGGCCAGTGGCTGTTTAGTTTCCCCGATGTAAGACTGATCACAGCCCTCCTGACACTGAACAGCATACACAACATTACTCTGTTTGTGCCCGGGGACTGGATCTTTGGGATGAACCAGTCTTTGCCGTAATGTATTTTGGGGTTTAAAAGCCACTGGGACGTTATGTTTAGAAAATAAACATCTCAGTTTCTCTGATACTCCCTCAACATATGGAATGACCACTGGTCTGGGTCTGGATTCCTCCTTTTCACCTGTTGGCTGACTGGAGTCCTGTTTGAGTTTCTTCTCTGCTTTCAGGAGGGCCCAGTTAGGATATCCACATTGCTCTAGAGCCTGTCTTGTGTGGGATTTATCCTTCTGCCTGGCTCCTGAGATAGTGGGGACGCTGTCTGCTCTGTGATACAGAGTCCTGATGACTCCTAACTTGTGCTCCAAAGGGTGATGGGAGTCAAACTGCAAATACTGGTCTGTGTGGGTGGGTTTGCGGTACACCTAAGTTTGCAAATGTCCTCTATCAGAGACTGAGACCTCACAGTCCAAGAAAGCCAACTTGCCATTTTATTCATCTTCTCGTGTGAACTTGATGTATTAATCCACAGAGTTGATGTGGTCAGTAAAATGTTGGACTTCCTGAGATTTAATTTTAACCCAGGTGTCGTCAACATACCTGAACCAATGACTTGGTGGTGTCCCTGAAAAGGACGTCAAGGCTCTCTTTTCTACCTCCTCCATGTACAGGTTGGCAACAATAGGAGAAACTGGAGATCCCATAGCACACCCATGTTTCTGCCTATAATATTGCTCCCCATATGTGAAGTAGGTTGACTGCAGGCACAGTTTCAAGAGTTGACACAGTTGTTCTGTGGATAGCGTGGTCCTGCTGCTCAGAGTGGTGTCTGATTTTAATTTTAAACTGACCACCTCTACTGCATCATCAACAGGAATGCACGTAAAGAGTGATGTGACATCAAAAGAGACCATTGTTTCATCAGTCTCCATGATGACATCCCTCACCTTATCCACAAAGTCCATGGTGTTCTGCATGTGGTGTTCTGAGCTGCCAACTAAAGGGATGAGTACAGATGCCAGATATTTGGAAACATTGTAAGTGACAGAGTTAATCATGCTAACGATTGGTCCTAAAGGTACACCTTGTTTGTGGATTTTAGGTAAACCATACAGACTAGGTGTGGCCTCCCCTGGGTACAGTCTGTGGTACAGAAAACGGTCAATAGCCTTGTCCTTTTAGCCAAGTCGTTTTATGTAAAACATAACGTTATACAGACAAAATGTGACAAAATGAACGGTGAATTTGACGCAGACATTGACGCTTCAGGGACCCTGGCTCCCTCTTGAAACTCAGATGGACAAACAAGTAACATACCTGACAGACCATGATGACTTGACAAAGAAAAAATCTGAAAAAATCAAAAGAGAAGATGACTCAGGCAGTAATAAAACAGGAAGCCCCACTGAGCCCATGCAAACCTTTAGGAAGATTTTTACTAAAACAACTGCGAACGCTGAAACAGGAAGTAACAAAAAATATGCCAAAAAAACAAGAAATGGAGAAACAATTGAGAACATGTAAAAAATTAATCGTGTCATGGCAAGGGATTAAAACACACTCTGGAGCAGGCAACACCGGAAGTGAAGGGTAGAGCAGCCACACAGCAAGTGAAGTCGTCTTTGCCCATGTATCCGGGGCCGGAACAGACAGCCTCAAAGGGAGGGACCTCCTTTAACAGGAAACCACCCCTAGGGGGCTGTACTCATCCATCAAACTAACACAAGGGACGCTGGTTTTAGAAAATATCCACACCAACCCATTTATGCCCCTTTTCCATTAGTACCGGTACGGGCCGACTCGACCCTACTTGGCCCGGTTCTGAGGCTTTTCCATTAGTACCGGTACTTAGCACCTGTTACTATTTTCAGTACCCTTGGCTCTGTGGT
>NC_056507.1:50862384-50863785 GCF_014905685.2 Nematolebias whitei | reverse complement strand
CGGTACTTAGCACCTGTTACTATTTTCAGTACCCTTGGCTCTGTGGTTCTAACCGGTACGAAGAGGTACAAAAACGTGACGTCAGAACACTGTCGGTCACTGATTGGTCGGGGGCGGAGTCACTGGATCCTTCAGAAACGTTTCAAAACAATAATCCGCCATTTGCAATTTCTCGGACTGGAGCAGCGGCTGGACTTATTTTAAAGATTTTAAAAACAATACTGACAACATCTTGGTCTAATGTTGATGTGCTGGCATTTTCTGTGCTTGGTGGTCGACAACATAATTCAGAGCAAGCTGGATGGAGCTCTGCTGGTGTACCCCGATCCTCCCTCCGGAGCCTCCGAGCGCCAGACTGGGCAGGGCATCATCTCCTCGGCTCCAAGTTCAGCTGGTCACTGCGGAAGATCCTTCGATGTGCCGACTCGGAGGCTCGGGTTCCGGATACCAGCCTTGTGTGCTCAGAGCTCTGCTGGTTACTGCGAAGCTGGAGATGGGGACTTGCAGATGGACGTTGCCAGACCCAGGCCGCGCGTAATCATGAAGGCTGAATCCCGATCCCACCCGGCAGTCAGGCGGACTGGACAGTCTAGGACAGACACTGGAAGCGATTTTTAAATAAAATAATATTTTGTTTTTATACAAAAAATGTTTTAAAAAATTGCTGAAGCGATTTAAAAATGATTATTTTTTTTTACACGTAAAATGTTTTTTAAAATCGCTTCCACCGTTCGTCGCAGACCCGTCTCTGCCCACCTGTCTGCGCGGGTCGGACCTTCATGATTACGCGCGGCTGGAGTCTTGGAACAGCCTCTGTGAGTCACCAGCAGAGCTCGGAGCTGGGAGGATGAGCCTCCCAGCCTCCTCCTCTCCGGAGGAGAGGATCAGTGAGACCAGCAGAGCGTTGAAGATTAAAAAAAAAAAAAAAAAAACGGTGCCAGCTTCATGGTGAAATCCTGTTTTCACTTTAATGACTGTTAACTCAGCTGAAAATCATAAAAAGACACAAAACTATTGGATCTCAGGAATATTTCCCTCAAACATGTTTAAAGAAGAGACGACCTTCAGTTCAACTTTATTTTAACTCCCAAATGTACAAATAACAAAACAAGCACTTTAAAGCAAAGCTAAAAATAAAATGTATATATGTGAACAAGAAAGGAAACCACACATTTAAAATGAACATTAACACAATGAGTGCAAATACATCAAATGATGATGAAAACCTATAAAAATTTTAATGTAATGTTTTTGTAGAATCTGGTTCATCAGAGTTTTAATTTATATACATTTATAGATATTTATATCTATAAATATATATAGATAAATATATATGTATATATATAAATACATATATATGTATATAAATATATATGAATATATATAAATACATATATACAT
>NC_056507.1:50835982-50862284 GCF_014905685.2 Nematolebias whitei | reverse complement strand
TTGGTGACCCCGACTGGCAGCTGTGGAGTCCATGAATTGAGACGAGGTCGGTCCTGTACTCCCACATTGTGAAATCCTGGGCCCCTTACTTCAGTTTAAGGTAAGCGAGAGTTTCCTTGTTTGCTTCGGCTCTAAAAACTCGCATATTCGGCTGTAAACTAAATTGACTTAGTTAGATTTTTCCACTGTGGGAGTTCATACCGCCTCCTGAAACAGGCATTTGGTAAGCTAATTTACACTTATTTGGGTGTCCTCAGACGGGTGATTTGCTTGTACTCAGAATTGTAAAGTGTTGCGCAAGCGTACTTTTAATAGGTTTAATGTGCACGGCTTACTTAGACATTTTTAGGTAGTTTTCACAAGCTTGTGGACTTGTCCCGGTGGACGACGAATTGGGCCTGCCGGAAGTCACGTGGGTGACAACATTTTCTCTCAATATTCAGCGGGATTTGCCATCCAGAACTTTAAGTCTGACGAGACTAAGGTCTATACCGTTTCACAAACGCGTATAGTGGCTGAGGGTCGGGACTCCTCTGGCCTGTGTTGACTGCCGCCTAAAATGGACCCCATTACTTACTTTAGCTTTGAGAGAAAATGAGTGAAATAGCTAGAGTGTTTGCCAAATTTCCGGTGTTCTGGGAGTTCACCGTAGTGTATAAATAGTGTAAGTTCATTGTGTGCCGTGCTGTGCAGATTGGGACAGACATTCTGTCTGTGTGTGTGACGGTTTTTATTTTTTTTCTCTCTCTTCTTCACTTCTTCTTATCAGTTTTAGGCTGAGAGGGGGAAGGGTGAATTCTTTCTTTTTTCTCTTCACTGTCTTCAGTGTGGGCCGTGATTTGCAGGCTCTGTGTGTGAGACAGCTTTTCTTTTTTCTTCCTTCTGCTTATCAGTGTTTAGCTGAGAGGGGGAAGGTGGAATTTTTTTTTTTCTCTTTTTTTTTTTTTCTCTCTCTTTCACAGTTTTCAGAAAGGAGGGGGTGTTTCCGTGTCAGAGTTTCAGTGGGACTGGTGCTACCATATCCTGACCGAAAGGGGGCGCTGTTGTATTAGGCAATTACAAGGCTTTACTTGCTTAAAGTGAGGACTTGTGTTGATTTTTCCAACAGATGCCTGGACTGTGTGAGAATAAAAACAATTGAATGCATGTGTGAATGAATGTTGTCAGCAGGTATGGAGTACATAACTAACAAATCTGTAACTGGTGCTGAAACTTTACAAGAACAATCTAAGAGAGTTAAAGCTGTGATTAATGTTATACATGCAGCCAACACAGGTAAAAGTAGGGCATTGGACAGCCTTTTGACTCAGCTAGTCCAGACCGAGGTAGGAACATCACAGACGCTTACACAACTGGCTTGGGATAAAGTTAAAGATCAAAATACACAAATTCAGGAGCTTAATGAGGATTTACTGACATGTGACTCTTTTCTTAGACGTCAGAAGCTTCAAAAGAAATTAAATAAGCGTAGTAGCATTCAGGAGATGTATAAACAATTAGCTTTGTTGTGTCAGAGTGTGCAGAACTTGAGGACGTCAGAACAACTTAAACCACCACCTTATGTGACTGAGGTGACAGCACCACCTGCTGGACATTGCGTGACATCTCTGTCAGAGACATCTGCTGGTGAGAGTTTGCCTAAAGCGCCACCTGCTGGTATCTATCCGGTGCTGCGGGTTCATGAGGGCAGACTGGCTTATGAGGGGACTGATAATGAGGACAGTGTTACCCTGAATGATAACTTAGGGGGAATTGGTGACAGAATGTCGGCGCAGAGACGACTACGTTTCAATGAGGAGTTTTCTGACCGTGAGGATGTGGGGGCCAGGAAAGCTCGGTGTAAGAGTGGTTCACGTGATAGTGTGAGGGTAGACGAGTGGGGTGAGGTTCCAGGTCCAAGTGGGACTCACCTCGGTAAGTCTCCTGTGCGAATAGACGGAGCGAGAGTCATTGAACGCGGAGATAAACGTACCAACTTGTATATTGAGGGAAGAGTGACAGGAGTGGTTGAGGAGGAGGACGTTGTGGAGAGCCCACGGGCGAGGGTTTCCACCAGTACTAAAAGACCTCCAGATAAATTACATTATGAGTCTCCAGGTTCGCCGGTGTGGACCTCTAATCTCACTCCTTGGAGCAGGGAACACACCATTGTGGAGGTGGACGCAGTGGGGCAGGACAGTCAGGGTTTGCAACTTCCGTTGCTGAGCACACAGGGGCCGAGAGGTGTGGTGTCAGGTTATAAGCCGTTCCATATACGTGATTTGGAGTTAATAACAGATAAACTTCCACCGCTGATTCAAGGTGGGGGACGCTGGTTGGAGAAGTTTAATGCCCTAACCTTAGGTTTGACCCTGGCAGTGGGGGATTTGAACGCCGTTTTTGCACGCTGTGCTAATCAGGCCACCGTTCAGACATACTTACACTCTATTATAGATACTTCTCGGGGCCGTGGTAGGATATTAGAACTTCCAGATGAGACTCCGTTGTGTGAGGTGTTTATGCACTTAGCACCTATTATCAGAACATTGTACCCATTACCGGCTGGTGTTGCAGTACCAGAATTTAAATGGAACAGGACTGTAGACCCGTGGGAATATATGGAGCAGTGTAAGGACACTTGGGAGAGGGTGACAGGTGTTCATGCTCAAGCTGTACAACAACGCCCGTATTTTAGAAAAGCAGTTCTTGACTCTCTGCCAAGAGAAGTGGTGGAAGAGTTGGAGAAGAATGTTGACTTACTCACGGCATCTCCTGATCGGTGGGAGAAACACGTGATACATCGTTTGAAATATGAGAAAAAGCAGGGTGACAAAGAGGCGGCTGAATTAGAGACTATGCGTGCACAATTACTTAAACTTCAGCTGTCGGATGCCAGAAATAAGCAGACTGAGGAGAAAAAGGCTAAAGATAAGAAACAATTATCTGTCCAGTCAATTACAACAGTAAATGAGGAGCCGATTTCCACTGGAACAGTTGCTCTGCAGCAGTGGTCAGAAACACCAGGCCGGAGGGCCAGAGGTGGACATCCGATGAGGTCAGTCGGACGGGGAAGAGGGGGAGCGAGACAGAGGCCGATGTCATGGGGCTGGGGTTCTTCACAATGGGGACAGCGGGGGGATGCTTGTTTCATCTGTGGCCAACAAGGGCATTGGGCTAAAGACTGTTACTACCTTGCCGCATCAAACTACGGGCCACGAGGAGGCTTCCAAGGGCCATTCCAGCAACCCATGAGACCACCACATCCGTATGCACACCCGATACCAAGTGCACCACCGGCACTGCAGCCTCAACAACCACAACCAGGATATCCTCCTCTCGGGATAGAGGGGAGGGGATTCCAACATCAATGAAACACCCCACAGAAAATGCTGAGTGTTGGAGGAGGGGCAGACCCAACACTGGAGGTGACAGTTAGAACGGAGAAGTTGCCGTTTCTAGTTGATACAGGAGCGACATTTTCAACAATTACTCACTTCCCAAGAAACTGTGAACTGTTGAATAGGTCGGTGGAGGTGGTTGGATTTTCTGGGGCAAAACAAAGACTGCCGGTGACGTGTCCGCTTCGCACAAAAGTGGGCACTCAGACTCTGTTACATCCCTTTGTGATAGCTGAACATTCACCAGCTAACCTTTTAGGGAGAGATCTTCTCATCAGGTTGGGAGCTTCAATTTTGTGCTCTTCTGATGGACTTGTGGTGAGATTACCCGATGGCACCTCGCTGGAGTGCGGACTGGTCACCACTACTCACTCACAGTGTGTGATCCAGCCTGTCCATGATGAATATGTTGACATCTACTGGGGACTGCTTGAACCTGAGGTCATGGGTGGAGGAGGTATCTTTTCTGTTTTTCTCACGTGGAAGCCTTGGCTAATGACATTACATCCGTTCTCTGCTCCACCTGACCCCCCACATGTCACTCTCTTTTATGATCGCAAAGGCGATGAGGTGTACCAGGACCACTTTGCAGAACAACTGTCAGAGAACGTCTGGCCCATTGAAAGTGGGAATATTATTGTTGGCAAGGAGGGAGTAGCAGCTATTGTTAACTTAACACCTGAACAGAAGGAGTGGTATAAGATGGGGGCTGAGGCAGCGCCTCATATTTCACTAGCTTTGAATCCAGCATTTCAAGCAAGGGACTTAGGACCTATGGTTAAGAGGGCATTAGAGACCTCAGATTGGGTTGAAACATCTTTAACATCCGTCTGGTATTCCCCCAGCTGTGAGTGTTATTCAATCATCTCTGTGGCACATGATGTTGCTGTGATGCAACATGATGTGCTCCCCAGAGAACACGGTCGCGAACTGATGGACCACCCGCATGCAGGTCCTTTAATTAATAGCATGCCTGGGCCATTATGGTCTGAGGGACCCACGGACGTGGGACTGATAAACTGCCCTCCCATAACGTTCCAGGTGCATCACACATACCCAATTTGGATTTCACAGTATCCTCACAAACCAGCAGCAGAAGCGGGCATCGCTGAAACAATTCGGGGTTTAAAGGAAAGCGGCGTCCTTGAACCCTCCTACGCAGAGTGGAACACACCCATTTTACCTGTACAAAAAGCAGGTACAGACAAATACCGGATGGCACACGATCTGAGAGCCATCAATAAATTATTGATCACTCAGACCGTACCGGTACCAAATCCATATGTAGCGTTGAATAATCTAACACCAAATCATGAATGGTTTAGTTGTCTTGATCTGGCAAACGCGTTTTTCTGTCTTCCTCTAGCTGAAGACTGCAGGGATATTTTTTCATTCACCTTTCGTGGTGAACAGTTGCGATACACAAGACTACCTCAAGGCTTTGCGCTGTCACCTGGCATCTTTAACCAAGTGTTGAAACAAGTTTTGCGTGAAGTAACGCTCCCAGAAGGGACGGTACTGGTTCAATATGTTGATGATTTGCTGATTGCGAGTCCCACGGCGCAAGACTCATTAGAAGCGACCAGGAAGGTTTTAGAACACCTGCATGCAGCAGGTTTTAAGGTCAGTAAAAACAAACTACAGGTGACGAGACGTCAGGTGTCCTTTTTGGGGAGGATGATCTCACAGAAAGGAGCAGGACTCTCTGCTGCACACCGTGACACAATTTTACATCATCCAAAACCGCAGACAGTTAAAGAAATGCTCTCATTTTTAGGATTGACCGGGTACAGCAGAAATTACATTCCAAATTATGCAGGCCAAACCCAAATGTTGCGCGATTTGGTCAAAGAACAGGGCATGAGACGACCCACTGCCAGGCTGGTGTGGAATGAAGAAGCTGAGAGGGTCTTCATTGAGGTGAAACAACAGATGAGCAGGGCTACAGATTTAGCTTTGCCGGATTACAGCCGGCCCTTCCATTTGGATGTTTCTGAAACAGAAGGGGTGATTAACGGTGTTCTGTTTCAGAAACATGAGGGGGGAAGGAAAGTTTTGATGTATGTCAGCTGTCTGTTAGACAACACAGAAAAGAGGCATCCGCCCTGCACACAGCATGCTGCGGGAGTGGCTAAGTTAGTACAAAAGACAGCCCACCTGGTGATGGGCCACACTCTGCATGTGATGACATCACACAGCGTGGTTGCCTTTGTAAATTCACAAAACTTCACTATGTCACCGTTAAGACAACAGAGGCTAAACAAGATCCTGGAAGCACCAAACTTGTTGTTCACACATGAGGGGATAAACATGGCAGACAGGATTGGAGGAGGTGAGCCACACATCTGTGAGAGGAGAGTGGAAATTGATGACAGGGTCAGACCAGACTTAAAGGCCGCACCTCTTGGAGAGGGACAGGTGCTGTTTTGTGATGGAAGTTGTTTTCGAACGCAGGAGGGACAACTCAGCGCAGGCTTTGCGGTCGTGCTGGAAACAGACCAGGGTTATCAAACTGTATTGTGTGAGAAATTGCAGGGGCCTCAGTCAGCACAGAGAGCTGAGGTGAGGGCTCTGATTTCAGCACTTACTTGGGCGGACAGCAGAAAAGTGACTATCTTCACAGACTCAGCGTATGCGTTTGGAGCAGCTCACGTGGAGCTGGCCCAGTGGAAGAGGGGAGGTTTTCGTACAGCTAACGGGAAACCGATCAAACACGAGGCAGATATGAAAGAATTAGAAACAGCTCTGATGTTACCAACAGAAATTGCCATTGTGAAATGTCGAGGTCATGATACAGATTGCTCAAGCATAGCTAAAGGAAACTGTAAAGCTGATTTGGAGGCAAAGAGGGCCTCAGGATTTATCAACTGGAGTCAGATGGTGCTGATAACCCCAGAAGAAGAAGGGGAAAGAATCAGATGGGATGATGCATCCATCGCCTGTTGTCAACTAGGTGCAGCTCCAGAAGAAAAGGCGATGTGGAGTGAAAAAGGAGCTGAAAAGAGACCAGATGGACTGTGGATAAACCCTGAAGATGGAAGATGGGTACTTCCACTGAGCCTGAAGAGGAGAATTTTCGAGGAGGCACACGGTTTGAGTCATGTGGGGGTTCACCAGATGAAGAGGAATGTCGTCAGCTGGTGGCACCCGTACATGAACGACTTGATCAGAGCGTTTGTGAAAGAATGCACGTTATGCAGTTTGTATAACTCCAAGCCAACTCTTAAACCGCGTCAACAAGGAAAGTTTCCCACGGACATGACACCGGGTCGTGAGGTAATAATTGATTACACTGACATGATTCAACCGGTACGAGGTTTCAGATACCTATTGGTTTGCGTTGACGCATTCACCGGATGGCCAGAAGCCTGGCCTGCTAAAAAGGAGGATAGTCAAACTGTAATCAAGTGTTTAATAAATCACTACATCCCCAGACATGGGTTCCCTGCGATAGTCAGATCTGATAATGGGACTCATTTCAAAAATGCAGATCTGCAAAAGGTTGAAAAAGCTTTGGGTTTAAAACATGTGTTTGGTACCGTTTATCACCCACAATCACAGGGTAAAGTGGAAAGATTAAATGGAAACCTGAAACAAAAATTATCAAAAATCTGTGCACAGACTAACACCAATTGGCTCGAAGCCTTGCCTATAGCTCTCATGGGTGTAAGAGCTTCTGTTAACAGGGGTACAGGTTTCACCCCTTATGAACTGACCACAGGAAGGTCGTTCCCAGGGCCCCAACAGAATGTAGGGTGGCCCTCAGAACAGGTATCAGAAATGACACACAAAATGTACTTTGAAACACTAAAAAGTATGTTGTCCAGTTTTCATCTACAGATTCCTGAGACCAGTACTCCGGACGGAGTAAACCCCACGTGCCCACTCTCAGATTGGGTACTGCTGAAAGTCACTAAACGGAAGTGGGCGGAGCCGAGGTGGACGGGCCCATATGAGGTGACAGAACGCACATCGTACGCAGTACGCTTGAGAGGGAAAGGTTCCACGTAGTTTCATCTCAGCCAGTGTGCACCGGCAGCCGAGCCACAGCGATCACTACAGCAGATCCGGACGGATCTGCAACATCAGGGAGAGGTGTGATCATATACCTCACGTCAGGAGCGAGCGTCTAACCTGCAAGAGAGGGAAATCAACTGATAAGTGAGCACTTGCTCTCAGCTAATTGGAAGACCCGACGGGTGCAGATATAAATTGGAAGACGCGACGTGAGCAGAAATAAATTGGAAAACGCGACGTGAGCAGATATAAATTGGAAGACGCGACGTGAGCAGTAGTGGAAAGTTTTGAAGACGCGTGGAAGACGCGTCATTTTGAAACCCAGTGGGGTTACTGAAATAAAAAGACAGCAGAACGTTGGGAATGAAGTCCCCCTGCTGACCAAATGAGCAACAAAGTTTTAATCTGTTGATGTTTGTGTGAAATACAAAGCAGCAGAAACGTAACAGCAAGAGGAGTGGAGCAGCTGCAGTTCTGAAGATCTCAGGAGCGGTGGTCAGAGTGAGGAGAGCTCTTGGGTGTACAATTTGAGGAGCAGCTTCAACAATCCAATTTCTAAAAAAAAAAAAAAAAACTGTGATTTTCAGGTGTATGTGGTCATTTTCTGCAAGTTGATTTGAAGTGTTCATACACCCATTTTCATTTCATTCAGGTTATAATCTTAACATACAGTTACTCTCGGGAGGTTACATTTTTAATTTGACTGTGTGTGCATTTGAATCAATTTTGTTTCACAGGTTTACAGCGATTGATTCCTGGGTATAAAACAACTAAAATTTTGGTGTTCAATTAAAGTGTAGAATACAGGTGATAAGTTTTCCAAGCCCCTCCACAGTGTCTACTACATTTCTTTCAGGTTGGACTGAGTTGACGTTTTGCAGCTGATATTGTAAGTCTCAGGTTCATACAGTATAATCAATTTTCATTTTCAGCAGGGACGTAGCCATCATGGTTCTCATATCAAATAAGCTGTTGACTGCTGGTGGAATACTGGGGGTACTGAAGGTTTGTCTTATTTTGGTGCTGGAGTTTACCTGTGTCATTCCAGGGTTAAGTCGGTGTCGCACCAAGCCTGTGAAGATCAGGAGAGAGAGACCTAGGAGGGGAGCGTGGTCCACGATCCATGATTTCAATCAATTACCGTTAAATTTGTCACATGCGTTCCAGATGAACAGTTGGTATCGTTATGCTCAGTTTTTGGCCAGGGGGCGCCATAACTCGGAGTGTTATGTCTGCACCAAACTTCCTGTCACAGCGGCGCATTTGCCTTTGCGTGTTAAACCTCTGGCTAGAGGGTTATCATTCTGTTTTCTGCAATACAGCTCCAGTGGACATAGCAGAGGGATGCACAGATGTGAGGCCAAGTGCTACGGTCTGACGCAAGCAGCACAAGGCGTTGTGCTGAGCCAGTATGTGGAGTGGACCCCTGGTGAACAGTTTCCCATCTGCGTTCACCGACAGCACAGGCAAGATTCTTATCAGGTGGCGGTGGGCATGTTGCCCCCGGAGAAGTGTCAGGCAATATATCACCCTGGTAATCGTCAGATTGGGGTACCTGGGAGTAATGGTACATATCCTGTTGAAGACCTGGCTTGGCTGTGCGGACATACAGTGCTTTTAACTCTTCCCAGTAATTGGACAGGAATATGTGCACCTGTGGCAGTCACAGATGAATCATTTCTAGTGTCTGTAAGTAATGGTTCTCATTATGTTAGGCAAAGAAGGGACGTGGGCATCAGGCCCCACGACTCTATTTGGGGTTCAGATGTGCCACAGAATTTCAAGCACTGGACGGTGGGGGAGAAGGTCATGTTGTCATTGTTTCCATGGGCGGGCGTTGGAAAGCTGCTTTTAAGGGTTGAGACCTTAGACTACCGTTTTGGAATTTTCATAAATTCAACAATCAAGGCGCTGGAAGGCATCTCTGAGGAATTGTCAGCTTTGAGAGTGATGGTGTTGCAAAACAGGATGGTCTTGGATTTATTAACTGCATCTAGAGGTGGGGTGTGTGAAGTGATTGGTAAGGAGGCTTGTTGCACGTACATCCCTGATGAGACTAGTACAAACCCTCAGGGCAGAGTGACCGAGGCCCTGGCACAACTGAGGGGTCTGCAGAAGGCTAAGGGAGAGGACCCTCCTGCAGGGTCAGAGGGATTCTGGTCATGGTGGATGACGGGGTCATGGAGTCAGGTGCTCCTTAAGCTGTTAGTTCCCCCTCTAGCTATACTTGTTCTGTTTTGTGTCTTATTGGGTTGTGTTGCACCGTGCGCTAAAATGGCAGTCGAACGGATGATACACTTTGGAGGTGTGGTAAGCACCGGTACAGCATGCCCTGTGCTCCAGGCCATTGAAGACTCCTCCCAGCCAGGACAAGACCACCTGGAGTTGGCTGAGACGAAATATCTGTAGCCTATGATGGGTTGTTGGTCTATCTTTAAGGATAGACCAAGAGAGGGAATGTTGGATTTCATGTTTTATCTTTTATCATTATTTTAATCAAGCTTGAAATTTCTTTAATTAACTTACAATCATTTAAATATTAATCAGTTACTTTGATTTGAATTACTTAGTTAAATAGAATATTAAACATAACTAGTTCTAAATATCATCTAGTAGAAGTTCTCCCTTACTCACACACACACACAATCACACGTGCAGGGACTGACACGCACACACACACAGAACAGATGAGAATGTAGTTTGCTTAAACATAACTAGTAAAGGTGATAGAACTTAATATAGTTGACTAAACTTAGTAAAGATGATAGAACTTAATAGCTGACTAAACTTAATTAGTAAGGACAGTAGAAAGTAGCATTGAATAGTTTAACAAGCATTTAATCGTTTAACAAGTATGCTCAGCTCAAGAGAAAGTTAACAAACAAAGAACCATAAAACCATAAAACCTTATCTTTTGGTATGTGACCTCCAAGGCTGAAGAGCCCCGTAACCATGACAACGGAGTGTTTAAACCAATCAGGAGCAGTCTTCTGTAAAATAAGGGAAAGAGTCAGAACCGAGGTCATTGCATTTTGCTGGAGGACTGCTATCCGACAGGTCTGTCTATGAAATGCCCATGTATGCATACATTGTATTTGTATCTTGAATTCTGAGTACTTGTAAATCTGTCGAATAAATCTCTTTGAACTAAGGAACTGCTTCAGCTGTATTGAACACCAAATGTGGTTCTCATAAGCCACGTCATCAGTCTTACATCGGGGAAACAAAACAGCCACTGGCCAAAAGGAGGGCCCAGCACAGAAGATCAACATCATCAGGCCAGGACTCTGCAGTCTACACTCATCTCCAGGTCAGCGGTCACTCTTTCAGGGATGAAGATGTGCACATCCTGGATAGAGAGGAACGATGGTTTGAGAGAGGAGTAAAGGAGGCCATCTTTGTGAAAAGAAACCGTCCATCATTAAACAGGGGTGGAGGCCTACGTGTTCAATTGCCCCCCTCTTACAATGCTGTGATTGCTAGTATCACTCAGCCCTCTGTGAATAGTACACAGCCATCAGGTGCTAATGATCCATTGTTAGACTGATGGTCCTTCTTGAGCATGTGATCAGTTGGTTTTGGTTGTCAGCAGCAAAACTGGTTGATCCACCCTGAGAAGGTGCTAATTAAGAGACTGAGCTGAAAACAGCACCTCAGACTGAAGAAGTCTCTCGGACGAGAGACGAAACGTTTCTACATTTTTTGTTGTTTTGCTTTGTTTTGGGGTTTTTTTGAATGTCCAGAGGACCAGATTTAACTTTTTTAGATTTTTCTACCTGGATTATTGAGCATGCATCAGGATATTTACAAAGCCTATTTTTATTTTACAGAAAAGAGCTGTAAGAATTATCACCAGAAAGCATTACAGTCACCCATCAAGCACATTATTTTATCAACTGAAGTTATTGAAGTTCCATGATTTGGTAGATTATAGTATTTTATCAGTTATGTATAGGGCTCAAAATAACACATTACCATTAAATATCCAAAGAAATTTTGTTAAAAGACAAAGTTGTTACAATCTTAAGGGGATAGAGATATTTGTCAAACCAAAATTCAGAACTAGTCTGAAGGGAAGGTCTACCTCAATCCAAGGAGTTGGATTGTGGAATGGTCTAGAGAGTGATGTGAAAAATGCCAAGTCAATGTGTACATTTAAAAAAAAGATCAAAGCTGAATTGTTAAAAAAGTATATATGAAGTAGCTTAGTGTGTGTTTTGTATTAGAGTTAGAAAAATTAGAAAGAGTTATTCATTTTGTTCTGTTACTTGAAAATTATTATGATTGAAATAATTGTTTGAAAAAAGGGGCAGATATAATAAGATTTTTTTCTTCTTTCTGCTGCCTTTCATTTTAAATCTTTTGTATCTTTTTTTATATTGTTATGGAATTGTTTTGTACTTTTTTAAAATGAATTAACTTTTTACCATACCATACCATACCATACAAGTGTCAGGAGGGTGATCAGTCTTACATCAGGGAAACAAAACAGCCACTGGCCAAAAGGATGGCCCAGCACAGAAGATCAACATCATCAGGCCAGGACTCTGCGGTCTACACTCATCTCCAGGCCAGCGGTCACTCTTTCAGGGATGAAGATGTGCACATACTGGATTGAAAGGAACAATGGTTTGAGACAGGAATAAAGGAGGCCATCTTTGTGAAAAGAAATCGTCCATCATTAAACAGGGGTGGAGGCCTCCAGGTTCAACTGTCCCCCTCTTACAATGCTGTGATTGCCAGTATCACTCAGCCCTCTGTGAATAGTAAACAGCCATCAGGTGCTAATGATCCATTGTTAGGCTGATGGTCCTTCTTGACCATGTGAGCAGCTGGTTTTGGTTGTCAGCAGCAAACTGGTTGATCCTGTCGAGGAAAATCAACACAACAACTCGGACTTTTCAGCTTATTGTTTGTTTGTTTGTTTGTCATTTTTATTCATTTCATATTTAAAACACAAAAAAGATTTAGAAACCAAATGAAAAAAAAAACACGTCATAAAATGAAATGTAGCAGAAGAAGAAAAAAATCTTATCATATCTGCCCCTTGTTTAAAACAAAAACAATTCAAACAATCAATTCAAACAATAATCATCTATAAATAATATAACAAAATAAATAACTCATCACAATTTTACGTATTTATATATATCTTTCCAAAATTTTTATCTTAATCATTTTCTTAAATATAGGCAATGACTTTACTTTTTTTACATCGTTTTCCAAACTATTCCACAGACCTATTCCCTGAATTGAAGTAGACCGCCCCTTTAAACTGGTTCTGTACTGTGGTTTAACAAAAATGTCTGTTCCCTTAAGATTATAGCAACTTTTCCTTTTTACAAAATATGTTTGAATGTTTGAAGGTAGTGTTTAGTTCTGAGCTTTATACAGTACTAAAAGAATATTATAGTTAACCAAATCATAAAACTTCAGTAATTTCTATTGATAAAATAAAATACTAGTGTGGGAGTTCTTGTTTCTTTTCTGCCACTAACCATCTCCCACAGCTGCTGCACCGAGCTAATTGATGATCATCTCCACCTGCCGCCTGCTCTGGAGAATGGGTTCGGCTCCTTCCATAAAAGCTGCAGCCAGGCTCTTCTCCATTGCTGGGACATTACCCTTTACATGGTAAAGTAATGGTCAGCCTGTTATTGTCACCTGACAATATTTATCTAACAAGCTTCCACGCTTCGTTGTTTTTCCAGTTTTTTGACTTCCATGTCAAGATTCATCTCGGGCCCTCCAAGGCTTCAACACCAAGGCAGGAGCCTCCTATGGGATGTCCCTTCAACCATTCATCTACCTCCAACCCGCTCCTGCACTCTCTGTTCCGTGAAGCTCCAACAAACCAACAAAGGTACTCACCATCCTCTCCTCAAGACGTCCTCCGGAACCCAGAACCACACGGCGTGTCTCCCCAGCTCCAACATCAAGGCAGAACCTAGCTCCACTTCCTTTTCCCCTGCAAAGACAATAAAGAGGTTTATTTTTGTAACCCGGTTATCTGTCTGTGTTTCGGTTCTGCCCTCTGGGGTCTATTTAGTGATCGAATCATGTCAACTAGATGGATGACAATAATGCTTTCTTGTGGTGATTCTTATAGCTCTTTTCTGCAAAATAAAAATAGGCATTGTTATAGTTTTACATGCTGTTCCCCAAACTTCAACACAATAAATTAAATGTGGGACTATAATTGTATTATACAGCAAATACAAGGCTTTATCATTCAATAAGTCCCTTACTTTATACAGTACTGCAGTGGATTTAGATATTTTAGTTTTTACAGAATTTATGTGCTGTTTCCATGACAGTTTATCATCAATAATTACACCCAAAAACTTCACCTCACCTACTCTGCACATCTCAACACCATCAACTCTAAAAGGTACATCAACAGTTATCTTTTTTTTTACTAAATATCATATAATTAGTTTTATCAAGGTTCAACGATAACTTGTTTAATTTAAACCAATTTTGTATTTTGACAAACTCCATCTTCATCAACTCAAACATCGGTTCCAAGTCTTTACCCAAATAAAAGTATCATCAGCAAAGAGAACACATTTAAGGATACTGGACACCTCCGTCAAATAATTTACATACAAAATAAACAACTTAAGTCTAAGTACAGAGCCTTGTGGCACTCCACATGAAATACTGCTTAGGTTAGATCTTACATCGTCTATTTGTACAAACTGTTTTCTGTCTTTTAAATAACTACATATCCACTGCAAAGCTGGTCCTCTAATACCATATTTTTTTAATTTATTAATCAGAATGGTGTGGTCAATTGTGTCAAATGCTTTTTATAAATCCACAAATACACTTATACAATGTTGTTTTTGATCTATAGCTGTAGTAACTTGTTCCATCAACTCCATAAGAGCCATGGATGTTGAGTTTTTTTATCTAAACCCATACTGACTATTACTTAAAATATTATTTTTATCAAGAAATAGGTCAAATCTGGTCACAAATATTTTTTCTAGAATTTTTGAGAATTGTGGCAACAAAGATATAGGTCTGTATTCACCTGTTCCTCTCACTGGTTCGGAGATACATGGAGAAAAGACACAATAATTAGTCAGAGAGATTCAAGTTAAAAAGTATTACCAACAGTTATTTAAGCTTTCAGCTGAAAGGAGACACTCTTACCCCAAACCAACAGAGATACAACAAAAACCCAAGACGGGTCTGAAAGGAGTTTTAGCTCCTTCTGTATTTAAACACAAAAGTTCTACCCAAAGATGTGTCACACATTCTTACAGTTCTTTGGCTAAACTAGTTCAAACTGATGTCTTCATTTCCTGGAAGTCCTTTTATGGAGTTGTTTTATTATTTTCTTCTGCCGTTCCAGTTTACTTGGTGATCTTGTCATCAGGTGGGACATACACACCAGCAGCTCCCTGTTAGTTCATGACCCGTACACAAAAAACTCAAATACATTCTCTGACTTAGTTCAATCTGTACTTGTTGATACCAAAAGACAAGCAGATCCAAAAGACAAGCAGATACAAATAAAGGACAAGATAAAGTTGTGATACATCGAGCAATACAGCACAGCAGATAAGAGCATCTCTACATTTCCCCCCCTTTTGGTCTCTGAAAGAGACCATTTCTTCTAACTATCAATCCCTGTGTAGCTCTGCATGTCCTGGAAACCCCCCTGAGGCAGCTGTTCATTTTAAGGAGGAAAGCGGGACATCACCTCACGCCTCTGTGACGGTGGTCATTTCTGACCCAGACCCCACCTGTATAGGAAAAGAAACTTTCCCTCATCTTTCTTGATAAACACACAATGCAGCATTTTAGCAAAACAGGCAACTTTAAAGCTGGCGGGAACAGTCAGCCTCTTCCAGTAGTGGTGCGATGGCCACTATGGATAGTTCCATGGTTCGTCCCTGGCTGTACATTTGGTAAGCAGGAGGGTGCTCACTGTCACCTTTCTTGATTGTAGGGGTGATGAATCTGACCACCAGTGAACGACAGCAGAGCACACAGCAACAGCCACAGACCACCATGATCCCTAAAAATGTAGCCACAGACACTAACAGTGAGATTACTAATGGTTTACATTTACAAAACATGTTTGAAAACCATTCTTCTAAGGGGTTCTCAATGCCTGAGTGTTTGTGCATGGTCTTACTCAGTCTTCTCAGTCCCTCCAGTGCTCTGGTCACCGATCCGTCCCGGGCAGTGTTGTTAGGGATGAAAGTACAACATTTTTCTCAAATCATAGCACATGCTCTCCCCTTTTCGGCTAACACCATGTCCAGTGACATGCAGTTTTGTATGGCCATCAGAGAGGTAGGTCCTAATTGCTCAGCCAGACCCTCTACAGCATCTCTAGTTAAGTTTGCCAATCGTAGCTTATGTGTCTATGTGGCTGAGTAGTCTGGGGTCCAAAATGGGCCAGTATAGGTGCTCACTGAGCTCCAGGCTGGGCACCAGGCCTCCAGCCTCCATACAATACAATACAATACAATGCAACTTTATTTATACAGCACTTTAAAACAACACTGTTGGCCAAAGTGATGTACACTAACACACACAAGCATAAAAACTATGAACTCAACAAATACCATAAAAGTAATGAACTACCAAATCATAAAGCAGCAAACAGTAACAACAATAAAACAAACAACACAAAACAGTAAAGCTAACATTTCAAGCTGTGTTAAAAGCCAAAGAGAAAAAAATGAGTCTTCAGAGCAGATTTAAAAACAGGAAGCGAGTCAGCTTGTCTGACGTGCAGAGGCAGCTCGTTCCACAGTTTAGGGGCAGCAACTGAGAATGCTCGGTCACCTCTCAGCCTCCTGTTGGACTTTGGGACAGCCAACAGCAGCTGATCAGCTGACCTAAGAGAGCATGAGGGATTGTACGGCTGAAGAAGGTCGAAGAGATACTGTGGGGCGAGACCATGAAGACATATGAATACAAACAAAAGAACCTTAAAATTAATCCGGAAACAAACTGGGAGCCAGTGTAGTGATTTTAGGACAGGGGTGATGTGCTCTCGTTTTCTGGTGCCAGTTAAATGACGAGCAGCAGCATTCTGAACCAGCTGAAGTCGAGTCAGTAATGACTGGCTCAGGCCCACATAAAGTGTATTACAATAGTCCAGACGAGCTGTGATGAAAGCATGGATTAAAATCTCAAAATGATGTTGTGACAGGAATGGTTTCACCTTGGCCAGTTGTCTCAGGTGATAAAAGCTGGACTTGACCACAGATTTAATCTGAGCATCCAGTTTAAAATCATTGTCCAGCCTCACACCCAGGTTGGTTGCTGTCTCAGTCAGATGTTTGGTTAAAGGACCCAGATCAACATGGACTTTGGAACCATCACTGGGCTTAAACAACAAGACCTGGGTCTTTTTCTCATTAAAGTGTAAAAAGTTCTGTGACATCTATGCTCTGACTTCCACCATACATTCCAGGAGTTGGTTCAAGGCGTACTGTTTATCTTGTTTCAAAGGAATATAGATATGGTTGTCATCGGCATAAAAATGAAAAGAAATACCATGTTTCCAGAGAATATATCCCAGAGGTAGTGAATAAAGTGAAAACAGAAGGGGGCCAAGTACAGATCCCTGAGGTACTCCCCATGTGAGAGGTGCTACAGAGGACTCCACAGAACCAAAGCACACACAGAAGCTTCTCTCAGTTAAATATGATCTAAACCACTGTAGAGCAGGATGTAGGAGTAGCACTGGCTGCAGCCCCAAGATGGCCGCTGATTACCCACAGCTGACGGTTGTCTACCTGATGAGCTTCCACACTACATAAGGCTGCAATCAAGCTCTACTCTTCGCTGGAGCATTGATTCCTCTTTGGGTATTTATGCTTCTAGCCAGTAATGCTAGGATTGATAAAAGAGAACTTACCTTGTTTTTGTGTGCTTACAGCCATCCTGTTGTTTGGATCCAGTCCTGCTTCGTTTTTGGTCCTGTGCCTCGTTTCCTGCGTTCTTGCCCTCCAGCCACTTGCCTGCCTTTACTGCCTGTAGGATTGGACTCCTCTGGAAACCCTGGACTCTACACAGAGTAACTCTACAAATTCACCTGTAAGAAAGAAACAAGACTTCACAATCAATTTCCTGTACTACCTCCGTGCCTGACCATCCTGACCGTGCCTTTGCTCTTCCTGGGGTTCCAGCCAACCAACATGTATATATGTAAATAAGTTCCACTGTAAATAAATTTCACTGTGCACTTTTCATTGAATCTTGTGTCGTTTTGGTTCTCATTATCATCTGGGTACCTTGAGTCATAACACAGGACCCTGAATGCCCACCCAATTCTCCAGAAGAGACAGGAGGATCTGATGGTCCACTGTGTCGAAGGCAGCAGTTAGGTCCAGCAGCATCAAAACTACACAGTGACCAGAGTCTGTGGCTAAGAGTATGTCGTTAAAAAACTTTCAACAGTGCTGACTCAGTACCATGGTGAGTTTTAAAACCGGATTGAAACAGTTCAAGAAGGTTGTGGTTGTTTAAGTAAGATGTTAACTTTGACTGTAAAGTTTTTCTCCAAGATCTTCGACACAAAGGGCAGTTTAGAAATAGGCCTAAAATTGGACATGTCTGTAGAGTCAAGACCGGGTTTTTTAATCAGTGGTGTCACAACTGCATGTTTAAAACTCACAGGTACCTGTCCACTTGCCAAGCTGCCATTTATGATTTGGGACACGAAAGGAGCCACCGTGTGAAAAACTTCTTTAAAAAGACGAGGTGGGATGGGATCGTTTCGAGATCCAGCAGATTTCATACGACCAGTGATGTCTTTTAAAAAAGGCAGGGTGACAAGCTCAAACTGACTGAAAATAGCAGAGCGTGTGACAGAGATGGAGGGGTCAAAAGAAGGAGGGCTTATGAGAGCTCTAATGTTTGCAAACTTGTTGGAAAAATAGCTTAGGAAGTTCTCACACACTTCAGTGGAGTTCTCCGGGCTGGCTGATTGTGGGGCATTAAGAACAGAGCTGATGGTCTTAAAAAGCACACGTGGATTGTTAGAGTTGGTGGAAATGATGTCAGAGAAATATTTGTTTTTTGCAGCTCTAACAGTGGACTGTTAGAAATGTCAGCTGTCCCTCAGTGCTTGGAAAGACACCTGTAACTTGTCCTTCTTCCATTTTCACCCAGCTCTCCTGCACTGGCGTCTGGCAGCACGTGTGACATCATCAGTCCAGGGGCCAGGCTTCGGTCTGGAGGTTCTTATCATTAATGGAGCCACAGCATCTAAAACAGTGACAAGCTGAGTTAAAATGAGAGGAGAGAGCTTCAACATCTGTACTAGGACCCACAGGATCCCTGGAGCTGATTGCAGAACTAAAAGCTGTAGAGAACTGAGCAGCAGTGGAGGAGTTAATGACCTGACAGGGCTGTGCAGGAGCACAAGGTTTGACTGAGTGGCAGACAAGTGGCATGTCAAACACAACAGGCATGTGGTCTGAGAAAGCAACATCACACACTTCCAGATAAAAAACATTAAAACCATGAGCTAAGACAAGATCTAATGTGTGGCCACATTCTTGTGTTGGACCAGACACAAACTGAACAAAATTAAAAGAATCGATCAGCTGTCAAAAATCTTTGACCAACGGTTTTTCAGCACAATACACGTGGATATTGAAATCTCCAATTATCAATTGTTTTTCTACCCAGTGAGATTACCACTTGAGTTATGGCAAAACCCCACTGCAGCCTCTCCTCTAAGGAGTTTATCGGACTAATCTAGCACTTGAGCTTTACCCAGAATGACGTTAGATTAGTTCTGTTTAAGGCTGTGTTGGAAGTGATTCACCCAGACTGTTCACAACCATCAGTTGCGAGCCACACCCTTTTCTTACCCTAGACTCGTCCAACCTAGTAGTCGGGGTTGGGACGTTGATCAAGGGGAAACTGGCATTTTTAAGCCACTCACTTCCTATTGTAGAACTGCAATTGTTACCGATCTGGTACTTTGTAGTTTTTAGAATCTAGGCACAAGATTCCAGGGTGTTGTTTGATCTAAGCTGCGAAACCTTTAAAAACCAACTTTTTCTGATGAAACTGAACCAAACTCTTCCAACTTTTTGAACACGGAAGTGTAAAAATTATAGTCCAGAATTTTACATTTTATGCTTTGCTTTAATCAAGGATTTGCAGGGGTACAGCGTTATCAGCACATTATAATTGATTACATTTGATCATTTAAAAATTTTAATGACAGAGAGTTCATGCCTGGTTCTAGGAACTGTCTTATTGGTTATATGTGACATTCAGGGTCCCAGGGTGTCCACTAGGTGTGGCTCCCTGACTCCGATGATCCGGGTTGGAGAGTCCTGTCTACTAACTCTTGAGTTGTTTCTATAGAGCAGCCTGTTCCTAATACAGTGGACTGTTATGCACTTGAAGCCCCAATGCAGGTTAAAACCCCTCAAACCTCTAAGTTTGTCTCACTAACCAACCAACCAAGTTTAGCCAAACCTGTTACAAACCACCTTGACAGCACACAGTTTATGCAGTGACTTTTCAAGAATGCTGGAAGTAGAACAACACTCTCTCGCCCTGACTCTACCTCTTAATTTAGAAACACTTTTATTTCATATAAAATTAGTATTTAGACAATGGGTAGGAGTCGCTCACCATTTCTGCCCGAAGACTTTTGGAAAATGGCACGATAATCTCTCTTCCAGAGCCCTGGAAGAAAATCTCCCTTAACTCCCCAAAAGCTGTCCTGATCCTGAGGAATCTGGTCTGGAGTCAGCCCGGCTGAACAAAAGGTATTCCTATCTTGATGAATAAAAATCCTCTTATGAGCTGTTCCAAGTTCCTCTGTGTAGCTCCTGGGGATGCAGCCACATCATCCTACTCTTTAGACTACCACGGCCCGTTCAGCGCCATCCTTCTTCTTCTTCTTCTTCTTCTTGTCTTTTTATGGCGGTTGGCAAACAGCTTAAGGTGCATTACCGCCACCTTCTGGATTGGAGTATGGACAAGATTCTAAAAAAAACCAACTAAATCCTTTCCAAATTCCCTGTTCTTCTCAAAAACCTAAAGATGCTGTTAAAACTTATATCCCCAGACGATCTTTGCAGCAATTCCTTTATCTCTAATTTAGTTGTATTTAATTCTCTTTTTAACATTTCTCTTTCGTGTGTATATTTATTGCATTCCATGAAAATGTGTTCTATTGTTTCTGTTTGTCCACAGTGATTACAACAACCTGTATCATGTTTGTTAATTATTTTCAGTGTGCTGTTTAATCCCGTGTGCCCAAATCTCATCCTCGATATTATATCTTCTTCTTTCTTTATTCTATTACCTTTCCTTGAGTCCCCAACTGTTTTCTGGATGCTATAATAATACCTAGCACTACTTTCTCTATCCCATTGCTCTTGCCATTTATTTTTACAATATAGTTTTATTATATTCTTGACCTCACTTTTACTTATTTTAATATTTAAATCCACGTTGGTTTTTTTTGCAGCATTCTTAGCAAATTTGTCCGCCAATTCATTTCCTACAATCCCAATGTGAGCTGGAATCCATAATAATTTGACATCAGACCCATTACTTTTAATCCTGAAAATTAATTGAGTTATTTCTAATATAATATCTTGCCTTGAGTTTGATTGTGCCTCCTGAATACTTATTATTGCGCTACTTGAATCTGAGCAAATAATGACCTTTTTTCCTCCACTGTCTTCGACCCACTCTAAAGCCATACAGATTGCCACTAATTCTCCTGTATGTACTGTTAGTTTATCAGGTATTCTTTTATTTTTCATAATATTTAAATCTAGTATTACAAAAGCTACACCAACTTTATTATTTATCATTTTAGATGCATCTGTATAGATTTGAATATATTGTGAATATTCCCTGTCTATGTATCTTTCCACTGTAGTACTATCTAATTCTCTCCCTCGTTTCAATAAGCTTAGGTCAGTGGTGATCTGTCTAGTGATCCATGGTGGGACAGTAGGAAGAGCAACCGCAGGACTAATTTGAAAATTATTTATTCTGACATTTTCAGTTTTATCTATGATTTTCCATCCAAAACTGTTAAATTGTTTCTTTTCTTTTTCTTGACACGGTTGAAGAGTGTTTAGTGGAGGATGAGTTTCATTATGCCCTTTAATATTGGCCCAGTAAGTTACGGCTATTTGTGTTCTTCTAAATTCTAGTGGCATTTCCCCCATCTCAACCTGCAGAGCTGAGACTGGGGTAGTTTTCATAGCTCCACAACAAAGCCTTAAAGCTTGATATTGTATTCTGTCTATTTGTTTTAGTAATGTGTTTGAAGCTGAATTATATAAAATACTTCCATAGTCCAAAATTGACCTTATTAACCCAACGTATATTGTTTTTAATGCTTTCCTATCTGCACCCCATTCTTTACCTCTCAAACATCTAATTATATTTAGAACTTTTTTGCACTTTCCTACAATATTATCTATGTGTATTTTCCATGTAAGTTTTTTATCAAACCAGATGCCTAGATATTTGAATTGATCTATTCTTTCGATGTTGTCCCCATACAGTTTGAGACTGATATTAGGATTTAATTTTTTATTTGTAAAAACAACAAATTTTGATTTGGATGTTGAAAATCTGAATCCCCATTCTAATGCCCACTTTTCTACATTATTTAATGCCTCTTGTACTTTCCTTTCAATAAATTCTGTATTCTTGCTCCTTTTCCAAATAACCCCATCATCTGCATATAATGAGACGCCACAAGATTTATCTACATTCCTAAAAATATCATTAATCATTATACTAAATAATATTGGACTAATTATACTGCCTTGGGGAGTACCATTTTCCATTTGATAATTTGAACTTATTTCACCGTTTATTTTTACACTGATACTTCTTTCAGTTAAAAAATTTTGTATCCATCTAACTATTTTACCTTTTAAACCCATTTGTTTTATTTTAATCAATAACCCTTCCCTCCACAACATGTCATATGCTTTCTCCACATCCAGAAAAACTGCAATCACACTTTCCCTGTTAGCCTGGGCCCGTCTAATTTCATGTTCCAGACATACTGCTGGATCTATCGTACTTCGCCCTTTCCTAAATCCAAATTGATATACCTTTATTTTCTCCTTAGATTCTAAAAAATAATTTAGTCTGTTATTTATCATTTTCTCCATAACTTTACCTACACATGATGTTAGAGCAATTGGTCTATAACTTTCTGCTAAATTTACATCCTTCCCAGGTTTACAAATAGGGACAATAATGGTTGCTTTCCATTTGTTTGGTAGTTTTCCTTCCTCCCACACCTTATTATATAATTCTAATAATATTTCCTTACTCACATCACTAAGATTATTCAGCATGCAATAATTAATATGATCTTTGCCCGGAGTTGATTTTTTGGAATTCTTCAATGCTTTATTTAGTTCTATTAAAGAAAATTTCATATTAATAGCATCCTCATTATCTTCATCATTATCAAGCAACTCAGTATTCCTCCTTAATGTTATTTCACGTCCTCTTTTTTCATTATTATTCAGATTCTCCGTACTATGTATTTTTGCAAATACTTTAGCTAATGCTTCAGATTTACTTTTATTATCTATTATAATATTTCCATTATCCTTAATTATTGGGAAATAATAGTCTCTTGAGTTCCCAGACATTTTTTTAATAGTATTCCATACCCTATTTAATGGAGTATTTTTCCCCAGTGATTCACAGTATTTTCTCCAATAATCCCTTTTAGCATTTCTTATAATTTTCCTAACTTCTGCTTGTTTCCTTTTATAAGTTATCAGATTCTGGAAACACATATTCTTTTTCAAAGCTTTACATGTCTTATTTCGCTGTTTAATTGCTGTTGTGCATTCTAATGTCCACCATGGTACTAACCTCTTCTTTTTGATTCCCTTACTTTTAGGTATAGAGCTTTTGGCTGTATCAATTATAGATCTACTAATTTCCAAGTTCAATTCATTTATTGGTTTATTTGTATCTATATTTTTCATATTGATCTCACTAATCATGTTAAATTTGTTCCAGTCTGCCTTTTCAAATTTCCATCTCCCTTCAATCTCTATTTGGCCTTGCTCTGTATCTATTCCTATGTTGATAAAAATTGGGTAATGATCACTACCTACTGTGCTTTCTGTGCTTACTCTCCAACTGCTAATATCAGCTAGAGGTTGGGAAACCAACGTTAGATCAATAGCAGATTCTTTACCCCTAACAAAATCCACCCGAGTGCCTAATCCGTTATTTAATATTACTAGCTCCTTTTCTTCAATTATATCTTCTAGAATCCCGCCGTTATAATCATCTTGATTACCCCATAATGTGCTGTGTGCGTTGAAGTCCCCACACCAAACTATTTTCCCTCTCCAGTGTTCTATGATTGATTCGAGTTTTGATTTTTCTAATTGTTTGCATGGATTGTAGTAATTTATGATTTTAATATTACCCTCATTTGTCCAAACTTCTATAGCAATGACTTCTAGATCCGGTGTTGTATGGATTTGGATAAATTTCAGATTTTGTTTTATGAATATAGCACAACCTCCTCCACTCCCTCCACTCCTATCTTTGCGCAGGACTGAATATCCATGAATGCTAAACTGTAATGCTGGTTTGAGCCATGTCTCTTGAATGCATATAATGTCCGGTTTTGTAGTTAAGGTATTAATGAAGCCTTTAAATTCCTGACCATTTGCTATGAGACTGCGGGCGTTCCATTGTAATATTAAAATTATGTGATGTTTTGAGAAGCCTCAGCCTCAGACGATCCTTCTCCAGTGAGTTCATTGTGGATTTTTTCCCAAGACAAATCTTTTACATTAAAAAACCTTGCTGCTGCCTTTACAATAATCTTTATTTTTTCCGTTTTAGTCTTTGCCTGTTCTGAGCAGTTTATGATGTATGCCATGAATGGAATCAGTTTTTCTAGTGTGATATTTTCTTGGTTGTTATCTGTAGTTTTCTTTTCTCCATAGTTTGTTTTCTGAACGGTTTCCTTGCTGTTTACCACTTTCACTGCTTCTGCATATGTAATGTTCTCAGGGGCGGACTGGGACAATAATCCAGGCCGGGAATTTTGATACCATCCCAGGCCACCACCACCTGATTAACGCAAACCACCAAGACTGAGTTCAATTGAGCGCACTTTGAATGCATGTTGTTTGCACACGTCTAACTGAATACCTACATAAATCTTTCTTCTGTGGTGCAATAATCCGTCCTCAAATCACATAAACTGAAATTATGTTGCCCTATATTTTGCTATGCATAAGACTGAACTTAGTTTTTTGGATTAAAGACAAAAGTTTCAACAAGTTTTTTTTTTTATTTGTCCAGAGGACCTGACTTAACTTTTTTAGATACAAAAAAATCTGAATTCCTAGACATTTCAACATTAAACTTTTTTCAGATCCTAACCCATATTATAAAATTTGCAATATTCTTTGTAAAAACTTAAAAACATTTGTTATATTAAGTCAGTTTTGGCCCACTTAGGTCCCTCAAAGTGAAGCTAGCATGTGGATATTAAGCTGTGCTGATAAACTGTGCCAGAGTTCAATTTTTTCAACACAAGTGTTTCTCTTACCTGCTCCATTACGAACAAACATTAATTTATAGCACTTAGCAGCATCCGCGGCCAGAGCTTTTCTCTTTTTTATCCTCTCTCTCTCTGCTCCACCTTTCCTCTTCTTTGGCTGTCTCTGTTGCTCCATTCTACAACTCAGAGATGCACGCACCGCGCGCCAACACCGTCGGGAGCGCGAGTCCTAGGGCGGGGAGGGGGGCGGGCGCAATGTGTGTGTGTGTGTCTCTGCTCTGTGACACACAGAAAAGGAAGGGAGGGGGCCGGCCCGGCCGGGGGATGTGCCAGGCTTTCTCCGTCGCTGCAGTGCAGCGTGAGACCTGAGCCCAGGCAAAAGTGAATTGTTTATTTAAAATAATAAAGTCCGTGCGACCCGAACCGAGCCTTTAGTCCCGTTCCTCGGCAACCAGGCCACCGGGAAGTGTCCCGTCTTGCCCGACGGTGAATCCGCCACTGAATGTTCTTGTATGTTTTGATTTGTTGAACTTCAACTGCCTTTTTTCTTATCACACATCCTGCATATGCTGCAGTATGACTTTCCCCGCAGTTACAACATTTGACAGGACTATTCCCACACTCACCATACGGATGTTCACCCCCACATCTACCACACCTCTGTTTCCCTTTACAAACATTAGCAATAAGAACTTCTTCTTCTTCTTCTTCATTTAATTTATTGGCGGATTGCAAGCAACTATTAGGTGCATACCGCCACCTACTGAGCATGAGTGTGCAATTCCAGGCCGCTTTCCCTAAATCCTACCTATAATATTAATGTTTTTTAAGTAAATAATCATTTTTTTCCGTACATCCCTTATCTTGTCTTTATCCCCTTCATTCCCTAATAATCCTTCCAAATTCCATACTCTTCCTACCTCTTCAACTTTTCTTTTCAGCTTCTCCCTTTCCTCAGAATATTTAAAACATTTCATTAATACATGATCAACATTTTCTATTTCCCCACATTCTTTACATTTATTATCTGTCCTTTTCCCCATCATATACATGTTGTCATTGAGAAAAGTATGACCCACCCTTAATCTCATAAAGATTATGTCATTTCTCCTTTGTTTGTCTCTGATATTCTGCATTGTAACTGATTTCTGTGTTCTATAGTATCTTTTTCCTTTACTATCTTCATCCCAACTCCTTTGCCAGTCCTCCATCCCTTGTTTTTTAATCATGACTTACCCTCTCCTTTCCCATATGAAATCTGAGTTATTGATTCTCTGGTAAGCGCTGATTTGGCAAGCTTGTCTGCCCGTTCATGTCCTTCTACCCCTACATGTGCAGGAACCCAACAAAATTGCACATCTATACCTCCTCT
>NC_056507.1:50827844-50835882 GCF_014905685.2 Nematolebias whitei | reverse complement strand
TATATTTTGTCATGTAAATCTAACTTAAACCAAGTTAGGAATGGAAAAATAGTTTGTAATGCCCTTCTATAGGTATAAATCCCTATATGAAAATTCTTCAGCATGACCCACCCTTTAAACTGTATAACAACATGCATCAACACCATATTCGAGTGGGAGGAGGAGGAAGTGGGTCTGTTCATAATTTATTTATGCATATATAGATTATTTTTATTTTTTTTATTTAGTTAGTTTTTTTTTTTTTTTCACAAACACCTCCTTTCTCCGTGTGACACAAGGGGTCTGGGATGGAGGGGGAGGGGGGCACATTGTTGGGGTCTGGGCTGTGGGTGGGCTTTGGGCCTTGGGGGCGGTCAGTGATGGGGCCGGTGCTTCGGTTCCTCCTGGGCTGTTCCGATTCTTTTAATCTAGGTTCCTGGTTGCGATGGCCGGCACTTTGACCGGGGTGGCTGCCGGCTTTCGGTGGGGGGTCGGCTATGGTAGTGAACGTGTGGTCATTGGTGGTGTAGGGCGGCGGTTGGGGGCGTGGCTTCGCCTCATCGGGGCACTGGCTGGTCTTCCTGTGTGGCATTTGCGGTGGGGGTGCTGTGTGTGTGGGGGGGTGCATAGGTGGCGTGCTGGGGCGTCTCCGGGCCTATGGTGCGGGGCTCTTGATGTGGGGGCCGGCCCTCCTCAGCTGTGGCTCCCTGCTGCTCTGCCCTTTGGGCTGGGGCCGGCCTGTGGTCGCTGTCAGGTAGATGGTGCATGCTATCTGTGTGTGCCTGTTGGTTGCTCAGGTTGGGTTTTTGGTGGTACCCCTCTCTTGGATCAATTTGGGCCCCACATTTGGTGTGGGGCCCACTCCCCCCGGTCGTGCCCCCCCTTTGGCGGGGGACCCCCTTGCCGCCGGTGCATTGGTGGCTCTCGGTGTCTGGGCTGGGTGGTGGGGTGCACGTCGGTCTGCCCTGGTTGCTGCCTGGCGGGGCCTGGGTGCCCTGGCTCTGTCGGGGCTCTGCCGGGGGGTGGTATGGCCTCGGGGCTTGGGGCTCGGTGTCCATGGCCGGATCTACTTGGGGGGGGGCATGGGTCGCCGGCCGGACCTGTGGGCTCATCGCTGCAGCTTCCTGGAGGCTCTGCATTGTGGTGGCTGGGGTCACCCGGTTCTTTCCTCTGCTCCTCTCTGGGGGGGTGCGGTTCTCCCTGTTGGGAGACTCCTGGGGCTCCGGGCCTGTGGGCTGATGTGTGTCTGTGGCTCCGGTCCTCCCTATGTTACCATTGTGTCCTGGGGGGACGGGTCTGTGGGCCCCCGCGTCCACTATTGGGCATTCTTTTGGAGAAATCTGGTGGTGGCAGGCGTGCTTGCGCGGGTGTTTGGATTCAGGTGCTTTGACAGATGCATGCTAGGTTGGGTAGTGGTGGAAGCTAGATGATTCCTTGTGCAATGTCGAATGTTTCATGGTGATATTGTGGGTGGCATTGTGCTGTGCATGTTGTTTTGTCGTGGTGGTCCCTCGTTTTATCTATTTCTCTTTTATTATTTAATTCTTCTTCTTTCTTCTCTTTCTTTAAAAAAAAAAAAATTGAGCGATGATGATAAGTTCATTGAAACACTTCACAATGTTTCTACACTTAAACTGAGCTAAAAAAAAACTGGTAACTTTAGCTGATCTAAACCATGATAGCTTACACACCAGGTGCATATGGGTTAAGGTCTTGTGTAAAATCCCACTCATAAGCCCAACTAAAACCACATAAATGCATAACACATAGAACCAGAATGGCACCCACTGGGAACCACCAACAGCAACCTTTGCTGAAGGGACCTACAACTCCAACGTGGGTCTCCAGTCTTCATCCAGTGGTCGCCTCTGCAGTTCAATCGAGGGAACCCCTCTGCATGCTGATCAATCAACACCTCCAATCGTTGTGGATTTATCGTTGTGAATTATATGACTTTTTCAAAGGATTACAGACTTTGTTTCCAAGGGGTTAAGGCATGGCTACAATGGAATTACCAACAACATTGTGGAATTACCTAAACTGTTGTGGGATTACCTTCTTTGACTTTTGTGTTCCTCTTGCTGGATTACATCAAGCTTAAGGATATTCGGAGGCGTAAATTCATGTTGGAATTCATCCCCATGGACAGGCGATGATTTCCAAAGGGGGGACTGTAGTGAACTAGGCCTCTGATCAAACCTGCCTCTGAAGACCTTCATGGGACAGGAACTGTTATTTCATTGATTTGAATCCAGAAATACAAATTAGCTCATCCAGAGACTTCCTAATTGTATCCTGAACTAATCAATTGAAAGAACACTCTCTTTTTTATATTATCATTACTATTGTACAATATCTTGATAATCAAAAGTGGGTTTAGTTCTTACCATTTTTAAATGTTGAAGTGAACCACTCATTTTAAATCAACTGTGAAACAGTATTAATGATTTTTTAAGCCTCATTCAAAGTAGAAATCAAGTTAAATGTCTATTTTACAAAGTAATTATGCATTTTTGATCTTCTTTCTGAAATGAGAAGAGTGATGTCGGTCAAAAGTCAGAGACAGTCGAAAACAAGTTTTTGGAACGAGCTGTCATGTTTTTAAACCTCTCAGACAGTAAATAAGAAAACTGGCACCTGTAAGTCTGTCATTTCTCCAAAATATTTTCTCATCTGTAACTAACCGTTCTCAAAACATTCTGGCTGTTTTCTTATTTGTAATGACCCTCTGATGTCACTAAAACCACACCCCTGTTGGTTCCTTCAACCAATCAGGACTTCTTAAAAGTGACCGGAAGCAGAACTCTTTAAAAGTCGACACTTCCTGGAACTGTTAGTTCCGTTAGTTCCTCGGAGTCCCTCTGAGTTCAGTTAGTTCTTCTGGTCCTGATGGAGTTTGGCTGGAGTTCCTAGGAGTTCTTCTGAGTTTTTCTCAGACTCAGTCTTCTGAGTCTAGTTGGGATTATGGAGTCTTCCACATCTGAGTGGAACCTCTGACGGACTCACAGCTCGCTATGTATCCACCCGGGAGATGAGCGTGTTGTTGAACGGAGTACCGTCACTACTTCGGACGATTCTCAGCCATCCTAAGGAGACGCTGAAAGGTAGCGTTGAAATGGAACTCCGTACCGGAGCTGACCTATCTTCTGCAAAGGTAACGAGTCACTTCACTACCTAGTGTACCGGGGCTGAGCTGGGGTCGGATGGAGGGTGCCATTCCTCGTCAACACACTTTCTTCCTCCACATTTTCTCTCCATTTAAACTCCTTCATTTCCCATCTTTAAACTTCTATCTTGCCAGTAATTAATCCAGATGCCTTCAGAAATGTCTGTTGTTTTTATTAAGTAAAACGTGCCAAGTTTTATTAATCAGAGCCGATCAGTCTAATCAAGTGTACAATGTTGGATGTTAAATTTTGATTCTGTTAATAAATGACCACATTCATTTTGATGGGTCAAAGAAAATTAACGTCTCATGTCACTGATTAAACCATCTACGTATAGTACATCTGTCACATATCTGTCAAGTAGCTCGAAAAAGATAGAACCCGTTATTAAATATTGATTGTAGTGGAGCTCTGAAGCTAACCAAGCTAATCGAGCCTTGCAGCTTACTACATTATTATGTTATAAATCTTTTGGTTCTGGGATGAAGTGAGACAAAAACAGTCAAAAATTCAGAAAAGTCAGTTATCAGTTATTAGTTATCATTTATCAGTCATCGGCCGTACAACTGTGGCCCAAGAGATTCAGCTTTAAGTCCTGGTGCAGCTTTTATTTGAACCTGTAGAGATTTGAACAGCTGATCTGAAGCCAACAGGCAGGAGTTCACCTGAACTGACTACTCCTGCTGTGTTTGATGGTCTCCTCCTTCGCCATCCATCCATCCATCCATCCATCCATCCATCCATCCATCCATCCATCCATCCATCCATCCATCCATCCATCCATCCATCCATCATCTTCTGCTTCAGGGTTGTGGGAGCAGCATCTTTACCAGGGAGGCACAGACATCAACATCCACCTCTTCAGCTCTTCTAGGACCCCATGGTGTTTTCAGACCAACTGACTATTTATTAAGTAATATCCTGATGCTGCTCAATAATTTATGTAGAAAAATCTAAAAAGTTAAGTCTGGTCCTCTGGACATTCACAAAACAAACAATACAGTTTCAATAAATGTTTTTTGTTTGTTTGTTTTGTTTTTTGAATGTCCAGGGGACCAGACTTAACTTTTTTAGATTAATAAGTAATACATTTATGTTTTTAAGTTTAATGAAAGACAAACCTTTAAAATTTAGGGACAAAATTTAATCTAATTGTTTCCAAGTCTGTATCTTATTGTAAAAGCAGTTTCAAAGATTACAGCCCAGTGTGATGTTTTGCAATTTTAACATGAACCTTGTGCATATCTGTAAATAATAAAAGTGAAGATATTTTTAATACATCTTTATAGTAAAAATCTATACTAAAATGTAAAACACATGGGTTTAAAGCAGGCAGGAAGGCAGTAAGGTAGGATTATGAATCAGGTTTAAAAGTTACAGCTCATGAGGTACTCTATTAGAGCATGACATCTCTTCCACAACATCTTGTGACAAAGTCTTCAGGGTGTTCTTCTTCTAATACATTTAGTGGTGGCTAGTAAGTAGCTTAGGGGAGCACTACCGCCACTAGCTGGTAAAACAAGTTGGATTCTAGTCCCCGCCTACAGAGCCGGTCCAGAAGTGTAAATGGAAACGCAACGAGACATGAGCCGATCTGAACCGACCTGAACTGACCTGATCTGCACTGTGACAGTGGAAAAGGGGCATTAGTCAAGAGTGTGGCCCTGCTGGTGAGTCGACCAACAACACTCTGAACAAAATTAAAGGACTGGATGAGATCTAGAAAGTCCTGAGCTAATGGTTTATCAGGGCAGCACACGTGAATATTAAAATCTCCTAAAATCATCAATTCAATCTAAAATCTAAAATCAATTCAATTCAAAAATACCTTATTAATCCCAGAGGGAAATTATATGTTGCAGTAATTCATCATCCTGGTTTCATTAAAGAGTTGTTATAGATGCTGATGGCTGTGGGCAGGAAGGATCTCTTGTAGGGGTCTGTCTTACAATGGATTTGAAGAAGCCTCTGACTGAAGACCCTTTGTTGTTGTATGATAGTCTGATGAAGAGGATGCTGAGGGTTGTCTATAATGTTCTTCATTTTATGAAGAATCCTTCTTTGAACAATAATCTCCAAAGGTTCTAGAGGAGTCCCCAGAACTGAGCCAGCCTTCTTTATGAGCTTGTTGATCTTTTTTAAGTCACTTGCTCTGGTGCTGCTCCCCCAGCAGATGATGGCAGAAGAGACAGCGCTCTCTACAACAGACTTATAGAAGATATGCAGCATCTTGCTGCAAACGTTGAAGTACTTCAGCTTCCTCAAGAAGTACAGTCTGGTCTGTCCCTTCTTGTAGACGCTTCACTGTTGCATTTCCAGTCCAGTCTGTTGTCCAGGTGAACCCCAAGGTATTTATACTTCTCCACCATCTCCACTTCTTCTCCCATGATGGAAATAGGGTTGGACCTATTCCTATTTCTCCTGAAATCTACAATCATCTCCTTTGTTTTGTTCACATTCAAAATGAGATGATTGTCTCCACACTATGCCACAAAGCGGTCCTCCCTGTACTCAGCTTCTTCTTCATCTCTGATGCACCTGACCACTGCAGAGTCATTAGAATATTTCTGCAGAATACAGGAGTCTGTTTTGTACTGGAAATCTGAGGTGTACAGAGTGAAAAGGAATGGTGAGAGTACAGTCCCCTGTGGTGCTCCTGAGCTACTGACCACCTGGTTAGACACACAACCCTTCAGTCTCACAAACTGTGTTCCGTTTGTCAGGTAGTCTTTCATCAAGGCGATTGTTGAGGCCGCCACTCGGGTCTTCTGGAGTTTCTGACAAAGCAAATCAGGCTGGATTGTATTAAATGCACTGGAGAAATCAAAGAGCATGACTCTCATAGTGCTGTCTACTCTCATAGTGCTGTCTGCCTTTTCTAGATGACAGTGAGTTTACTGAAGTAGGTATATGATGGCATCTTCAACTCCAAGTCCACGCCGATAAGCAAACTGCAGTGGGTCCTGATATGTGCTTGTTTGTCTAGTCAGGTGGGTCAGCAGAAGTCTCTCTAGGACCTTCATGATGTGAGATGTCAGGGCAACAGGTCTATAGTCATTGAAGACTGATGGGTGAGTTTTGGCACTGGAACAAGGCAGGATGTTTCCACAACACTGGAACCTTCTCCTGGGTCAGGCTAAGGATGAAGAAGTGCTGCAGAACCCCACAAAGCTGCTCTGACTCTGGACTCTAGGACTGACACCATCTGGACCTGCAGCCTTATTCCGGTTCAGTCTCTCCAGCTACTTCCTCACCTGACTTCTGGAGACGCAGAGTGGGGAGGCAAAGGAAGTATCAGCATCTTCTGATTTGGTTGAAGACGGGTCCATGACTGAGGTGGTAGATACAGTATTTGAGGTGCCACAGGACAGTCTTGGGTCAATGGAGGGTGGTATGTATGTTTGGATGTGGGCAAGAGAGGAGGATGCTGAGCTTGTTTCTGAACTGAACCTATTGAAGAACATGTTCAGTTCATTGGCTCTGTCCAGGCGTCCATCCTTCTGATCCTCCTTCTGCTTGAACCCTGCGATCCTTTTCATCCCTGACCATACTTCATTGTTCTGCTGAAGTTTGCTCTCCAGCTTCTTCTTGTACACCTCCTTGCTGTTTCTTATCTTGACTTTTAGTTGCTTCTGTGTACTCCTCAATGATTCCCTGTCTCCCTCCCTGAAGGTTCTTTTTTTCTGGTTTAGCAATTCCTTCAGGTCAGTGGTGATCCAGGGTTTGTTATTGGGGAAGCATCTCACTGTTCTGGTGGGGATGGTGTTGTTTACACAGAAGTTTATATAGTCGGTCACACACTCAGTCATGGCATTGATGTCCTCTGCATGTGGCTGGCACAGTGCATCTCACTCTGTAGCCGCAAAACAACCCTGCAGGGCTTCTTCAGCTTCCGTTGACCATTTTCTCACTGTTCTCTTTATTGCAGGTTGCCTCTGAACAAGAGGTTTATATTTTGAGCAGAGAAACACAAGATTGTGATCTGATTTGCCAAGAGGGGGTCTTGCTTTAGCGATGTATGACTCCTTGACATTTGCATAAAACAAGTCCAGCGTTTTGCTTTCTCTGGTAGAGCAGCTGGCAAACTTTTGGAATGTCGGAAGTGTAGCAGAGAGAGAGGCATGATTACAATCCCCAGATATTGTAACAAACGCACTAGGGTGTTGTGTCTGTAGTTTAGCAACCTCAGAGCTGATGACATCACACGCAGTCTCGGCAACAGCATTGGGTGGAATGTAAACAGTTGCCAAAATAACACTGATGAACTCTCTTGGCAAATAATATGGACAATAACTTAGTACTAACAGTTCAATATCTGGACTGCAGAGACGACACTTCACAGTAACATGTCCAGGATTACACAATCTGTTGTTCACAAGCACTGCCAACCCACATCCTTTCCTTGTGCCACTCCTCTTTAAATCTCTATCTGCTTGTATGGTCAGAAAGCCTGGCAAGGAAACGCTGGAGTCAGGGATATGATCCTGCAGCCATGTCTCAGTGAAACACATAACACTGCATTCCCGATACTCTGGATGGGTCCTTATTAGGGCTTGAAGTTCATCCAACTTGTTTCCCAGTGATCTCACATTGTCCAACATGATCGATCGAAGAGATGGCTTAAACTTCATTCATCTCTTTTTCTCCCTCTTCTTTGCTCCTGCTCTGCATCCATGACGCCTCCTTTTCAACTCATTTGGGATTTGGGGCTGTAGTTAAGATATTATTTGAGATTTGGAGATGTTAATCAGCTGCTCTCGGTTGTAAAAAACAACCTTGTTGTTATGGGTACTGTTGGATTTCATATTTTTATACCTTCTTATATTTCCTATCAAGCATTCAAATGTCATGTTATACAAAGTGTGTGTGTGTCTTTCTTCCAGGGTTGCACT
>NC_056507.1:50822361-50827744 GCF_014905685.2 Nematolebias whitei | reverse complement strand
GTCATGTTATACAAAGTGTGTGTGTGTCTTTCTTCCAGGGTTGCACTATATTTATAGAAAATGTTTGCTAATTCTAACTAGTTGACCTTTAAATATAATCTCATATTAGCTAAGGATAATTTTACAAGTTCACATTTGATATATTACAAGCAATCAAATCATGCCAGATAGCAGACTGATTAACATAAATAAAGCTAGAACACATTTCTTTAATTTAGACAATATAGTTTGACTAAATAAGATCTCTCAGGATCTCTCTTAATAATAACCATTAACATTTAATGATTGTTGAATACAGGGTCGGTTTAGCTGAGAGGACACAGGGTTAATTGTCACAGTAAGCTACAACAGCAAAAGTATAAAAAGGATCAAGTAAGAACACGCAAACATGAGTTAGATAACAATTAATAGTTATTAATTATTCCTAGAAATAAACAACTTTAACTCAAATCATTTGGTATCACTAAGGTATAATCACGTTAAACAAACAGCTAAAACGAACGATTTCAGTGAGGCAAAACTTCTTATCCGAAATGCAGATATTAACGTCCTTGAGGGGGCGGGCTAGAGTCGTAACCCTAGCAACAGAAGCTAAACCAATCAGAAAGCTAGCCTTCTCAAACTGTGATAAAAGGCCGGAAATGACACACGCCCACCGAGCATTTCCGGGAGGCGCACACCGAGACGGTTCGTTCTTTAATGCTCCAAAATATATGCATATATTTTAATAATGTAATTGTTTGTCTCTGAATATCTGTAACCCATGTTTTGTCAAATAAATCTTTTATACCGAGGGCGACGTCTCAGCTGTTTTGAACACGACGTGGTAGCCATCCACGACAGAATGGTGACCCGACGTGCAGCGAGGCGAGGCCTGGACTGAATTGGATCGAGGTGGCTTGCGGTGCACACACAGAGAGAGGAACTGGGCCCAATAATTTCAGGTAAGCTGGTTAACTGTTTGGACCTTAATGGTCCGGAGTACTGGCTATTCGGACGTAAACCAAATTAAAACTAAATTCAAATTCCTCTGTTGGTGTGCATGCAGCCATCTCCGGAAAATAAAGATGGTTTGTTTAAGCTAACTTCCGGTAATTCGTGTTAATTCTGACGAGGTGGGTTACGATATTCAGACAGTTTAAGCGCTGAACGCTTTCTTTTACGTTTAGGTAGTGTTTAGTTAGATTCACAAGTTTTACTTGTGGCCGGAAGAAGGCGAGACGGCCTGCCGGGGGTCACGTGGTGACCGACGCATTTCCCTTTGTTCTCAGCGGAGCTGGCCATCACACCCTTGATCTGACGAGGTTAAGGTCCGCCCATGTGGGTGGGGCTAAGGCGCGGGTACTCCTTCTGACGTGTTGACTGCGTCACAAACTGTACTCCATTTTTAGTTAGCTTTAAAGGGAGATGTTTTATAATATAGAGTTTACCAAATTTCATGTGATCAGGGATCGCATTAGTTTTAGGACGTTGTAATTTTTGTTTGCGCAGTGTTTTCTATGGCGTGTGAAGGCTTCAAGGCCGGGAGGCGTTGAGGGAGATGTAACAATGGAGAGAAGAAAAAAGGGGGGAGTGAGCTGTGTGTGGGTTACTTTTCTCTTTTTTCTGTGTGTGTCTGTGTGTGAGTGGAGCTTCCATATCCTGACCGCAAGGGGGCGCTGTTGTATAAGGCAAGGACAAGTCTGGACTGTGGGTTGGTTCATACCACAGACTTGTATTTGTTTTATTACAACTGTGGCCAGAAGTGCATGAAAATAAAATATTTGAATGCATGTGTGTGTGAATGTTGTTATCAGGTGTGGAACTCATAAATGTGGAACATGTGAAGCCTGTGGAAAATCTACAGGATCAATATCAGAGACAAAATGCACAATTTATGGGAAGAATCAAAAAGAAAAGAGGCAATTAACTAAAAGACCAGCAGACCAATAGCTGACCAATAGACTCAGCGGCCTGAGAGGACAGACCTGTGGATTGGGAAGATGAGTCTGGCTAAGCCCACAAAACACAGAAGTTAGCATTTAAATGCATACAGCATCCATCTGAGTTTTGATCAGGACTCTCTAGTGCTGGGTGCCGGATCAGAACCAGAGGTGTTCAGGTGGGCGCTGAAGTTGGGTCTGTGAAACTGACCAATGAGACGGTTCAAAGACGTTGTCAGTCAAGTACAACTGACACAACAACAAAGAACTTGTCAGCCAAGTAACGTGACTTTTCAAAGATCTAACAGTCCAACAGCGAACTGAATTAACTGTCCAGAGGGGGTTCTGGAGTTTGTCCACAGCGAGAATATCCAGTCAAGTATGGTTGGAGGATGGGCAGTCTTGCTCAAGTCTCAAGTCTTGCTGTATGCTGAGATGAACTGCTGCACAAAGCTGAAATGGTCTCCAGACCGAGGGAGACAAACTGAAGAGCTGGTGGTCAATCTGTCCAAGGTCACCAACATCAACTGCAGCCTGACGGAGGTGTCAACCCCACATTTGGTCTGTGATGGTCATCTAAGCGCCTTGGTGTCGTGATCAAAACTGCAGTTGGCTTTGATAATAATCACTCACATAGACTCATTTTGAGACAGGTGACACAACATGACACAGAAGTACTGATGTGGGAGGGCTAGATGATTCGCCCTTCTCCAACTGCTCTGAGATGAAAATTGTTTTATTACCTCTAATGCTCCACACCCCTGAGCAAAATATTGATTTTAACTTTCCGTTTATACAGGTCAGGAAGTCTCATTCAAGAGAAACTTGTACCTGAGACCTGATTTGGATGAAGTTCACTAATGTTTTCTAAAGTAATACTAAATGATTGTCTTTGCCTTGAAGGAGCTCATTTGGTGGGTCTGGTTTGATACAAAGGATGAAATTTATTTAATGGTTAACTCTTTGCTAAATTATAGGAGAGCTTGGGTTGTATTTGGTTATTTGTTTGCAAAACCTGGGTTGAATAACAGTAGTGGAAAGATTAAAACTACACCATATTTTATAGTTCTGAAACTAATACTCAAACTGGGTGTTAGTGGATTACGGAAGGGAATACTTCATATTTGAAACAGAAAACTGTTTCAAAAAGGGGGTAGGTGAAGGCTGCTCTTAGCAGGGAACAGTTCATACAATGATTAGATCATTACAAAATGTACAAAAATAACTTCTTAGGGTTTTATATTTAAAACAAAAGCCAGTAGTAAGTCTGAAGCGTTTAAAGGATCATTTAGGATAATCACATTGACATTTGAAGAGTGGAATAAATCAGAAGCCTACAAAACGACATTGCACTTGTATATTGTAGATATCGGTTTAACAACAGCATTTTTTTTTCTTTCTTTGTTGTGATGTGTACAGATTCCAGAAAAGGGGGACGCCCCTATCCTGAAGTGGTTTTGAGCAAAGGTTAAGGGGAAATGGGGTGGTTCGATAATATTAAACACAACTGACTTGACTGGACTGGACTGGACTTATAGTTTAATTGGGCTAATAAAAGGTTTCATGAACAAAGTATTTTAACCACATTTTTCTCGTTCTCTCTCTCTCTTTTACTTTTCCTCTTTCTCTCTTTTCCTTCCTTGCTCTTTCTTCCCTTCTCTAGCACAGACAGGTACCTGGATGGAAGATTAAATTCTTTTTTCTCTCAGTGTTGTAGGTCAGTTGTTTTAAAACTTGTAAGGTTATATTGTACTTTGATGTTGTGCGCAAGCGATTTAACGAAGTTACTTCCACAGGGAGGCTGGCGTGGGGAGTGCTTATTGCAGGGTGTTGTTGTGTATGTTTTAACTTTACTAATTGTAAGTAGACCTGTGGACTGCAAAGGCTTTGAAGGATGAAAGAAGAGATGAGAGAACACAGGTATCCCTGGAGAAGTCCAGTATGTACCTCATTTCAGTTTCAAGTGTATAGATGAATGTAAGAATAGCATTTTATTTCAGTTTTTCAAGTTCTTTTTTTTTGTAACATTACAGTGTAAGAGTTCACACTAGCAGTAGCAATAATGACCATCAGGGTGTCCCATAATTAAGAAACAAATTTTACTCACTAGGAAGTAACTACAGGCATTTTTCCAGGCCCACAAATGGGTCATGGATCCCACAGATAATATAAGCAAAAGGCCATGCAGGGTGTTTAACAATTCGCAAGCTTTGGTGTCCAGCTTTTCTCATCAGGAGGGAGAATCTCTGACTGAGGAGATTGACTACGAACCATCACACCGGACTGGGTCCTGCTGAAAAGAGGGACAGGATGCCACCAGGTGGTGGAGAGAACATCACACGCCATCGGTCTCCAGAATGAGAGTGACACCTGTTACGACCACAACCAGTGCGCCCCTGGAGAGGAGCGGAATTGATTGCTGGACCTGATTGAGGCTGATCTGCTGGAACATCTGCTCCCCACTACACATGGAGGAGGTGACAGGACCTTTGTGGGAGCTCATTCTTTGCCCCTTTGTTCTGGTTGGAAAAAGGCAGTAGCAAACGTTGGAGAAGGAGTCTCCGCTCTGCCTAAAGTCGGTCAGTCAGGTGGATCGGGTAAGGACGAAGATTACCAGCCCTGACCGTGAAGAACAGAAGACGCGTCAAACTGATTTTAGTTTTGTCCCAATACACATACGTCATTTAGAATGTTTAATCAGACTGATAAAGGTTCTGAGGACTTTACATGAAGATATCTCCGCGGGCCGTATCCCACCGAGCATCAAAGGACCCTTTCGGATGAACAAGGCCTCCCACCGCAAGCTCAAGAACTGAAGACCTGCTAGATAGTACTGTTTAAATTGAGGGTGTTGGCTTTTCCTGTTTAATATGAGTGTCTAGTCTTTCCTTTCAGTCATTCTGAAAAATAACCAGAGAAGGGTCGTGGATTCAATTAGAAACTCTTAACTATTCAAAATTTTACTCCATTCAATTGGGCATGTCATCATTCTAAAATCCCATGAGGTATTTTAAAGGTGGTTTAAAAGAGGTCAAATTTGGTATTAGGGTGGAGTTTTACTTATTTTAGTGTGGGACACTTATCTCTTACTAGGAGGGTTGTAGTTTTTTCATATTTTTATAAAGGTTTATGCACTTGGTATTTTTTACAGGTTTTGAAGGGTTTGAACCAGGGGTCTGGTCCAGGACCCCTGGAGGGTTGCAATAAGTTGGGTCATTTCCATATGGATAAATCCAAAAAGGGGTGATCTCCCATGAAATGGGGAGATCAAAAGAGGGAATGTTGGATTTCATATTTTTATACCTTTTTATATTTCCTATCAAGCATTCAAATGTCATGTTATACAAAGTGTGTGTGTGTCTTTCTTCCAGGGTTGCACTATATTTATAGAAAATGTCTGCTAATTCTAACTAGTGTTGTGATATTCTTATTTCTCCACCCGAGTTCTGTAGTAACCGCTT
>NC_056507.1:50820118-50822261 GCF_014905685.2 Nematolebias whitei | reverse complement strand
AAAGGTTTCATGAACAAAGTATTTTAACCACATTTTTCTCGTTCTCTTTCTCTTTTATTTTTCCTCTCTCTCTTTTCCTTCCTTGCTCTTTCTTCCCTTCTCTAGGACAGACAGGTACCTGGATGGAAGATTAAAGTATTTTTTCTCTCAGTGTTGTAGGTCGTTTTAAAACTTGTAAGGTTATATTGTACTTTGATGTGCGCAAGCGATTTAATGAAGTTACTTCCACAGGGAGGCTGGCGTGGGGAGTGCTTATTGCAGGGTGTTGTTGTGTATGTTTTAACTTTACTAATTGTAGGTAGACCTGTGGATTGCAAAGGCTTTGAAGGATGAAAGAAGAGACGAGAGAACACAGGTATCCCTGGAGAAGTCCAGTAGGTTCCTCATTTCAGTTTCAAGTGTATAGATGAATGTAAGAATAGCATTTTATTTCAGTTTTTCAAGTTCTGTTTTATTATAACATTACAGTGCAAGAGTTCACACTAGCAGTAGCAATAATGACCATCAGGGTGTCCCATAATTAAGAAACAGGTTTTACTCACTAGGAAGTAACCACAGTCATTTTTCCAGGCCCACAAATGGGTCATGGATCCCACAGTTAAATAATCAAAAGGCCATGCAGGGTGTTTAACAATTCGCAAGCTTTGGTGTCCAGCTTTTCTCATCAGGAGGGAGAATCTCTGACCGAGGAGATTGACTACGAACCATCACACCGGACTGGGTCCTGCTGAAAAGAGGGACAGGACCCCACCAGGTGGTGGAGAGAACATCACACGCCATCACTCTCCAGAATGAGAGTGACACCTGTTACGACCACAACCAGTGCACCCAGGGAGAGGAGCGGAACCGAACGCTGGACCTGATTGAGGCTGATCTGCTGGAACATCAGCTCCCCACTACACCTGGAGGAGGTGACAGGAACTTCGTGGGAGCTCATTCTTTGCCCCTTTGTTCTGGTTGGAAAAAGGCAGTAGCAAACGTTGGAGAAGGAGTCTCCGCTCTGCCTAAAGTCGGTCAGTCAGGTGAATCGGGTAAGGACGAAGATTACCAGCCCTGACCGTGAAGAACAGAAGATGCGTCAAACTGATTTTAGTTTTGTCCCAATACACACACGTAATTTAGAATGTTTAATCAGACTGATAAGGTTCTGAGGACTTTACATGAAGATATCTCCGCGGGCCGAATCCCGCCGAGCACCAAAGGACCCTTGTGGACGAACAAGGCCTCCCACCGCAAGCTCAAGAACTGAAGACCTGCTAGATAGTACTGTTTAAATTGAGGGTGTTGTCTTTTCCTGTTTAATATGAGTGTCTAGTCTTTCCTTTCAGTCATTCTAAAAAATAACCAGAGAAGGGTCATGGATTCAATTGGAAACTCTTAACTATTCAAAATTTTACTCCATTCAATTGGGCGTGTCATCATTCTAAAATCCCACGAGGTATTATAAAGTGGTTTAAAAAGAGGTCAATTTTGGTATTAGGGTGGAGTTTTACTTATTTTAGTGTGGGACATTTATCTCTTACTAGGAGTGTTGTAGTTTTTTCATATTTTTATAAAGGTTTATGCACTTGGTATTTTTTGACAGGTTTTGAAGGGTTTGAACCAGGGGTCTGGTCCAGGACCCCTGGAGGGTTGCAGTAAGTTTTGGTCATTTCCATATGGACAAATCCAAAAAGGGGTGATCTCCCATGAAATGGGGAGATCAAAAGAGGGAATGTTGGATTTCATATTTTTATACCTTCTTATATTTCCTATCAAGCATTCAAATCAGAGAGTCAGAGTTTCTTTATTGTCATTCGCACCTCATGTGGTACATGTGGTGGAGCGAAATTATGTACACGGGGTCCCAGTTACATCCAACAATAAAATGTATAAGAAAAACAGTAATAACATCTAAGATATGAACTAAGAAAAACATCAACTAAATATACACTAAGCACTCATAACATAAAACATTGAACATCAGCACAAACATGAACATGAGTCTGTGAGCAGATGTGCACGCATGAACACATCAACATTGAAACAGATCAGCAGCAACATGAAACAGATCAGCAGCAACATGAAACAGATCAGCAGCAACATGAAACAGTTCAGTCATGTTATACAAAGTGTGTGTGTGTCTTTCTTCCAGGGTTGCACT
>NC_056507.1:50811480-50820018 GCF_014905685.2 Nematolebias whitei | reverse complement strand
TAATCTACATTGACTCCGCAAAGATTGCATCTTAACAAATGAACTGCATGTTGGCATAGTTAAAGTCCTCTTAGTCTCTAACTTAAATACACACAAAATTCATTCTTGCTTGGGTGTTCAGAAACAATACCAAAAACCAATTGAACGATGTCTAAACATCGACAAAAATAGTGACTAAGCAAGCAGTAAAACAACGTTTCAACATTGACAAAAGTAGTGATTAAGCAACTAGGAAACAACGTTTCGGTGCGTCACTCACTCTGAATGTCAGATTTGATCACGTTATCGCATCTGGTAACATTACCCTAACTAACGTCACCCCCCTTCGATCAGGGGGGACCACGAAAATGGGTGAGGACGTCGCTCCATGAGCTAAAGTTAGGTTGCCCTTGAGTAGTTTTAGCTGATTGCTCAGCTGAAAGAGGACTTTAAGGCCTGGATTGGAATCCAGGTTGGCTTCGGACGGAGTGTTTTTCCCTGGTTCAGTCAAAGACAGCAACATCGAGTGTATTGCAGGATCCAACTTCTGAAGTTGGATGATGTCTGGGTCAGTCAGCAAGGGTTGTATAGAGACTGTGTTGTCAGCCGGCTTGGCTGTAGCCTGTGCACGTGTGACTGCCATTACCTCGGCTGTAGGTTGTATTGACAGGGTTGCGAGCAGCCTGGAGGGGTCAGAGGACCTCTTAGGGCCGTCCACGGCTCCGTCCTTAATAGCTGGTTTATCTGTCCCCGACGACAGTACAGCATCTTTGGTGTGGGATCCTTGGATCTCTACACCTTGAAGTACCAATGGTAGGTAGTATTCGGTGGGCCCTGACTGTTTCAGCTCGCAGAGGAGGCTTTGTAATTCAGTCAGAATCGGGTTCACCGGTTGGGTGTTTTCGGTCCCACATGCTTTTGAAGGATTACTTACCGGGATAGTGTTCTCTGTTGAGAGGTCCTCGGTGCTTTCTGCAGTGCTTGCTGTTGGGCAGTCTGTGACTGTCTCAGGAGGCATGAGTATTGGCAGGGGTTTGCTCATTCTAGCCCACATTGTCTGTGTACCATAATCTATAATCGCGTCAAAGCGATTTATAAAATCCTGGCCAACCAAAAATGGGAATGAGTCAACCATAGACACATATACCAGGTGGTATAGTGTCATTTCGCCCACCTGCATGTGAACCATAGCTATAGCTGTTAGGGTTGTCCTCGCCTCTGCGAGACCCTGAAGCTCTATAGCACATTCTATGAAAGGTATGTCCCATTGGACACTATTAGCGTCAGTCCTGAGCTCCTCGAACAGTTTGGCTGACATAATAGTTATGTCGGCTCCACCATCCAGTAGGGCTTCATGTGTGACGACCTCGTCAAGTGTGATCGACAGGTAAGCTTTCTTAGCGACCCCCTTTCTGATCAGGTAACTCAGGAACCTTGTAGGTTCTGGCCGACGTTTCTTCTTACGTTTATCTTTACCTGTGTAATCCTGGTTTTTCCGAACTGTTGGTGCAGTTGCTGCTGCTCCTGAGAGTTCGGCTTTTGACGGGCTTCCATCATTGATATATGAGATCACCCCCCCACCGTGTGTTGAGGGGCTCTCATCGTTTGTAACAACAAGGTCCTGGTGGCTGTCCATGACAGCGGCAACGGTGTTGTTTGTGTCACCCTGTTTGGACTGAACTGTTAGCACAGCTGTTGCTGTTTCTGAGGTTTCAGTTTGTGACGGGTCACCGTCGGTGACGTGTGATTGTACCCCCCCATCTCAGGTGAGGGTGCGTCAGAGTTTACAACAACAGCGTCATGGTGACTGTCTGTGACAGCAGTAACGGTGTTGTCGTGTGCTCTGACTTATCAGCAATGATATCGTCAAACAAAACGGTAGGGTGTTTGTCAGTGGCAACACCATCCAACAAGTCCAACAACCAACGCACTCTGTCTGTCTCGTCCGAGCTCAGAGGACTGCGGTTCTCTGTTTCACAGTTGATTTAAAATGAGTGGTTCACTTCAACATTTAAAAATGGTATGAACTAAACACACTTTTGATTATCAAGATATTGTAAAATAGTAATGATAATATAAAAAAGAGAGTGTTCTTTCAATTGATTAGTTCAGGATACAATTAGGAAGTCTCTGGATGAGCTAATTTGTATTTCTGGATTCAAATCAATGAAATAACAGTTCCTGTCCCATGAAGGTCTTAAGAGGCAGGTTTTAGTCGGAGGCCTAGTCCACTACACAATTCACTTCAATTCAGTTCAATTCAGTTTATTTATATAGTGCCAAATCACAACAAAGTTGTCTCATGGCACTTTACAGAAACATTCACTTACAAAAAAGCCAATTAGTAAAGTTCTCTATCTAAGGAATCCAGCAGACAAGTTGAATCTTGGCTTCGTTGCAGTCTCCCATCCTGAGCAAGCACAGTGGCAACAGTGGAAAGGAAAAGCTCCCTTTTAAAAGGAAGACACCTCCAGCAGAACCAGGCTCAGGACAAGCGGCCATCTGCTTTGACAGGCTGGTTGAGAGGACAGGAAGGAGAGACAGACGAACACAGAATGGTAGGTCCAGGTATAGGTCCAGGTGTATCTGAAAGACAAAAAAACACATGTTAAGGATTAAAAAAAATTATTACAAATACAAAACAGATTGAGTAGAGTAAGTAAAGACAGTAGGAGAGTGAAAATTGTGGTCAGTTTGTCCACCAGCAGTCTAAGCCTATAACAGCATAACTAAGGGACAGCTCAGGAAACCCAAGCCGACCCTAAATATAGGATTTAGTAAAAAAGGAAAGTCTTGAGCCTAGTTTTAAAACTGGATAATGTGTCAGCCTCACGGACAGAAATTGGAAGTTGGTTCCACGAGAGAGAACCCTGATAACTGAAAGATCTGCCTCCCATTCTATTTTTATAAATTCTAGGAACCACAAGTAAACCTGCAGTCTGAGAGCGAAGTGGTCTGTTAGGAAAATATGGAACAATAAGATCTGTAATATAAGATGGAACCAGGTTGTTGAGGGCTTTTGTAGGGTAGGAACGTAGATCGATTGGTAAATTGAGATCTTCGCCTTTTGACTCAGCTCCCTCTTCATGACGACAGACCTATACAGTGCCTGCTTCACTGCAGACGCTGCACCTATCTGCCTATCGATCTCATGCTCCATTTTTCCCTCATTCGTAAACAAGACCCCAAGGTACTTGAACTCCTCCACTTGGGGTAGGACCTCCTCCCTGACCCAGAGAGGGCACTCTACCCTTTTCCGGCTCAAGACCATGGCCTTGGATTTGGAGGAACTGATCTTCATCCCGGCCGCGTCACATTTGGCTGAGAACCGCTCCAGCAAAAGCTGTAAATCATGATCTGATGAAGCCAATAAGACCACATCATCTGCAAAAAGTAGAGACGCAATCCTAAGGCCACCAAAACGGATCCCCTCAACACCTTGGCTGCGCCTAGAAATTCTGTCCATAAAAGTTATGAACAGCATCAGTGACAAAGGGCAACCTTGGCGGAGTCCAACTTTCGACGGGAACAAGCCCGAATTACTGCCGGCGACACAGACCAGGCTCTGACACCGGTCATACAGGGACCTAACAGCCCGTATCAAAGAGCCCGGTACCCCATACTCCCAGAGTACCCCCCACAGGGTTCCCCGAGGGACGCGTTCGAACGCCTTCTCCAAGTCCACAAAGCACATGTAGACCGGTTGGGCAAACTCCCACGCACCCTCTAGGACCCTGCTAGCGTGTAGAGCTGCTCCAGTGTTCCAAAGCCAAGACGAAAACCGCACTGCTCCTCCTGAATCCGAGGTTCGACTATCCGACGGACCCTCCTCTCCAGAACCCCAGAATAGACCTTACCAGGGAGGCTTAAGAGCGTGATTCCCTTTAGTTGGAACACACTCTATGGTCCCCCTTTTTGAATAGGGGGACCAACACCCTGGTCTGCCAATCCAGGGGAACTTCCCCCGATGTCCACGCAATATTGCAGATTTGCGTAAGCCAACACAACCCTACAACATCCAGAGCCTTAAGGAACTCCGGGCGAATCTCATCCACCACTGGGGCCATGCCACCGAGGAGCTTTTTAACCACCTCGGTGACCTCAGCACCAGAGATTGGAGGGCCCGACCCAGAGTCCCCATGCTCTGCTTCCTCAGTGGAAGACGTGCCGGTCGGATTGAGGAGGTCTTCAAAGTATTCCGCCCACCGACCCACAACATCCCGAGTTGAGGTCAGCAACATACCACTCCCACTATAAACAGTGTTGGTGGTATAACCCCCCTCCCCCCCCCCCCCCCGAGACGCAGGATGGTGTACCAGAATCGCCTCGAAGTCGTGCGGAAGTCATTCTCCATGGCCTCTCCGAACTCCTCCCATGCCCGAGTTTTTGCCTTGGCGACCATCTGAGCCGCATGCCTCTTGGACTGCCGGTACCCATCAGCTGCTTCTGGGGTCCCAAAGGCCAAAAAGGCTCGATAGGACTCCTTCTTCAGCCTGACAGCATCCCTCACCGATGGTGTCCACCATCGGGTTCGAGGGTTGCCGCCACGACAGGCACCGACAACCTTGCGGCCGCAGCTCCGGTAAGCTGCCTCGACAATAGAGGAACGAAACATGGTCTACTCAGACTCAATGTCCCCCACCTCCCTTGGACCATGTTCGAAGTTCTCCTGGAGGTTGGAGTTAAAACTCCGTCTCACAGGAGACTCTGCCAGATGTTTCTAGCAATCCCTCACAATACATTTGGGTCTGCCAGGTCTGACCGGCATCCTCCCCCATCATCTGAGCCAACTCACCACCAGGTAGTGATCAGTGGACAGCTCCACCCCTCTCTTCACCCGAGTGTCCAAGACATGTGGCTGCAGATCAGATGAGACAATGACAAAGTCGATCATTGAACTGCGGCCTAGGGTGTCCTAGTGCCAAGAGCACATATGGACACCCTTATGCTTGAACAAGGTGTTCGTTATTGACAATCCATGACAAGCACAGAAGTCCAACAACAGAATACCACTCAGGTTCAGGTCAGGGGGGCCGTTCCTCCCAACCACAACCCTCCAGGTCTCACTGTCATTGCCCACATGTGCATTGAAGTCCCCTTGCAGAACAAAGGAGTCCCCAGGAAGTGCACTTTCCAGTACCCCCTCCAAGGACTCCAAAAAGGGTGGATAATCTGAACTGCCGTTTGGTGCATAAGCACAAATGACAGTCAGAACCCATCCCCCCACATGTAGGCGGAGGGAGGCCACCCTCTTATTCACTGGGGTGAACCCCAATACACAGGCACCAAGTTGGGGTCAATAAGTATGCCCACTCCTGCTCGGCACCTCTCAGCAGGGGCAACTCCAGAGTGGAAGAGTGTCCAGCCCCTCTCAAGGAAACTGGTTCCAGAGCCAGAGCCATGCTTAGAGGCGAGTCCGACTATTTCTAGCCGGAACCTCTAAGCCTCACCCACCAGCTCAGGCTCCTTCCCCACCAGTGAGGTGACATTCCACATCCCAATAGCCAGATTCTGTAGCCGTGGATCAGACCGCCAGGGTCCCCGCCCTCGGCCACCACCCATCCCACATTGCACCCGACCCCTTTGGCCCTTCCCACAGGTGGTGAGCCTATTTTTAAACAAGATGTTTCTAATTTTAGTGATTTTACGCAGGTGGAAGAAGGTAGTTCTAGTAACGTTTTTAATGTGGGGTATAAAAGACATGTCCTGATCAAAAATAACACAGAGATTTTTAACATTAGAGCTGGAGGACAGATTAATGCCATCTAAGGAGGGAGAAAGACTGAAAAATTAATTCCTAATGTGCTCAGGTCCAAAAACCAAAACCTCAGTCTTGTCTGTGTTCACCTTCCCCACGATGTTGTCTGGGCCAGTTGCTTTGTGAGGCTTAATCTTCCAGAAGGTACTCTTTAATTACTATATATAATTACTTAAACTATATTTTGCCATGTAAATCTAATTTAAACCAAGTTAGGAATAGAAGAATAGTTTGGAATGCCCTTCTATAGGTATAAATCCCTACATATAATTTTTCAGCATGACCCACCCTTTAATTGGTACCTGTAGCAGATCTAAACCATGATAGCTTACACACCAGGTGCATGTAGTGAACTTAATCTGAGGTCAAGACTAAGCCTAAGGTCAAAACTCTTGACCTTAAGAACCTTGTGGGACAGGAACTGTCATTTCATTGATTTGAATCCAGAAATACAGGTTCACCCATCCTGAGACTTTCTTTCTTGAAAATTCAAGTGGAAGAACACTCTCTGTTCTATTATCATTACTATTTTACAAATGTTGATAATCAAAGTGCCTTAGTTCAAACCATTTTAGATGTTGCAGTGAACTAATCAATTTTATTAACTGTGTAATGATTTTTAATTCTCATGCAAAGTTAGAACTCATGTTAAAGCTGTTACAGAGTAATTATGCATTTTCTGATTTCTGTCTGTGAATGAGCAAAGTGTGCGTTCCAGGGTCAGGAGTCGAAGCAGACATGTGTTGGAACAACTGTCCTGTTTATATCCTCTCAGACGTCAACAGGGGGGTTTTGGCACCTGTTTCTTAAACTCGCCAAAACAAAACTCTCTCTGTCTGTGAGAACATTTCTGATCTGTTCCATAACAATTCTTGCTGCCTTCTAACCTTTTACGTCACAAAACACACCCCGTCTGGTCGGTTCTGGCCAATGGGGAGACTCCCGAATGAACCGGGAAAAGAGCTCTTTAAAATGTCGGTACTTCCTGGTCTACTCAGTTCTGTCAGTTCTGTGAGGGCTGTGAGAGTTCAGTTCTGTGGGAGTTGGGTCTCTGTTCAGTTCTGTGAGCCGGGAAGATCCTGACATGACAACAGAGCTCTTCCGAGTTTCATGGGATTATAACATCTTCACTGAGGTGAGCTGTGGCGGACAGAATCTCGCCGCTACTCCGGACGAGTAACAGCATCCTACGGAGACGCTGAAAGGGTGCGTTAAACGGAATCTCGCCTGAGACATCTCCAGGTAAAAGAGTCGATTTCACCACCTAAGTGTACTGTAAGGAAGAAGCTGAAGAAAGCCCGGAGAGTGCCGTTCTGTTCAACACTCCCTCAAACCCCATCTTTTACTCTTCTTTAAACTTCTTTCCCATCTTTAAACTCCTCTCTCAAGTAGAAATTCTTCCAGATATTTAGAAATGTCTGTGTAAAGTGCTCATCCACCGCCGTGTGGGTAAAATATCATAATTGTACAGTTTTCATAAATGTCTGTGGTGAAGCAACGGAAAAATCATGGCCGTATGATTTTTCCTGATTGATTGCTTATGTTGTTATTTTCATAATTTTGTAGTATGTCATATATGGATATATTCATACAATTTTTCACGAGTTCTTCATTTTTCTGACTGTGTAAATGTCGTGCATTGAATTTAACAGAAATGCGAACGAGAGACGTTATTATCTTTGACCCATCAAAATGAATGCGGTCATTTATTTTCAGAATCAAAGTTTAACATCAAGCATTTACATTAATTTGGCAAAATATGAAAATAATAACAGACAAGTTTCACAGATAATGGACATCAATCACACGGCGGTGACTGAGGACTTTGCTTCAGATATTTATAAAATATCTGTTCTGATTTTAGGAGAAAGGAGAGTTTAAGATGGAAATGGAGATTTATCTTGCAGAGAGATGTGTGAGGGAATTAATCTGTTTGACCAGAAACGTGCACGCTCCTTCAGATCTCAGCTTGCGACGGTACGCTTGGTCGAAGTAGAAACCGTTACCTGGTTGATGATATATCAGCGTCGGTATAGGATCCTTCCTTGACTCTTTCAGCGTCTCCGTTGAGAGCAGCTGAAATCCTTAGAGAGTCGTGCGAGGTTATCCAAACAGAAGTTATAATCCCAAAACGTCTCTGCATCTGGATCCTTTAACTCTCTTCATGAGTTAGAACTCTGTTACACTCTTACACTTTAACTCCATCACTCTTCAGCACTCTGTGTGGAACTCTCAGAGCTCTGCAGCATCAGACTCTACAAGAACCGGGAAGTTGCCACATTTTAAATGAGTTGACTTCCGGGTCAATTTAGAGCTTTCTGATTCGTGGATGGACCAGAATAGAGGTGTGGTTTGTGATGTAAGATGTTATCAAAGTCAAGGGCAGAGAATGAGATTATTTAACAGACAGAAAAGATTATTGGAGAAAAAGCAGACTTCGTGGAGTCAAACTCCTATTATCTTCTGAAAAAGTTTAAACATGACATTTCTTCTCAGTAAACATTTTAGTTGACCGAGACTCGACCTTTAACATACTTACAAAACTTGCTCATTGCAGACAGAAAAATCAAGAAATGCATATTAACCTGATTTCTTCTTTGAATGAGGAATAAAAATCATTACTTACTGTTTATGTAAAATAAAAATGAGTAGTTCTCTTCAACCTGTAAGCATTGAGTGAACTAACACAATTTGATTATCAAACATTTGTAAAATAGTAATGATCATAGAGGATTGTCTTTTCTACTTGATTAATTCAAGAAAGAAAGTCTCCAGATGGCTCAAACTGTATTTCTGGATGC
>NC_056507.1:50804361-50811380 GCF_014905685.2 Nematolebias whitei | reverse complement strand
TAACCTGAAGATTGGGCCCGATCTTCTGGCTAGAGCATCCCCAGAGAACTTTAATTACTCCAAAACACATCTGTAGCACAGGAATGACTGAATAAGCAGATAAGCTGCATCAAAAGTGAGTATAAGTGTGTTTAAATAAGTGTAATATAGGTATAGATTGACATAAAAGCATTAAAATAATCATTTCTATATCATTCCACCCTTGCTTTTATGGCAATTTTAGACATTTAATTCTGAATAAGTAACACACACAAAATGTATATGTTTGAATAGGCATAAAGGCAACTTAACACCTTATATTTTCATATCATTCCACCCTTTTGCCTTTATGACATGTAAAACATAATTCCACAATACAACTTTTTAGTTTTGAAAATGCCATCCCTTTAAGTTGAACTCTAAACGATCTCTGACCTCTGAATGGTCGAGTTCTCCTGCAATTGAAATTGTTCTGGGACTTTATCCTAAATAAACTCACTCACACAGCTAAGAAAATCCAGATTGTTCAAACCCCTGGAACGTTTGATTCATTACATTCCCACTGACACGATCATTGTAAATCAAAACACCTGGTAGGTGTTCAGATTATAGTTTTTTTTTTTTCCTCACCAAACCATGTACCAGCTGTATTATAAATTTCCTGATTAATTCTTTTTTAAACCCTAAACAAGTTCCCAAAATACACAAAGTTAATACAGAGATACATAGATCAAACTAGTTATTCTTCTCTTCACTAAACAAACAAAAGGGATACTGCATATATTTTGCGCCGTAGATAATATTCCTGTGAATATATCCCACCCATGGTGAGCCGACGCCTATACTATTAGTTTTAGCCATATGTAAAAACCTTTCTTTGAGCCATGCAGGTGGACACTGTTAGATCAGACACGTTTAGACTTATGAGACTTGATCATTTCAGTCAACTCTATGGACTCATTCAATGCGCATTTTAAATGATCCAGAGAGACTCGCCATGGAATAAGACGAGATTCAGAACTATAATTAGTCAAACGATAAGTCTGGTTGTTCCGAGTTCACAGATGTACACCACACACACATCCAGAGAAAGGCACCTTAGGTACTTTTTATTGTTGCTCTAACCTAGTTCATGAGTCTAATCACACAATACCTTGTCTCTGGTTAAACATGGGTTAACATGATTAGTTTCAACATACATATCACTCTTTTATCAGCTGTCTCACATAGTTGCATGTTATATGTGAGATTTGTCTGTGGCTCAAACCACTCACCCTGTACTTTTATTTATTTTTTTAAAACCAGTGTCCTTGTACAGTTATTAAAGGCAAAATGTGATATTTGCATAACTGTGGTTGCCTTTATTACATTTTGTCAATTCAGGTTTTAAATGTTCCATACTCTCCTCCACTTATGATGATTCGATGTAGTGACACCACCCTCTGGCAGGGCTCCTCCTGCAGCTGTACAAAAAAACCTGCAAGGTACACAGGAAAACAAGTTCAAAGCTTCAATTATGTTGGAGAGCACTTTTTCTGTGCTCCCCCACATCTTTGGCTGCAAGTTTATTTCTTTTATCAGTATTTTGACCGTTTCTTCTTGAGTCATGACAACTGATGGTATCCAGAACCTTTCTTGAGTAACTGCCAACGAAGCACGTCTCCTCCTTCTCCTTAATTGGCAGTAAAAATCAAACTTCGTTCTCCTTTTGTTTTCTTCATCTGGTTTAGCATGTACAGTTCCCACACATGTTACACAGTGGGGTTTCCACACAATTCTAATCTGACATCCAAGGTACCACTGGGATGGTTTCCCTGTAGTAGCATGCCAAAAGTCACTTTGCACTCAGATCTTGCTTGCATCTCTTTTTTTTTTCAACCAAAGTGAACACCTGATCCTCCTCCACGACACGTCCTGGTGTTGCTGATGAGGCGTTGTCCATCTGCAACAAGGCACGTGATGCCCAAACAGCCTGCACTCCGATCTGACTTGGCACCTTGTCACCAGCTCCTCGGGGCGACCTTGATCGTCCAAACAACCAAGACCAGGAGAGCATCAAGCTGTGGAAACAATAAAACTGCTTTTCAACAAAAAGAGAGAAGAATTAGTTTTCTCTTTAATAACACTTATAAATTGGTACATTTACCCATTTTTCCTTCTCCTGCCTCTGGGATATTGCAGACCCAGACCAATTTTATAACTTGAATTTGACCTGAAATCACTGTCACTGGCTCTAGAGTCCTCAGACCCAGGAGTTGTTAATTGGTTCTTTTTTTTTCTCTCACAGGCAGCTCTGGAGTAAACACAGCCTGCAACAAATTTACTTTTCAGTTTGTCAAATCATGTCTTTCATTTTCTCAGCATTTCTTTTTTTTTAACAGTTCATCCATTCTCTTAATCAGCCCAGCAGCTTTGTGGGTGATAAGGAAATATGATAAATCCATTCAACACGTTTTTCAGCTGACCAGTCTTTCACCTGTTTTCAGTAAAATGGGTCCCATTATCTGTATCTGAAGGGGACCCTCATAAAATTATTTCATCATACTAAGACTTTTTAAAGTAGATGTCTGATTTGCATATTTACAAAGATGAGTCACCAACACACCTGAATATGTATCTACAGCCGTACATACATATCTACACCCCTGTGACATGGCAAAGGGCCAATGAAATCCGTTTGCCAGATCTGATATGGTCCCTTTCCCCTATATGTCCCTGCATTTTACTATTGTGACCCTCTCTCTTCTAATGCTGCATGCTTCACATCGTTGTATTTGCAGTTTCATCATCTGTCTTGTTCTACAATCAAACAATTCTTCATACATAACCACTTCATGAAAAAGTGTCAATAATTAACTTTATTTATTAAAAAGAAATCCTTCTTCTAGTCTTGGCCCCACTCAAAATGTTTAACTCATCAGTTTTCAAAACTGAGATGTTAACTTTTTCCACAGAACCCCTCTTGAAAAGAGCTGAACTTTCACTTTAAATGTGAAACATCTGCAAAACAAGATGGTGAAATTCTTTTTATCTCAGATATTTTTGGATACTTCTAGAGTTGTTTTTAGATGCTGTCAAAACTATAGCTGCAGGTAAACCATTTATAAACAACATACAATGCACTTTCTTCCAAACAACATATTTATTTCTAGACATTTCAAATCCACCCTTTTCTTCTTAAACCATCTTGACTTTAGGCATTTTAATATCAATATCACCTTCAGGTTTTGGGGCTTTTTAATTTACCGTCAAAATCTGGGCTCTCTAATTCTAGACCTTTGATGTTCAATGTTTGACAATATCTGCTTTTCAGAGTGTTGATGTCAACTTTTGGACCCTACTTTTTGCCCCTTTTAATCCAAATAATGGCTTCCAGCCCTCAGCTCTTCAGCTGACACATCATTCATCTCAGCTGCATGCACTCCTGCCTGCATTAATGCCCTCCAGAAAGCAGAACGGGTAGGTTCCTGCATGTTTTTCTGGCTGTCCCTTCTCGGCCCACGACCCATGGGTTGGCTAAATGATTTTTTCACAGCTTTCAGCTCTGTGAACGCACAGCGAGCGCATTCCTCAGCACATCTCTGCTCGCACTCCCACAGGGTCACCCGATGACCCTGTAAATCAGCACAAACTTCAAACAACGGTCTCGAGTCTTGCAAAGCTCTGACTCGATGCGCTGAATTCATTACCTGACCTCCACCTTTGTCTAACAGTCTCGAAACTCGAGCATCTGTGGGTTGTGATATTAAACTCGACGGATTCCATCCGTCAGCCAACCTTGCAACATAAGCTCCGACTCGCTCCGGCGAAACATCACGCTCTTTCTTCCTCCTTTTACGCCTGCATATATGACCGACCGCGCTCTCAGCTACATTAATCAAGCGGTCTAGCTTGCACTCTGTCTGCGCATCAGATAACAACTGTTTTCGTTGTAAAAACTGTTTCTCTTTCTCCTGAACTTCCTCAACACATTTTTCTTTCTTTCTCTCAAATTTTCCTCGCAACCGGGACACCTGCTCCACCGCCCCGTCAGCTACACTGCTCATTCTCACAAACTGAGCACCGAGCCGTCCATTCAACAAGCAGGCGGTCCTCACATTCTTGTTTACTCCATTGAGCCTGTAATTGCATTTTCTGATTTTATGCTGAAGTCCTGTCATTGGTGCCATTTTTCTGACCTCTATTGCCTGCAAAAGTGGTCAAAACATCACTCGGACTATCTGCTTTCAGAAAAATTGTTCTAACAACTAAGATGAGCTTCTTCACACCTCTTCAAAAACTACAAAAACAACTGGGATGGGACTTCTTCCCATCCCGGTACAACTTTTTCTCCGTTCAGCTCACGCCTCCTCAGGCGTCTGAATAAACTTTTTTTTTTCCTCTGTTTTTAAACTCTCACACAACGGCTCGGGGCGTCCCCCTCACCTCTTAAACACAAAGCCAGGGTCGGATACCTCTTCCAACCCGGCACAACTATGCAACTCGCATCAACATTTCTCTCAACACCTTTTTTTTTTTTTCCTTCGTTTGAATATGGTGCAGCCGTTCAGAATTATTTATTTAAATTCTTAACATCCCATCCTCGTCGCCAAAAATGTATTATGAAATTCTTTATCAAAAGGGCTCGTGAACGGTCGGCACATATTCAGACAAGATGGAAAAAATGAAACACCAGAGGCTGTCACTGCTAGGAGTAATAAGTGTCATTTATTAACCTGCCACAGAAAACAGCCAAGCAAAAAACACATGTACACTCGTACACTCTTAACACACAGATTGATATGAAATAACTTCTCACCGTGACACTGGCCGGGAAGTCGTTTTCGACCCAGGTAAAGAAGAATCACATCAAAATGGCGTATGGCACCAGCGCGCGGCTGATCCATCACAGGACTTCCGACTCTCTGTGTTTGAAACATTTCTTATATACCTTGACCGGATCGCGTGAGAGCAGATCAAAGCAAGTTTTGATGGTTGCCAGGAGGGCAGATTTAATTAAATCTGTTTTTCCTTATCAAAGCAGTCTGTGCAACAGAGCGATGGTTTCATAAAAAACATGTCCTTCAAAACCTGGGTCACTGTAACCTGAAGATTGGGCCCGATCTTCTGGCTAGAGCATCCCCAGAGAACTTTAATTACTCCAAAACACATCTGTAGCACAGGAATGACTGAATAAGCAGATAAGCTGCATCAAAAGTGAGTATAAGTGTGTTTAAATAAGTGTAATATAGGTATAGATTGACATAAAAGCATTAAAATAATCATTTCTATATCATTCCACCCTTGCTTTTATGGCAATTTTAGACATTTAATTCTGAATAAGTAACACACACAAAATGTATATGTTTGAATAGGCATAAAGGCAACTTAACACCTTATATTTTCATATCATTCCACCCTTTTGCCTTTATGACATGTAAAACATAATTCCACAATACAACTTTTTAGTTTTGAAAATGCCATCCCTTTAAGTTGAACTCTAAACGATCTCTGACCTCTGAATGGTCGAGTTCTCCTGCAATTGAAATTGTTCTGGGACTTTATCCTAAATAAACTCACTCACACAGCTAAGAAAATCCAGATTGTTCAAACCCCTGGAACGTTTGATTCATTACATTCCCACTGACACGATCATTGTAAATCAAAACACCTGGTAGGTGTTCAGATTATAGTTTTTTTTTTTTCCTCACCAAACCATGTACCAGCTGTATTATAAATTTCCTGATTAATTCTTTTTTAAACCCTAAACAAGTTCCCAAAATACACAAAGTTAATACAGAGATACATAGATCAAACTAGTTATTCTTCTCTTCACTAAACAAACAAAAGGGATACTGCATATATTTTGCGCCGTAGATAATATTCCTGTGAATATATCCCACCCATGGTGAGCCGACGCCTATACTATTAGTTTTAGCCATATGTAAAAACCTTTCTTTGAGCCATGCAGGTGGACACTGTTAGATCAGACACGTTTAGACTTATGAGACTTGATCATTTCAGTCAACTCTATGGACTCATTCAATGCGCATTTTAAATGATCCAGAGAGACTCGCCATGGAATAAGACGAGATTCAGAACTATAATTAGTCAAACGATAAGTCTGGTTGTTCCGAGTTCACAGATGTACACCACACACACATCCAGAGAAAGGCACCTTAGGTACTTTTTATTGTTGCTCTAACCTAGTTCATGAGTCTAATCACACAATACCTTGTCTCTGGTTAAACATGGGTTAACATGATTAGTTTCAACATACATATCACTCTTTTATCAGCTGTCTCACATAGTTGCATGTTATATGTGAGATTTGTCTGTGGCTCAAACCACTCACCCTGTACTTTTATTTATTTTTTTAAAACCAGTGTCCTTGTACAGTTATTAAAGGCAAAATGTGATATTTGCATAACTGTGGTTGCCTTTATTACATTTTGTCAATTCAGGTTTTAAATGTTCCATACTCTCCTCCACTTATGATGATTCGATGTAGTGACACCACCCTCTGGCAGGGCTCCTCCTGCAGCTGTACAAAAAAACCTGCAAGGTACACAGGAAAACAAGTTCAAAGCTTCAATTATGTTGGAGAGCACTTTTTCTGTGCTCCCCCACATCTTTGGCTGCAAGTTTATTTCTTTTATCAGTATTTTGACCGTTTCTTCTTGAGTCATGACAACTGATGGTATCCAGAACCTTTCTTGAGTAACTGCCAACGAAGCACGTCTCCTCCTTCTCCTTAATTGGCAGTAAAAATCAAACTTCGTTCTCCTTTTGTTTTCTTCATCTGGTTTAGCATGTACAGTTCCCACACATGTTACACAGTGGGGTTTCCACACAATTCTAATCTGACATCCAAGGTACCACTGGGATGGTTTCCCTGTAGTAGCATGCCAAAAGTCACTTTGCACTCAGATCTTGCTTGCATCTCTTTTTTTTTTCAACCAAAGTGAACACCTGATCCTCCTCCACGACACGTCCTGGTGTTGCTGATGAGGCGTTGTCCATCTGCAACAAGGCACGTGATGCCCAAACAGCCTGCACTC
>NC_056507.1:50796133-50804261 GCF_014905685.2 Nematolebias whitei | reverse complement strand
TGAAAAAATACGTAGCCGCAAACCACAAGGACTGGGACGTGAAACTCCCTCTGGTCCTCATGGCCATAAGGGCCACTCCACACACGTCGACTGGCATCTCTCCTTTCGAGATGATGACAGGTTGACAAATGACCCTCCCTCTACACCTGTTGTACCAACCAGGCGATGCTGCCATGGCAACAGCCTACACTACACAACAATACATGAAAGACTTGGAAAGACACCTTAAAAACACTTTTGCTTTCGCACAGAAAAACCTGGAAAAATCAGCTGAAGGACGCAAAGCGTACTACGACCAAAAGGCCTCTCACGAGGAACTCCAAGTGGGAGACAGGGTCTGGTACTACACGTTTGCCCCCAAAACTGGGAGAAGAGAGTCCGGGACCGGAACTCTCGCCCGTAAGCTGATGCCTAGATGGACTGGACCCCATCTGATAACCGACAAAGTATCTCCAGTTGTCTACCAGATAAAAATCAGTAAAGGCCAAAAAGAGCCAACTGTTAAATGGGTACATCGAAACCAGGTTAAACCACACAAGGGGTGCAATAACTCCTCAGGAGACAAAGATCTCACAAAATCTGACCTCGTGGGAATAAGGGTCATCCAAGCAGAAGATAACTAATGGATAATAAACTTAACCATAGTTTAAATTCACAGGACCTACCCTTGACCACTACGAAGCTAAGACCTATCTCTTTGTGTTTCCATAGGACAATGATGGTACCACTCCTGGTAATCTTCACCCTCTTGGGTGCCACCCAAGCAGGGCAAGCTGAGATCGTAACCCTTGGGCCCACCTCGGGCATCGCTCTGCGGGACCAGCCGGGACTGCTCATCACAGATTGCCGCCTATACACTCGAAAGGTCTTCGTCCGCTTCGACCCCCAAACCGTGGTCCAACAACACATTAACATTAAAAATGAGTGGTTAAACAAGCCATGGTACACAGTATCCCTAGAGGGTGCTAAAGCAGAGATCCAACACGTCCTGAAGCAACTACATAAGTTCACCTACACCCAACAAGAGTTGGGTGGAACACATAGAAGGCAAAAGCGCGACATCGGCGGGCTTTTACTCGCTGCTTCCTCACTCGGATCGCTGTTTAGCCTGGGTTTGTCCGCATACAACACTGTCAGTATAACGTCCCTAAAACAACACGTGTATGAAGTAGAGAGCGAGGTCCCAAAGATCCGAGCGCAAATGGACCTTCAACTAACACAATTGACACAGGTGACTAAAACCGTAAAGGATACTGTTCTAGTGCTGAATACTCACACCCAAGAAATCAAAGCCCTCGTACATGCGGTAAATGAGTTAGCCCTTAAGGTTGAAGCGGATTACGCTGTCGCACACCTAATGGATAGGATTTTTGCGGACATGCTTAGAGATATCAGTTCGTCGGTAGATACACTAGCCACCGGTAGGATCCCACCGTATCTAGTCTCTCTACAGATGGTGAACGACATCCTCAGCTCCGCTACGCGCGAAAGAGTCACGCAAATACAGGCTCACCTGGCTTACACTCTCGGTAGCGCAATTCCAATCTACGTCAATCACAAAACGTTTGAAATGGCGTTCATTATCAACCTACCGATAATTCCCTCAAATGGCATATATAGACTCAGGGACGTTGTTAATGTTGGCAATTGGCACGGTGAAAACCATGTTCAAATTGACACACCGAAGATGGTTGCGTACCACGACGATAACCCCTCAGTTTATCTAGCTCCAAACCTTCAGATGTGTGTTCTCACTCGGGAGATACATTATCTGTGCGCGAGTAAGCCGTTTGTGTGGAATCAAACCGCGGGCTTATGCGGGTTGACACCAATTCCGGAAAATTCTAAGTGCTCAACGACCGTGACGCCTCGACACCTGGCTAAAGCTGCAAAAGCGGAAATAATTGGCTCTCGTTGGCTAGTGAACGCTCCTCAAAGAAAGGCGATCATAGCCTACGATCAACCCGGGGCAAATAGACCTTTGACGTTACCGGACAAAACAATGTGGATCAGTGTTCCCCAGGGAACAACCATACACATTGGTGATTTGACGCTCTATCACCTCGATCCGGAACAATGGGACGCGACTCTGGATGACTCAGAGTACCTGGGGAATATGTCTATAGACATGGATCCAGAGACTCTGGAAAGGATCCGTTTTGAAGGCACCCAAGTCGTCGACGTGAAACCAATAAACCGAGTTCTCAAGTCCCTCAGGTCCACAATTAAGAACCCGATCCAACCAATTACCTATGCGTGGTCAAGCGCGGACACGTTAATCATAGCCCTGCTAATGACGATAACCCTCGTATTGTGTGGGATACTCGCATCCCTGTTTCGGGGCCAAACGTCACTCCGAGTCGACGTGGATCGCCATGCAGCGCACCTCGATATGATTATGCCTCGCGTATGCGGGTCTGCAAAGAAGCCACTCACACGGGACAGCGTGACTGAAACTGACAACCAGGGTGAGGTGAAGCAGTGAAACGATGTTTTTAGTTGCTTAGTCACTACTCTTGTCGGTGTTGAAACGTTGTTGAATTGGTTTTGGTTGTTTCTGAGGTAAGAATGAATCTTGTGTGTAAGTTAAGTTAGGGACTAAGAGGCCTTTAACCATGCCAACATGCAGTTCATTCACTAAATTGCAATCTTTGCGGAGTCAATGTATATTATTGTTACCTTAAGTACCATAATCTACATTGATCTCACAACGCTTAAGCCGAACCTACTCGAACAATTCTATTCGGGGGGATAGCTAATTCTTTTTGATAAGTCTCGCCATAGACTTCCAAAACATTTATGGGGAAACCAAACACCCAATCTCAAGTCGTTCGTCTAAAAGACAACAGACATTTGAACCAAACTATATTTTACCATGTAAAGCTAACTTAAACCAAGTTAGAAATGGAAAAATAGTTTGGAGCCCTTTTCTATAGGTATAAACCCCTGTAGTTACCCCTTTTCAGCATGCTCCACCCCTTAACTGGTAGTTGTAGCTGTTCCCAACCATAATAGCTTACACACCAGGTGCATATAGTTTAAGGCCTTATGTAAAATCCCCTTCATAAGCCACCTTAAACCACATAATTGCATGTCACATTTGAACCAGAACGGCACCGACTGGACGTCGCCCAGAGACGACCTTCGCTGGAGGCGACCTGCAATCCTGACGTTGGTCTCCGCTCTTCATCCAGTGGCCGCATCTTCAGTTCAATCCAAGGGTACCCCTCTGTATGCTGATTAATCAACACTTCCAATCGTTGTGAATTTACCGTTGTGGATTATATTACTTTTTCCAATGGATTACAGACTCTGTCTTCAAGGGGTTAAAGCATTGCTACAATGGAATTATCGAGACGATATGGAATTATAATCAACACAATGGAATTACCGAGAACATTGTGGAATTACCTTGACTTTGTTTTCCTTGCTGGATTACTTTTGACTTTTGTTTTCCTTGCTGGATTACTCTTGACTCTTGTTTCTTTGCTGGATTACATCAAGCTTCAAGGACAATCGAAGGCGTAAGTTCATAGTTGGAATTCATCCCCATGGACAGGTGATGATTTCCAAAGGGGGGACTGTAGTGAACTTAATCTGAGGTCAAGACTAAGCCTAAGGTCAAAACTCTTGACCTTAAGAACCTTGTGGGACAGGAACTGTCATTTCATTGATTTGAATCCAGAAATACAGGTTCACCCATCCTGAGACTTTCTTTCTTGAAAATTCAAGTGGAAGAACACTCTCTGTTCTATTATCATTACTATTTTACAAATGTTGATAATCAAAGTGCCTTAGTTCAAACCATTTTAGATGTTGCAGTGAACTAATCAATTTTATTAACTGTGTAATGATTTTTAATTCTCATGCAAAGTTAGAACTCATGTTAAAGCTGTTACAGAGTAATTATGCATTTTCTGATTTCTGTCTGTGAATGAGCAAAGTGTGCGTTCCAGGGTCAGGAGTCGAAGCAGACATGTGTTGGAACAACTGTCCTGTTTATATCCTCTCAGACGTCAACAGGGGGGTTTTGGCACCTGTTTCTTAAACTCGCCAAAACAAAACTCTCTCTGTCTGTGAGAACATTTCTGATCTGTTCCATAACAATTCTTGCTGCCTTCTAACCTTTTACGTCACAAAACACACCCCATCTGGTCGGTTCTGGCCAATGGGGAGACTCCCGAATGAACCGGGAAAAGAGCTCTTTAAAATGTCGGTACTTCCTGGTCTACTCAGTTCTGTCAGTTCTGTGAGGGCTGTGAGAGTTCAGTTCTGTGGGAGTTGGGTCTCTGTTCAGTTCTGTGAGCCGGGAAGATCCTGACATGACAACAGAGCTCTTCCGAGTTTCATGGGATTATAACATCTTCACTGAGGTGAGCTGTGGCGGACAGAATCTCGCCGCTACTCCGGACGAGTAACAGCATCCTACGGAGACGCTGAAAGGGTGCGTTAAACGGAATCTCGCCTGAGACATCTCCAGGTAAAAGAGTCGATTTCACCACCTAAGTGTACTGTAAGGAAGAAGCTGAAGAAAGCCCGGAGAGTGCCGTTCTGTTCAACACTCCCTCAAACCCCATCTTTTACTCTTCTTTAAACTTCTTTCCCATCTTTAAACTCCTCTCTCAAGTAGAAATTCTTCCAGATATTTAGAAATGTCTGTGTAAAGTGCTCATCCACCGCCGTGTGGGTAAAAGATCATAATTGTACAGTTTTCATAAATGTCTGTGGTGAAGCAACGGAAAAATCATGGCCGTATGATTTTTCCTGATTGATTGCTTATGTTGTTATTTTCATAATTTGCCAAATTAATGTAAATGTTTGATGTTAAACTTCGATTCTGTAAATAAATGACCGCATTCATTTTGATGGGTCAAAGATAAATGACGTCTCACGTTTGCATTTCATTAAATTCAATGCACGTTTTATTCAGTCCAGAAAAATGAGGAATCCGTGTTAATTGATGAATATATCTGAGCATCTGTTCATCTACATGCATATAGGTTAAGGTCTTATGTAAAATCCCACTCATAAGCCCAACTAAAACCACATAAATGCATGAACACATAGAACCAGAATGGCATCCACTGGGAACCACCAGCAGCAACCTTCGCTGAAGGGACCTACAACTCCAACGTGGGTCTCCAAACTCCATCCAGTGGTCACCTCTGCAGTTCAATCGAGGGAACCCCTCTACATGCTGATCAATCAACACCTCCAATCGTTGTGGATTTACTGTTGTGGATTATATGACTTTTTCCAATGGATTACAGACTTTGTTTCCAAGGGGTTAAAGCGTTGCTGCAATGGAATTACCAACAACATTATGGAATTACCAACAACATGGTGGAATTACCTAAACCGTTGTGGGATTACCTTCTTTGACTTTTGTTTTCCTCTTGCTGGATCACATCAAGATCAAGGACATTCGGAGGCGTAAGTTCATGTTGGAATTCATCCCCATGGACAGGCGATGATTTCCAAAGGGGGGACTGTAGTGAACTAGACCTCCGACCTCAACCTGTCTCTGAAGACATTCAGGGGACAGGAACTGTTATTTCATTGATATGAATCCAGAAATACAAATGATCTCATCAAGAGACTATTTAATTGTATCCTGAATTAATCAATTGAAAGAACACACTTCCTTTTTACATTATCATTACTATTTTAGAATAGCTTGATAATCAAATGTGTGTTTAGTTCATACCATTTCTAAATGTTGAAGTGAACCACTCATTTAAATCAACTGTGAAACAGTATTAATGATTTTAAAACCTCATTAGACTTTGATAATACAGTTAAATGCCTATTTACAAAGTAAGTGTGCGTTTAGTCTTATGTCTGAATGAGGAGTAGTGATGTCAGTCGAAAGTCAGAGACAAAGAGAGACGAGTCATTAGAACGAAGTGTCTTGTTTTTAAAACTAGCAGACAGTAAATAACTTCAACTGGCACCTGCGTTTGTCTCACTTCGTCATAATATTTCTCTGTCTGTACTAACCGTTCGTAAACATTCCTGCTGTCTCTTGACTTCTAGTGACCCTCTTGACCTCACTAGAACCACCCCCTGCTGGTTGTTTCAACCAATCAGGATGTACCACGTAACAGGAAGTGTATACCCCTTTAAAGGGAACACTTCGTGGAACAACTCAGTTTGGTCCTGGAACTCAGTTCGGTCCTGAAGTGCAGTCCTGGAGTTCAGTCCTGGAACTCAGTCGGAGTCTTCACGAGTCTTAGTCTCTTCTAAGTCTTGCTGGAACTTTCGGTCAGAGATGAGACTCACTTAAGCAGTGGATGGATGGGACCATGTGCCAAGGGGTCCCTCCATTTAGCGGAGTCACAGCTCGCATCACTGTGCACTCAACCTGAGCAGTAAATGCTCCACTTCTAAGGAAGCTTATTCGGTGGAACCGAGTACTTCGCATTTATTCTGATGACCCCCAGCTACTTTAACCGGAGACGCTGGAAAAGGAGCGTACTAATGGACTTCTGTTCCGGAGTGGAGGTATCCCTCATCTAAGGTAACAAAGTCGCTGCACGTCCTGAAGTGTACCGGAAAGCTGAGCGGGATGTCGGAGGAAGGGTGCAATATTCTGGTTCCACACATAGCTTTCATACCTCTTTAAATCTTTAAACTTCTATTTCTCCTCTCTTAACCTTGCTATTCTCCAGTAATCTAGATGCCTTCAGAGGTGAATCAGCCTCAATCAGTAATGTTCTGTTGTCTTGTTAGTAAAGTGTGCCAAGTTTATTAATCAGAAACAGAGCAGCAAATCAATGTGTACATGTTTTGATGTTAAATTTTGATTCTGTTAAATAAATGACCGCATTTATTCTGATGGGTCAAAGATAAAATGGCGTCTCATGGCACTGATTAAACAATCCACTCAGTTATTTCGGTCACATGGCAGAAATTTAACTCGAAAAAGAAAATAATCCGTCGTAATTAAACAATTAATATTCTTTGTGCTTGAACTAGCTTTAAGAATAATTAATTAGTAGTGTGTCCACAGCAAAGCTCTCCTGACATACTACACAGCATAACTAAGGGACAGCTCAGGAAACCCAAGCCAACCCTAACTATAGGATTTCGCAAAAAGGAACTTCTTCAGCCTAGTTTTAAAACTGGAAATGTGTCAGCCTTACGGACAGAGATTGGAAGTTGGTTCCACAAGAGAGGAGCCTGAAAACTGAAAAATCTGCCTCCCATTCTGTTTTTGTAAATTCTAGGAACCACAAGTAAACCTGTAGCCTGAGAGCAAAGTGCTCTGTTAGGAAAATATGGAACAACAAGATCTGCAATATAAGATGGAGCCAGATTATTGAAAGATTTGTAGGTTAGAAGTAAGATTTTGAATTCTATTCTATATTTGACAGGGAGCCAGTGGAGAGAAGCTAAAACTGGAGAAATATGATCTCTCCTACTAACTCCAGTTAAGACTCTGACAGCAGCATTTTGGATCAGCTGAAGAGGTTTTAAGGAAGTTTTTGGACATCCATATAATAAACCATTGCAATAGTCCAGTCTAGACATGACAAGTGCATGGACCAGTTTTTCTGCATCATTTTTAGATCAGATGTTACTAATTTTAGTGATATTACGCAGGTGGAAGAAGGCAGCTCTAGTAACGTTTTTAATGTGGGGTATAAAAGACATGTCCTGATGAAAAAAATAACAAGATTTTTACCATTAGAGCTGGAGGACAGATTAATGCCATATAAGGAGGGAGAAAGACTGAAAAATTCATTCCTAAGGTGCTCAGGTCCAAAATCCAAAACCCCAGTCTTGTCTGTGTTCAACAGGAAAAAATTAAGGGTCATCCAGGTTTTTGTGTTTTTAAGACATGCTTGTAGTCTTAAGTAGCTGATTGGATTCATTGGGTTTAATGGACAAATATAATTGTGTGTCATCAGCATAACAATGGAAATTTATCCCATGCTGTTTAATAATTTAATGTAATGAAAGCATATATAAAGTAAAGAGTATTGGCTCCAGCACTGAGCCCTGAGGAACTCCATGACTAACTTTGGTGTATTAAGAAGATTTATTATTTACATTTACAAAGTGGAATAAATCAGATAGATATGATTTAAACCATTTTAGAGCTGTTCCTGTAATCCCAATATCA
>NC_056507.1:50776953-50796123 GCF_014905685.2 Nematolebias whitei | reverse complement strand
GGTCTAACAGGACCAGTATAGACACAAGTCCATTGTCTGAGGCCATGAGAACATCATTAGTTACTTTTACTAGTGCTGTTTCTGTGCTATGATAAGCTCTAAACCTTGACTGAAACTCTTCCAACAGATTATTTCTTTGTAGATTTTCACGCAACTGGCCTGCAACTACTTTCTCTAGAATTTTTGAGATGAAAGTTAGACTAGATATAGGTCTATAGTTGGTCAGAATTTCTGAATCAAGGTCAGATTTCTTAAGTAAATGTTTAATTACAGCACCCTTAAAGCTCTGTGGTACATAACCATCCATTAAAGACAAATTAAGTAGATCCAAAATCTGGACATTAATTAGTGGAAATACCTCTTTAAACAGTCTGGATGGGATGGAATCTAGCAGGCATGTGGATGGTTTGGATGAGGTTATTATGTTTGACAATTCAGAGAGCTCAACAGGACAAAAACTGTCCAAACATAAATCAGGCTCTAGTGATATTTTTAAAGTTGCCTCATTTGACAGGGGACTAGAGATAGTAGAAGGAAAGATGGTTTGAAATTTCTCTCTAAATGAAATAATTTTATTTATAAAGAATCTCATGAAGTCATCACTACTTATAGTTGTAGGGATACATGGTTCAACAGAAATGGGACTTTTAATTACTCTAGTAATAGTACTAAACAGAAACCTAGGGTTATTTTTATTCTCCACTATTAAAGATGAGTAAGATAAAGTTCTGGCTTTACGGAGAGCTTTTTTATATGTTTGCAGACTATCTTTCCAAGTTAAATAAAATTATTCAACATTAATAGAGCGCCATTTTGTCTCCTGGTTTCTAGATGCTGCTTTAAAGTACGTAACTCAGAATTGAACCAAGAAGTTAATTTCCTCTGATTGATTACTTTCTTTTTCAGTGGAGCAATTTTATCAAGTGAAGTTTGCATTGAAGTTGTAAGATGATCAACTAGATGATCTAAGTCTCTGTTCTCTGATGCATTACTCTGCAAGACAGAGGAAAACATTGATGGAGGAGATTGTTTAAATTTGGTTACAGCATTTTCTGATAAGCATCTGCTGAGATGAAATTTACTCTCAGTGACTGTGTAGTCATTTAATGTAAACTCAAATGTTATTATAAAATGGTCAGACAGAATGGGATTTTGAGGAACTATTACCAAGTCCTTAATCTCTATACCATAGGTCAGAACTAATTCAAGAGTTTGATGATAAGAATGAGTAGATGTGAGGACGTTTTGGGTAAAACCAAATGAGACTTTTAAATTATTAAAGGCTATGCTTAAGCTATCAAATTCAACATCTACATGAATGTTGAAATCACCCATTATGATGATTTTATCAGTATTTAATAATAAGTCAGATAAAAATTCTGAGAATACAGACAAAAACTGAGAGTAAGGGCCTGGTGGACGATATATAACAACTAGTAAAAGTGGCTTTTCTGATTTCCATTTTGGATGAGAAAGACTGAGGGACAGTGATTCAAAAGAATCATAACTAATAACTGGTTTGTCATTAATCAATAATCCCGACTGAAAAATAGAAGCTACTCCTCCACCTCGACCAGTTGTTTTAGGAACATGAAAATTGAAATAATTAATAGGAGTGGATTCATTTATACTAACAAAATCCTCCTGTTGTAGCCAAGTTTCTGTCAGACAGAATAAATCAATATGATGATCAGTTCATTAACTAACTAACTCAAGAGCGCCACCTGGAAATTTTCAAAATACCTTCCGCATTAACCTTAGTTTGTCGTAGAAACATGAAATTTGGTACGATTGTCTAATTCCCCAAGATACATAGAAAACCCTCTGGCACCAATGTTGTACGATAAACAGGAAGGCAGCCATTTTGGAATGCCGTCCCAAATTTCACAACTTTCTATATCTCAGTGATATATAATCTGATCTGCACCAGATTTTTGGTGAATAATCAGTAAGCACTTTTATACACATTGGTAAAGTTCTTTAACATTTGACTCTAGTGCACTCCTAGATTATTCCAACAGTTATATCTCTGTAATACATCATCCGATCTGAACCAGATTTTTGGTGTATCAGAAGTGAGCACTTAGACACACATTGGTATTGTTGTTTAACTTGTGACTCCAGTACGCCCCCTAGATTATTCCAACAGTTATATATCAGTGACACATCATCCGATATGTGCCAGATTTATTGTGCATGATCAGTGAGCACTTCTAGACACATTGGGATAGTGGTTTAACATTTGACTCAAGTGTGCCCCCTAGATTATTCCAACAGTTATATTTCAGTGATATATCATCTGATCTGAACCTGATTTTTTGTGCTTGATCAGTGAACACTTCTAGACACATTGGTATTGTGGATTCATGACATCACTTAAGCCCCACCCACTTAGAGCAGAAAATGTTGATTATTGGGTGACTCTTTCAGCTTCACCCTGTGTAAGCTATAAGACTGAAACTGTGTTTGCTAACTGTTGATTAACACATGACATGTTAGAAAGCATAAAGGAAGTGCTCGTCAAACATTCACCACAAAACAGGAAATCACAATAACTCCAGTCTGGAAAGTCGGATTTTGCCAAAACTTATAAGACCTGCAACTGGACAAGTACTAACATGGACGGAAGGCAATATTGAAGATTCGGTAAATGCACCCCATGGTGAACGTGTGTGAGATTGGCACAGATTGGTGACTGGGTGGAATAGCTGGAACTCCCGCCGTCGCCATATGGCTGGAGCGGCGCTTTGTTGCGAGGGCCTTCAATGCTACTTACAGCTTTAATTCTTAATATATGCATTCATTCAACCTTAATTTATACAGGCTAGCCTCCATGAGTCATGGGGACTCATTTACAAAAGGGACCTGTCCAAGACAGAACATATGCCTGCTAGATCCCATCCCAACCAGACTGTTTAAAGAGGTATTTCCCCTAATTAATGTCCACATTTAGGATCTACTTAATTTGTCTTTAACGGATGGTTATGTACCACAGAGCTTTAAGGTTGCTGTAATTAAACATTTACTTAATAAATATGTTAAGTAAAGTATATAATATATAACCTTTACTTATACTTACGGCATTGTGACGTTGCATGTTCGTGGTGAGATGTATTGTATCACTTCCTGTTTGTCTGTCGGTAGCTCGAGTGAATTGTTTGCTCGAGTCGTCTCTGTTTTCTGGATTTATCTGTCTTTTGCACAGTTTTTCATTCTAGTTCACAAACACACTTAGTACAGTTGTTTTTCTACTGTTGGGTAGTGCTATAAACACCTCTTATCTTTCAACACTTCTCGGTTTTTATTGGTGTATTTGGCTCTGCTAGCTCCTGCTAGCATTAGCTTAGCATGGCTGCTGCTTCTCTCCCTACTTCCTCTGTTTTCTCTTGCTCTGTGTCAGATGTTTAGCTACTCCTCTGCCTCCTTTAGTGGTAATGATACATGTAACAAATGTAGTCTTATGGTAGCTTTGGAGGAGAGGCTGTATGGACTGGAAGCTTGGCTCCGCGCTGTAGAAAAACCAGTAGCTAGCCAGGTCCCCTTAGACAGTGCGGAACCACAGAGGCTAGCTCCCGTTAGTGGTCCTCCAGCAGACCCCGAGCAGCCGGGACCCCAGGCTGGCTGGGTGACAGTCCGGAGCAAGCGTAGTGCTAAGTCTAAGCCCCCAGTTCACCACCGACCCATTCACATTTCTAATCGATTTTCCTCGCTCAGTGACACACCCGCTGAGAAGCAGACCCTGGTTATTGGCAGCTCCATAGTCCAAAACGTGGCTTTAGGGACTCCAGCGGCCATAGTCAAATGCACTCCAGGGGCCAGAGCGGGCGACACAGAATCTTATTTGAAACTGCTGACTAAGGCTAAATACAGTAAGATTGTCATTCACGTCGGCGGTAATGACACCCGGTTACGCCAATCGGAGGTCACTAAAATTAATGTTGCTTCGGTGTGTGACTTTGCTAAAACCATGTCGGACTCCATAGTTTTCTCCGGCCCCCTCCCCAACCTGACCAGCGATGACATGTTTAGCCGTATGTTGTCGTTTAACCGCTGGCAGTACAGGTGGTGTTCTGACAACGGCGTGGGCTACATAGATACCTGGAGTTCTTTCTGGGGAAAACCTGGTCTGATGCGGAGAGATGGCATCCATCCCACTTTGGACGGAGCCGGTCTTCTTTCTAGAAATATGGCTGATTTTGTTTATCTCCCAAATTATTGACAACCCAGGGTCCAGTCCATGAAACAGAGTTATAGTCCTCCACACCTCTCTGCTGCTTCTCCTCTGTTACCCAACCACACCCCCATTGAAACAGTGTCAACTCGCCCACGGCTCAAATTAAATAAACCAAAAATCAGCTCTAAAAATATAAACCATAAAAATCTTAGTAAAATAAACACAGTTACTTTACCAGAGCAAAATCATAAAATCATTAAATGTGGATTATTGAACATCAGATCTCTTTCCTTATAAATCCCTGTTAGTTAATGAACTGATAACTGATCATTATATTGATTTATTCTGTCTGACAGAAACTTGGCTACGACAGGAGGTTTTTCTTAGTATAAATGAATCCACTCCTGTTAATTATTTAAATTTCCATGTTCCTAGAACAACTGGTCGAGGTGGAGGAGTAGCTTCTATTTTTCAATCAGGATTATTGATTAATGCCAAACCAGTTATTAGTTACGATTCTTTTGAATCACTGTCCCGCAGTCTTATCCAAAATGGAAATCAGAAAAGCCACTTTTAATAGTTGTTATATATTGTCCACCAGGCGCTTAATCTCAGTTTTTGTCTGAATTCTCAGAAATATTAACTGACTTACTATTAAATACTGATAAAATCATCGTAATAGGTGATTTCAATAGTCATTTAGATGTTGAAAGTGATAGCTTAAGCATTTAATAATTTAATAGACTTTAATAGGTTTTACCCAAAACGTCCGCACATCTACTCATTCGTATCATCACACTCTTGATTTAGTTCTGACCTATGGGATAGAGATTAAGGACTTGGTAATAGTTCCTCATAATCCCATTCTGTCTGACCATTTTATAATAACATTTGAGTTTACATTAAATGACTACACAGTCACTGAGAGTAAATTTCATCTCAGCAGGTGCTTATCAGAAAATGCTGTAACCAAATTTAAACAATCTCTTCCATCAATGTTTCCTCTGTCTTGCAGAGTAATGCATCAGAGAACAGAGACTTAGATCATCTAGTTGATCATTTTACAACTTCAATGCAAACTTCACTTGATAAAATTGCTCCAATGAAAAAGAAAGTAATCAATCAGAGGAAACTGGCTCCTTTGTTCAATTCTGAGTTAAATACTTTAAAGCAGGCATCTAGAAACCAGGAGAGAAAATGGCGCTCTACCAATGTTGAATAATTTTATTTAACTTGGAAAGATAGTCTGCTAACACATAAAAAAGCTCTCGGTAACGCTAGAACTTTATATTACTCATATTTAATAGAGGAGAATAAAAATAACCCTAGGTTTCTGTTTAGTACTATTGCTAGATTGATTAAAAGTCCCATTTCTGTTGAACCATGTATCCCTACAACTACAAGTAGTGATGACTTCATGAGATTCTTTATAAATAAAATTATTTCTATTAGAGAAAAATTCAAACCATCCTTCCTTCTACTATCTCTAGTCCCCAGTCAAATGAGGCAACTTTAAAAATTTCACTAGAGCCTGATTTATGTTTGAATAGTTTTTGTCCTGTTGAGCTCTCTGAATTGTCAAAAATAATAACATCATCCAAACCATCCACATGTTGTTAGATCCCATCCCAACCAGACTGTTTAAAGAGGTATTTCCCCTAATAAATGTCCAGATTTTGGATTTACTTAATTTGTCTTTAATGAATGGTTATGTACCGCAGCACTTTAAGGTTGCTGTAATTAAACCTTTACTTAAGAAGTCTGACCTTGATTCAGAAATTTTGGCCAACAATAGACCTATATCTAATCTAACTTTCATCTAAAAAATTCTAGAGAAAATAGTTGCAGGTCAGTTGTGTGAACATCTACAAAGAAAAAAATCTGTTGGAAGAGTTTCAGTCAGGGTTTAGAGCTCATCATAGCACAGAAACAGCACTAGTAAAAGTCACTAATAATATTCTCATGGCCTCAGACAATAGACTTGTGTCTATACTGGTCCTGTTAGACCTCAGTGCTGCATTTGATACAGTTTATCACAATATTTTACTACAGAGGCTTGAATATGATATTGGGATTACAGGAACAGCTCTAAAATAGTTTAAATCATATCTATCTGATAGATTCCAGTTTGTAAATGTAAATAATAAATCTTCATGCACCAAAGTTAATCATGGAGTTCCTCAGGGCTCAGTGCTTGGGCAAATACTCTTTACTTTATATATGCTTCCATTAGTTAAAGTTATTAAACAGCATGGGATACATTTTCATTGTTATGCTGATGACACACAATTATATTTGTCCATTAAACCCAATGAATCCAATCAGCTACTTAGACTACAAGCATGTCTTAAAGACATAAAAACCTGGATGACCCTTCATTTTCTCCTGTTGAACACAGACAAGACTGAGGTTTTGGTTATTGGACCTGAGCACCTTAGGAATGAATTTTTCAGTCTTACGCCCTCCTTAGATGGCATTAATCTGTCCTCTAGCTCTAATGTTAAAAATCTTGGTGTTATTTTTGATAGGGACATGTCTTTTATCCCCCACATTAAAAACGTTAGTAGAAATTATTATCTGGATGTCCAAATACGTCTGTAGGGATTTTTGCTTAAAACCAGCATTTATTAAAAATTAATAACCACACGAGAGAACAAGGGTGAGATACAATAGACACGATTTCTTTGCAAAGTGGGACAACGTCTAACCGAAGTCAGAACGAAGTCTAAAATTGCTTCTGTGTGCGTCCGTTTTTATTAGAGCATATAGGAGTGGTTAACAGATGAAACAGATAATGCAGATGCAGCATTTTTATATGATAGGAACTGTAAGGTCAGGTCAGAACATCCTCTGGGAACATTTGGGCTGCGTTGCTCTCAGCTGTGTCCAGCCAACAACATCTTGCGTAATGCAGATGTCCAAAGTGCTCTTACACACACACAGAAACTTTGTTGAAACAAGTGTACTGATAAGAAAAACAGTTCAAATGATCAATAGTCCAAAACTCTCCAACATTCCTTCCTGTTTGTAATTTAAACTGAGATTATAAACATGATAATCAAATAAGTATTATTAAGTATGTATTTTCTAGGAATTCAGTGTGAATGACGTGGAAAATCCACCCAGGGCAGATGTTAGATTAGTGGGTAGGAAAAACACATCATTGTTCCAGGCCCTGAATGGCAACGGCCTTTGCAGGCTCACTCTGCATTACTTAAAAAGCAACTCAAATAATAAAAACATAAAATCAAAAACCAATCAAAACATAATCAGTGTGAACTCATAAAATCAAAAGACAGTAGAAACAAAGAAAAACAGCTCTTTATGAACATTAGTTCTTCATGAACTGCATGAATAAAATCTGTAAAAGCAGAAAAGGCATAGAAAAAATATTATTTGGCAAAAGCAATTGAGCTTGAGGTCAAAGCATAAAATCATCAGGGGATGAAGTTCTTGTAGTCTAGTTCATGGCCAAGTAAAGCTGATACATCATCTCGGTACCAGTTATGTCAGGATAATTTCAGCACCGGAATCACTCTGCATTTTCTCTTGGCAGGTTAACATAATAATGACGTCTCACTGGGTGCAGGGAGGCGTATCCATCAATGTCATCATATACTGGGTGCAGGGAGGCATATCCACCAGAGTCATCACGTTCGTTATTCATACAAGCCTGGTGTAGATTAATGAGTATTCCAGTAAAACTCTTCATCGTCATTTTCTTCAAACATGGCAATATGCAAGAGAAGAAAAGACAGAACAGAATGAGAACCACAATTACTGGAGTACCGATTTTTAACACTAGCTGCCACCATGGTCCAGAAGTGAACTATGACCACAGGTCCCAGTTGGGACTTGGGTGGTGGTCTGCGTCCATTGCTCCCTTCAGGTTCCGTAGGGAGCAGAGTGCTTCTTCAGCGTGTGTGTCATTTTCTCCTGGGATGTAAGTACAGCATGATGTTCCAAAAATTTGACATACACCACCTTGTGAAGCTGTCAGTAAGTCCAAAACCATACGATTCTGTAGCACCATCAGGCAAAGTTCTGCTATTTCTCAGCTCCTAGCCTCGGCTAAATCAAGAGAGATGTTCACAAAGGCATGAAAGCGATAATTCAGTGTCTCAATCATAAGTGCATTTTTTCTTACACAGATCCAAGGAAATAGTGCGTGACTAACTTTACTTCCTGTTGACCAAAGTTTCTGATCTCCTGGCACATCAGATCTCCAGATTGAGTCATGTGGTGTGAAATTTATTACCTCTCGTCTCCTGCGTTGTTTCATAGTTGGTGGGTGAATAAGGAAAGTGTGGTCTGTCACCCACGTGGGAGCGCATACTCCAGTCCAGTTCACAGGCAGGGTTGAGTTTATTTTGTGTCCGCAGAGCCACCAGCCATTTTGAATGAAATACGTACCATTGGAGGGGGCAGTCTTGTTCACAGGAACACCTTCTCCTTGAGTGTATGCACATCTATTGCGACATTGAGTTGCTATGTCAAGTGTTCCCAGCCAGTTGCCTCCTTTTTTGTAAGTTTTGCTCAGACACATGTGAGTCTTATTTCCCTGAATGTAGCATGTGAAACTCAGATTTTTAGGGTTTGTGATATATGGTACCTGAGGTTTTTGTACTTCCTTCACCATCACATTGGTTTGAGCCCAGAACAGCAAGTCACAAGTGCCATTCCTGATCCCTAGACGAGCAGGGTCAGTGTCTTTGGCCGTTACACATGAGTCTTGGAAGGTCCGGGCCCCTGTGGATGCCATACATTTTGCTTCAGTGATGTTCATGGGTTGCGCCTCTAGGTATACCTGAGTAGAAGAAGGTGGGAGACGAGAACACACATAGCAACCTTCAGTGGTCACTTTTCTGACGCTGGTCTTAACATACTGGTACCAGGCATTGGTCTCTTGGGGATGTTTGGGATCCCAGATCTGGTCCTTGTGGTCATCAGTTTTGGTCCATCGTTTCTGTCTTTCCATGTCAGGACCTGTAAAATGATGAAAAATCCAACCACACACCAAAACCATCAGCCGATGATCCATCTAGCCAAAGTAGGTGACATCATGTACAGTTGTACTGGACTGTGAGTGACCTATTCAAGGTGTAGGGCCAAGGCAGATTGTTGCTCTCAGCATTGATTTCTTCACTGACCTTTGTGACGCCTCACCCTAGGTGATAAGGCCCCCTTGTGGTCAGGCTTTTTCAAACACCTTGGTTGATTAAGAGACCAATACCTTGTGGAGTTTGCAGTGAGTCAGATGGATCCAACTGGTTCTTTCTGCTATTTTCACAGCTGTGGGTGTGGTTAATAGCACTTGGTACGGTCCCTCCCAACGTGGACTGGCCCAATTTTTCTGCTTGGTGACCTTAATGAAGACACAGTCACCGGGTTGAACTGATGATTTTTCCTGCGGAGACAAAGAATCAGAAGGCAGTAAATTGGTCTTGAATACTTCTTTCTCTTTAAACGTTTTTATCATAAAATCTGCTACTGTTTGTTCTTCTGCTTTTCGCAGGTCTGGTGAGAACAAAGGCATTCTGTATGGTCTGCCATGAATTATTTCAAACAGGGTAAGACCATTAGAAATTGGAGTAATTCTCATATACAGTTTAACCAGGTCCAGGCATTCAGGCCATGGACAGTTAGTTGTTTCCATACATTTCCTTAGTCTGCTTTTTACTGTCCCATTTGTTCTTTCAACCAATCCAGCACTTTGGGGATGGTAAGAACAAGGGCTTTTTAAAGTTAGTCCTAGATGTGTGGCCATGTTTTGTATGACTTGATTGACAAAGTGAGGGCCATTGTCACTGTAAATGGTTTCAGGGATCCCATGTACAGGAACAATGTTTTTGCAAATAGCCTTAGCTACAGTTAGTGCATCTGCATGCTTAGAGGGGACAATTTCAACCCATTTCGAGAAAGCATAAACCATTACAAGGCAATACTTGTATGGTCCATTTTGTGTCAGTTCAATGAAACCCATGTACATTTTTTGAAATGGGTAATTTGGAACAGGAAAAGAGCCTCTTTTAGGTCTCATGTTTTCCTATGAATTGTGTCTTATGCATATTGGACAGGTTTTACAAAAGCCTTTTAAGTATGATTCAAGTCCATAGGTTGTGAAATATTTCTGAATTTGGCTAATCATCCCCCTACTCGACACATGGCAAAGCTCATGTGACGAGATAGTTGCGGCTTTGAATAGAAACTTAGGTAAAACTGGCTTATTGTTAATGTGATAAAAGCCTTCAGTATTCAGTGTGGCACCTTTTGTTTCCCATAACTGTTTTTCTTGCTTGGGTGTGGCGCGTTACATGTCCAAAAGTACAGATTTGTCAATCATATCAGCTGTTTGCATAGTTAGTAGGTAGCTAGAACCATACATACCTGTAGCTGCTTTTTTAGCTTATTGGTCAGCTAATCCGTTAGCAATTGATACTGTGTCTTTGTCTTTAGTGTGAGCTGCACATTTACAAACAGCAATCTTGCTTGGCAAGTGAATTGATTGTAGCAGTTCAGTTAATAGTTTAGCATGTGTAACTGGCTTCCCAGTAGACGTCGTCATACCTCCATTCTCCCATTGTTTTGCAAAATAGAAGAGAGTTGAAAAAGCATACTGACTGTCAGTGTATACAGTCACATCCTGATTTTCTGCTAACTGGCAGGCACGTGTCAGAGTGATGATTTCTGCAGCTTGTGCAGAATGATGTGTAGTCAATTGTTTTGCCTCAATGATTTTATCAGGTAACTGTACAATGTCATAACCTGCTTGTGTTTTGCCTGTTTCTGTTTTCAAACAAGATCCATCTACAAACCACAACAAACCTCCAGACAAAGGAGTGGCCTGGGAAGGTGGACCTTTTCAGTGACTTCCAAACAGTTGTGTGGTGTCCCATCATCAGGAAGAGGGACGAGTGTTACAGGATTCAAAACTGTACAATGTGCTATATGTATGTGAGGTTGAGACAACAATATAGCTGTGTATGAAAGGTGACGTGCAGGTGACAGTATGTTCATTTTACTCTGCAGCAATAGCACATCAACAGCATGTAATTTCAGGTCTCTCTTGTAAATTAGTCCTCGAGGCTCAATGGGATTTACCTGTCTAAATAAAGGTTGATTGATGTGGGACCAGGAGATCAGTGTCATGGAAAAGGATGACATCGGCTGATACCTGGACTACAATTGCTGCTGCACAGACTGCCTACATGCATGGAGGGAGTGCCTGTGTGACAGAGTCGAGTTTTTTAGAGTAAAATGTGAACGGTTTAAGTTTGTCACCGTGCTTCTGTAAAAGAACTGATATCATAAAACCATTTCTGCAATCAATGGTGAGTGGAAAACGCTTTGAGTAGTCAGGTAAAATCAAAGAGGTTGTTTGCATTAGTTTTTGTTTCAGTGTTGTAAATGCAAATGAGGCCTCTGTTGTCTAAGTGATTTTGTCTTTTAAAGCCATGGGTGTGTCATAAATCAAATTTAGCAAAGGCTGAGTCAGTTCTGCATAGTGTGGGATATAAGATCTGCAATAATTTCAAAGTCCTAAGAATGACATCATTTGCTTTTTCGTTTCAGGCTTAGGAGCATCAGCAATGGTTTGTTTTCTTTGTGCTTGGATTTGTTTTCCTGCAGATAACAATGTGTGACCTAAATATCTGGGCGGTTGTGGCTGAGTGGTTAGAGCAGTCGTCCTCCAATGCAAGAGTTGGGGGTTCAAACCCCACAGCAGTCACATGCCGAAGTGTCCCTGGGCAAGATACTGAAACCATTGTTGCCTCCGATGTGTGTCCCATTGGTGTATGAATGTGATAAATCACTGATTAGTCTCTTTAGAATGATTTGTTCAATTAGCTTTGTAGGGATCTAGCAGAGTGCTGTATGAATGGTTAAATGAGGTTACAGATTGTAGTGTAAAGCGCTTTGATTGTCTCAATAAGATAGAAAGGCGCTATATAAGTACAGTCCATTTACCATTTAAATAGTCAACCTCAGTCCTAACCCATTGTATCTTATTCTTATTTACTTTGCTACCTGTTTGTGAGAGGTAGTGAAGTAAAGTAAGTGAGTCATGTTTGCATACCTCTCGAGTGGGTGAGGCTATTAGAAGGTCATCTACATAAACCAAAAGCTGACTGTGTCGAGAAGACCGCTGAATGGAGACCAGCCTGTTCCTAAGATGGACATGTCTCGACATGTCTTGTTTCAAGGCCTGTGTGGAAAGTTCCCAAGGTTTCCAAGCTGAGATGATGGAAACCATATGCTGAAGGAATATATACACTTACACTCTCACACACTACACAAACACACATGCACGCACACGCTCACACAATCTCACACAACACAGACATACACACACATGCAGTCACGCTTGGACATACACGCAGGCAGAGGAAGGTGCTGAGGAGAAGAAGAAGACTTTTCTTTCTAATAAAATTGTCAGATTCAGATAAATAAAAATGATTTGTTTATTATAATCAAAAAACAAGTAATAATCAAGTGATACTATAATCTTTGTGATTTTAAAGTGTATCCTGTTTTAAGTTTGTTCATGATGTTAGAAATTTAGGAAAAGAACACTGTGTTCTCAGAAATGTTTTCAGAATCAATCAATCAATCAATCAATCAACTTTATTTATATAGCACATTTTAAAAACCACAAGGGTAGCCAAAGTGCTGCACAATAAAACAATACAAACAAACAAAACAATAAAAACATACAAAGCATACACAAAGAAACATAAAAACCATTCACATACCAGTTTCACAGCAGGTGTATTAAAAAGCCATAAAAGATAAGATCACGTGTTAAAAGCCAAAGAATAAAAGTGTGTCTTTAAAAGAGATTTAAAAACAGGAAGAGAGGAGGCCTGTCTGACACTCAAGGGTAAAGTGTTCCACAACCTGGGAGCAACAACAGCAAATGCTCTGTCACCTCTGAGCTTCAGCCTAGTTTTAGGGACTGTCAGCAGCAGCTGATCAGCTGATCGTAGGGATCGGGGTGGACAGTAAGGCTGAAGCAGCTCAGACAGATATGGTGGGGCAAGGTTGTTCAGACATTTAAAAACAAACAGCAAAAGCTTAAAATTAATTCTGTAGTGCACAGGGAGCCAATGAAGGGACGCCAGGATGGGAGTAATATGCTCGTGCCTACGAGCCTGAGTTAACAGGCGAGCAGCAGAGTTCTGCACAAGCTGCAGACGAGCAAGAGACGTCTGGATAATGCCTGCATACAGCGCATTACAGTAGTCAAGACGAGCTGTGATAAAAGCATGGATTAATTTCTCCAAGTCAGGTCTTGCTAGGGTTGGTTTCACTTTTGCTATTTGGCGGAGCTGATAAAAACTTTTCTGAACAACACTGCTGATCTGTTTTTCAAATTTAAAATCAGACTCAAACTTCACCCCGATTGGTGACACAGTCCTTGAGATAAAATGACAGTGAGCCAAGATCTATGCTGGGAGAGGGACTGCAACTTGGTCCTAACATCATAACTTCAGTCTTGTTTTCATTTAGACTAAGGAAGTTAAGAGAGAACTATGTCTTAACATCATTAAGGCAGTGTGTAAGTTGTTGAACTGTGTTGTTTTGTGCCATGGGAAAATAGATCTGGCAATCATCAGCATAAAAGTGAAATAAATTGCCATGCTTCCTAAAAATCGAGCCAAGTGGGAGTAAGGAAAGTGCAAATAAAAGATGGCCAAGGATTGAGCCCTGGGGGACACCATGTGGAAGAGGAGCAGTGGAAGACATAAAATTGTCGATTTTTACGCAGATACTCCTATTGGTTAAATATGACCGAAACCAATTGAGGGCGACACCCCTGATGCCCACACAGTGCTCAAGACGAGAGATTAAAATGTTGTGATCAACAGTGTCAAATGCAGCAGACAAATCTAAGAGCACTAAAACAACAGACTTTCCAGAGTCTGTGGACAAGAATATATCATTTGAAACCCTCAAAAGTGCACTCTCTGTACTGTGGCGGGCTTTAAACCCAGACTGAAACGGCTCAGTGATACCATTGTCCTCTAAAAATGGTAACAACTGGTTGTAAACAACCTTCTCTAATAGTTTTGAAATAAATGGGAGATTAGAGATAGGCCTGAAATTGGAGCAGAGAGAGGGGTCAAGACCTGTTTTTTTGAGTAGAGGGCATACAAATGCATGTTTAAAAGCCTCAGGTACTATACCAGAGGAAAGACTGCTATTGATAATCTGAAGTACTCTTGGTTCAATAGTGGAAAATACCTCCTTAAACAAACGAGGTGGGATGGAATCTGCAGGAGAACCAGAGGGTCTCATATGATCAACTGTGTCCTGTAGAAAAGAGAAGGACACAGGCTCAAACTGATCAAAAACAGATGAGTGGTGTAGAGGAACAGAGGGATCATAGGAAGGCTGAGAAATACAAGCTCTGGTTGACACAATTTTATCAGTGAAGAAGTGGAGGAAACTTTCACAGATTTCAGTGGAGGCATCAAAACCAACAGACTTGGGAGCATGGAGAACAATATCTATGGTTTTGAACAAAACTCTGGGGTTGTTACAGTTAGAAGAAATTATGCCTGAGAGATATTTGTTCTTCTCGGCTTTTACAGTTTTCTGATAATGTAACAGACTCTCTTTGAGAATATTAAAAGAAACATGTAGTCTGTCCTTTTTCCACCTGCGCTCCGCTTTTCTGCACTTGCGCCTGGCAGCGCGCGTGACATCACCCAGCCAGGGTTCGGGGGTAGTTTTGGTGCGCCGGTTCTTCAAAGGAGCGATCGTGTCCAGTGGTTGTAAACAGACAGAGTGGAAGCTGGAAACCAGTTCATCAATATTTAAACTAAGAGAGTCTTTAGAGTTATCCTCGCAGAGACCAAGAAAAGTGGAGGAGAACAAGGTTGGAGAGGATGAGTTAAACATGCGACAGCGCTGAGGAGGAGCACGCACATTAACTGGACAGTGAGTGGGAATGTCAAATATGATGGGCATATGATCTGAAAAAACAGCATCACATATGTCCAAGTTGGAAACATCCAGACCATGAGACAGGACCAAGTCAAGTGTGTGCCCGAGTTCATGAGTAGGACCAGACACAGACTGTACAAAGTTAAAAGAGTCAATAGCATTTAAAAAGCTCCTGGAGATCGGCTCTTCTGGCCAGCAGACGCGAATATTAAAATCTCCAAGAATGAGAAAATAATCATATTTGGGCAGGATGTCAGCCAGAAATTCTGAAAAGTCATTTATAAAATCCTTATTGTGCTTGGGTGACCGATAGATGACGACACACAAGACAACATGAGCGCGGCCGATTTCAAATGAACAGTGTTCAAAAGTTGTAAAAGAAGACTGCAGGCTGATCTGCCGGCATTTAAAATCATTTTTAAAAACAACTGCTATTCCTCCTCCTTTCTGACCCGACAGGCGCGGGGAATTAAAATAGCAGCAATCAGGTGGTGACAGTTCAATAAGAGCGGTGGGCTCGCCGGTTCTCAGCCATGTCTTAGTTACGCAGAGAAAATCCAGATCACGGGACATGAAGAAATCCCTCAAGATGAAAGTTTTGTTTGACAGTGATCTTGCATTAACAAGGCCAAACCTGGCAGGGGCCGGTGCATCCGAAGCTGCAGCTGTCTGTGGAGCCCAACGCAGGGCTTGTAGATGGCGGGGATTTACACCACACCGGTGAGGATGGGGAGAGCAGGGGCCGCGGGGGCGGACCACATCATCCGAACTGACAGCACACACCAGCCAGAGAGAGAGAGAGACTTGAAAAGTTCAGCCACAAGGTGACGGAGAAGTGGTGCAGAATCACAAGTGGGAAAATCAGGGTGTAAGACACTTGCAAAAATACAACCGTTGAACGGAGAGAGCGAGGAGAGTGACGAAGAGAGCTCACAAGGGGAACCAGATGCAGATCTGAGCCAGGAAGGCACAGATGATGAAGGTAGTGCCAGCTTAGGATCAATAGTAGGCCAATACGATGCTCCAATCAAACCAATGAGAATAGGGCAAAGGAAAAGACAAAAGAAGGGGGTAGAGATACTAGATGTACACAGAGTATCAGAAAGGTTGGCCAGAGACTTGAGTGGGGGTCTGGTGCAAGCGAGCGATGGGTGCCGAACCTACATCCCTGAAGCTGGCCAAAATAATTATGACATTCTACCAATGTGGGCAGACAGGGCAGAAGAGACAGTGGAACTGACTGTTAAAGCTACTTTGGGAGAGTGGGCCAACATTTTAATGATGCCCTCCTACGCCACCTTAGCAGCCCACAAATCCTTAACCAGTAAGTTTAGAGCAGCTTACTTGGGAATAGTACACGATGTGATGCTAAGAAGAATGAAAAAGACTGCTTACAGATACGCCCAAGAAACAGAAAAGAAATTGCGAGATAAAATATCGGCTGATGAAGAGGATAACACATGCCTAGCCGAAACAAATCCATCGTACTATGTGCCTCAATAAACCCCTGAACCAAGGCAGATAGAACAAAGCCAAGCTGGAGGCTCAGATACTGACAGTTATCGTGAGTACAAAAAGCTGAAAACCTTAGTGAAAGAAAAAAGACCCCAAGAGACCACTGCGGAATACATCAAAGATGTGTGGCCCATGGTCGTTAGCTCCACTGAGTGTGACGCAGCAAAAAACTGTGGCTGGGTAACATCACTACAAACCCAGTAAGTAAAGGGGAGTCGGCTCAAAGCTAATATGAAAAGCTGGTCCTGGAGGACATGGACGACGAGGACTCTCAGATTCAACGAGCAAGAGTACGCATGGATCAAGGGCAACGCCTCACCCCAGTATGGTACCAACTTAAACATGTAATTCCCCCCAAAAGATATGTTAATGCCTTGAGAAGTGTAACAAAAGGGAGAAGGGGAGAACTCACTTTTGCTAAGATGCCCATGAGACCACCGTTGCCCAAATAGATCAGGCAGTGAAGTCTTACAACCTAGAACAGCAGTTATGGGAAGAGAAAAAGAAAAGTGAAATAAGGCAAAGCCCAAAACAACCGAAGGCAGCACAGAAGGCCCCTCAGCAGCCACAATATAGAGAGCAAACCCAGAGGCCGCCAGAATCACAGTATAGAAACCAACAAAAAAGGAAATTTCAAGCCCCAGCTGCAAACCCAACACCCCAGAAGTGGGGCAAATATATACCTCCAGAGGAATATGCAAAGCTCACCCCAGAAGAAAAGAAGGCCCTCAAAGAATCCCATGCGAAAGGGAGTGGAGGGCCAGCTAAATAATGGCCGAAAGGTCGCAGGTCACCCTGGAGAATGCCTATTGGGATGGGGATGAAATCTACACTAAACTAGGTGGAGAACCTTACCTGATAGACTCTGGGGCAGAGGTGTCTGTGACCCGCAGAAACCTAAAAACAATAGGACTCCTCATGGTTCAATTGGCTAATGGAACCATAGAAAAATGCCTTTTGGCCTATCGCAAGGAATTGTATGGATAAAGGGACCTTACAACCTCATGACAATAACAGACTTAAAAGAATTAGGAAAGCCAAGAAGGGACCGAAGAGCCCTGAATAGACGACTGGATAGGCTCAAATCCAGGTTAGTAAAAATAGGGCCAACTCATGAAAGAGATGAAATTGGAGAATGGTATAAACCTGTAAATATCCCTGAGGTAATAGAGCAAACATTAGATGAGAGCAAATTCTCCCCGGCTGGGAAAGAGAAGTTAAAACAAATCATCGAGTCGGCCTCAGCAGCCAAATTTAATAATGACTGTGGGGATTTGGGTCAAAAATTTGTACACTTAATTGAAGGAGTGCATCCACCTGTGCGACAATATCCCCTAAATCCAGGGGCAGTTGAAGAAATGAACAAGATTGTAAGAGAATTAAGTGCTTTAGGGATCATTAGAGAAGAAGCTAACCCTATTACTAACAGCCCCATCCAGGCAGTAAAGAAACCTGAGTCTGCCGGAGGAGGATGGTGACCAGTAAACAATTTTATGGCACTTAACAGACGAACAGTAGCCAACCGAGCTAGCCTAATCAAATCACAAGGTACTCTGAAAACCCTACAAGTAAAAAAGTACAAATCCTACATTGACCTGTGTTGTGGTAGTCACGTCGTGTTCAAGACAGCTGAGACCTCGCCTTGGTATAAAATATTTATTTGACAAACAGGAGTTACAGATATTCAGAGACAAACATGAACATTTGTAAAATATATGCATATATTGGAGCATTAAAAGAACGAACACTCTCGGTCTGTGCTCTCCCAGAAATGCTCGCTGGGCGTGTGTTATTTCTGGCTTTTATCAAAGTTTGAGAAGGCTAGCTTTCTGATTGGTTTAGACCCTAGGTTGTTATGGATACGGTGCTCTTCTGCTCTGTCAAGGACATTAATGTCTACATTCCACAGATAAGAAGTTTCATGGCTCACTGAAATCGGTTCTTTGTTTAAAGTTAACTTGCTATTATACCTTAGGGATACAAAATGATTTGTGTCAAAATTGTTTATAAGAATAATTAATAATTATTAATTATTACCTACCTCATGTTTGTGTTCTTAATTGATAAATCATATTATAATTGTGTTTCAGTTCAGTTGAAGCCACCCTGCCCCCTCCTGCAGCTATGGCCTTCTATAGTCAACCCACATGAAGTGTTTTCCTTGAAGAGTGAAGATTAAAACCTGTGTCAAACAGTGATTAAAACGACTAAACATTAATTCTTATTAACGGAAGGACCTGAGGGTTTTAGTTAGTCTACCTGTAATCTATCATACAAATGTTTGTTCAGTTAACAGAAGGAAGACTCTTCTCTCCTGAGTAGTCAATATCTTACCTGCTCCGTGGCTTGTTTTGATTGCTTGTTGATATAGAAATGATTATTTTAATGCTTTTATGTCAATCTATACCTATATTACACTTATTTAAACACACTTATACTCACTTTTGATGCAGCTTATCTGCTTATTCAGTCATTCCTGTGCTGCAGATGTGTTTTGGAGTAATTAAAGTTCTCTGGGGATGCTCTAGCCA
>NC_056507.1:50747729-50766953 GCF_014905685.2 Nematolebias whitei | reverse complement strand
TGTGCCGACCGTTCACGAGCCCTTTTGATAAAGAATTTCATAATACACTTGTAATATATCAAATGTGAACTTGTAAAATTATCCTTAGCTAATGTGAGATTATATTTAAAGGTAAAATAGTTAGAAAAGTAAACATTTTCTATAAATATAGTTCAACTCTTGAAGAAAGACCCACACACACTTTTTATATAACATGACATTTGAATGCTTGGTAGGAAATCTAAAAATGTAGAAAATATGAAATCCAACACCTGGCAAACGGATTCGTCTCACTCAGACTGGATAAACAATCACAAGGGAAAACAGCTTTTACCAATCAAGGGAGAAGCTACGTCTGGCAGCGATTGTCACAGGGATACAAAAACTTTCCAAATGTGTTCCAGTCAGCCGTGATAGATGTGCTTAAAGACTTAGGTGCCACAGTTTACATCGATGATGTGTTTGTCGCAGATGACACAGAAGAAGAACATCTAGAAAGACTAACAAAGATGGTGCAGCGAGTCACAGAAGCAAGGCTGAAACTGAAGAAATGTCAGTTTGGACAGTTTCGAGTAAACTATCTAGGGTTTCAAGTAACAGCCGATCTGGGACTCTCAGAGGGCTACAGAGAGAAACTCGAACAGATTCAGCCCCCCGAGTTCGAAAACAAGCTGCAAAAAATCTTAGGCCTGTGCAACTATGTGAGAGATCATGTCCCTAATTATCAAAAATATGCCAAGCCCTTGTATGCTTGCCTGAAGAAAAGAGAAGGAAAAAAGGATCAGAAAAGCAAAAAAGCTTGGATTTGGACTGCTGAAAACCAAAATGACTTAGAAAAACTCAGAACAAAAATACAGGAAGCGGTACGCTTAGAACCAAGAAGCCTGATGACAAAACTTGTAGCTGAAAATAGCTGTGAGGGAGACGATGCCATGATAACAGTCAAAAATGAAAATGGAGGTTTAGTTACTCTATGGAATTACACTTTAACCTCGGTTGAAAAAAAGTTTCCTCAGGAAGAAAAAGAGTTAGCAGTGCTTGCTAGATACTGGGGAATGCTGAAAGATCTAGCTCATGGACAGCCTATTAATGTAATAACACAGAGGCAAGTGCACAAATATCTCAGAAAGGGAACAATTGAGAGTACCAAAGCTACCAACACAAGGTGGGATAGATGGGAACATATTTTGTTAGACCCTGATCTAGAGATAGGACCGGCACAGCTGGCGAGCAGGAAATAGACAAACGAGACACCTGAGAAACAAAAAATGCATGACTGGATTCTCTACACGGATGGATTCAAGAAAGGATCTGATCAGATGGCACATTGAGGATTTATCCTCAAATATCAGGGGAAAGAGTGCTGCCGTAGGAGGGGGAGAGTGCCAGGAAGTGTGCAAATGGGAGAAGTTAAGGCAGTACTCGAAGGACTGCTAGAACTGACAAACAAAAAAGTGAAAAGAGCAAAGGTAGTGACCGACAGTCATTACTGTGCACAAGCCTTAAATGAGGACTTATCCATCTGGGAAGAAAATTGATATAAAAGTGCTAAGGGAAAAGTGGTGACTCACCATGATTTGTGGAAGAAAATAGCTGAACTTAGGCTAAATCTGCAGTTAGAAGTGGAGCACCAAAAGTCCTACACTAGAGAAGGAAAGTACTGGCAGGGCAATGAAGAAGTCGATCGTTACGTCCAGCAGAAAAAAATAGTTTTTGTCGGAATCGAGAAGTGGGACAGAACCTCCGAAGGTCTGAGGGTCCCAGAAGAGCACGTGTTAGAGATTGTGCAGGGCATGCATGAAGGCCTCGGTCATGCAGGCATGCAACTTACACGTAAGGAGTTGGAGAGCCAGGAGCTCTGGGTCCCTTTAAAACAAATCCGCAAGGTGCTGCAGGACTGCGAAGTATGTGCTCAAAACAACGCAGGAAGGTGAGGGCACTGAGTGGATGGGCAAACTATCAAAAACACCATACCCTGGGGCTCAGTATGCATGGATGTAGCTGGGCCTATGGGAGTCACGGGCAAGAAGGGAGAGAAATACCTTCTAGTTCTAGCAGACTCGATGTCAGGGTACGTGGTTGTGAAGCCAGCAAGAAAAGCTAACGGCAACATTGTTGTTAGCATGTTAGAGCATACATGTGGGTCGTTAGGCGTTCCAAAGGAACTGAGATATGATAATGGAACGCATTTTCGCAACGCACAAGTGGATCACTGGTGCCAGATTTTTGGAGTAATGCGTGTGTATTCACCTCCCTACACACCTCAAGCCAACGGAGTGGCCGAAAGACCCATAGGTTTAGTCAAAAATTGGATAGTTAGAAATGCTAATACCAAATAATGGAGTACTAAAACTGTGGAAATAGGACAGGCCTTGAATGACAGGCGTCGAGCTGGTAGACCCTCCCCCTCAGAGGAGCTTAACCAACGACAGTTCACCACGCAGGAAACTGGGCGGGGCTCTGACGATAAGGAGGAACAGCCAGACCCTGAAATCTCATTCAAGGTGGGGCAGAAGATGTGGGTCAGAGCACAGAATCACACGTCAGCAGTTGTAGTAAGGCCCAAATACAACGCCACAGACAGAGTGAAGAGAATGTTAGACAAAAACACAGTCGAGTTAGTAAAGAAAGGGATCCAAGGAAAAGAGCAACTGAAACCAGTTCCTAGCTAAGTTGAAACCAGAAACCAGAGCATGGCCAAAGAACCAAGCACCATGATCCCCTATATTAGAATGGCCACTATAAGTGGGGGAGTTATCCTACGAAGAACAACCTCAGAGCTTTGGGCAGGTAGGGCTCTGAAAACGTTGGAATATGCTAAAAAAGGATACCTGTCAACAGAAGATGAAACTATCAAATGGAACAAGCTGGAGAACAACTGTGTGATCTGCCTGGAACCAAGTGGTCTGCCCCTTCTTTGGGAAGGACCAGGGAAAAAGAAACCCCTCAAACCTAAAGCAAGTAAGCAACATGTCCGAGATTTCCAAGTAAAACCTGAAAAAGTAATGGATGCATACATTTGTGGGAAATGCAGAGTTGCTGTCCTGCCACGAATGATTGTATTAACACAATGGGATTTGAGTGGCAAAGGCCCGAGAGACTGTACTTGTGAGTGGAATGGAACCGTTGTGAAATACTGCAGGGGCTGTCAAACAGAAATGCAAGACGGTCAGCTGATACACTCAGAAAGGGCAGTGGGTTGGCAAGTAAGGAAATACTACGACCCCCTCAAATCCTTTAAAGCCCAGTTGGACGAAAGAAAATCTGAGGCCCCAAAAGAAGGCCCAAGAATGCAGCAGTATGACCAAGGGCCGAACGCAACACCCTCGGCCCCACCTTTATATCCAAGGAGAGTTAAACCAAACGAGGGGGAAGAGGCTAAACAGAAAAGGGAATGTTGGAACCCTCGGGATTTGCTCGAACAATCAGTGCAACAAGCCTGGCCCTATAATCCCTCGATGGGAAAAGTAAGAAGCGCACATCTCAGCACAAATCTGTTTCCACTGGTCTTCAGGGTGTTCAGGGACCTGCCGGGGACAGATGGTGGTGAAGTAAACCAGCTGCTTGATGAAGTGAACGAAGAAGCTCAAAAAGGCGGCCGGAAGGGCCCCTGGGAGCTAACAACATAGGCTCAAAGGTGGCAGAGGTAATCCTAAACCAAGATCTCCCATTATTCGACCTGCCAGAGGTTCCTCGTGAGGCAGGGACCAGGCATACAAATCTATACTACCACACCACCAGCCTAGATGCATGGGCTATACACGGGGCTAGACCCAAGCAAAAAACAGCTGAGTATCTAGTGACCCCGGAAGCCTGGTAGAGGAAAGGAGTGCTACAGATTCCTGGAACGGGTGCACAATGAGTGGACACTCCCATAAGACCAGACTCCACCCAGAGGGTTAGAGTTTCCGTGCAGACTATCATTGCACCATACAGGGGAGTGTACCTCGTTGGAGCTCAATCCAGTCGATTGAAGACAGTAAAAATGGTGCAGAAAGGCCTCAACCAAGTAAAACGGACAAAAGACGAAGTGTGCTGAAAGCTTGGGCCGGCAAGACATTCCCGAGGAGATGGAAACTCACAGACAAAAAAATGAACGAGTAAGAACCAACCAAAGGGGCGCTAGACTCATCAACGGATCTCATTGCAGAAAAAGGTTAGAAAGACAATTGCTAATAGGTATTATAAGATGCCCTAGTCCCATCTAGAGAGGAAGAGATAATATAAAATTACTTGAAATCATCGAGGAATGTTGGTCATGGGATGAAACTACGTTGAGGACTGCCCCGGTGTGTTGGCTGGGCGAAATGGACTTCCTCCCGAAATCTAAGGAACAACCCCGCGAGTACGTATGGAATATCCTATATCAAAGATCCAGAACCGGGCCATATGAGCCAGCCATATCAAGAGAGTTGGTAAAATTAGACTGACCCAGAAAAGATTATTCAATTTTTACAAATAAAACTAAGAATTATTACAGCTCGAGTGTAAGAACCTTCTGTAAACCAGATCTCACCAGGGCATCTCCACAGATTACTGGCTTCATGTTAATAAGCGACCAGTGGGGATTACCATACAACCCCAGCCCGATGGGGACACCGTGGATCTTTAATGTCGTTTATCTGCGGGTGTTGGGATGGCAGGTTAAGATCAAGTGGGGCCCCAACTATGGAGAGCCTCAACAAACGGAATACTGTGAAATCTCGGTGGGAGAACTAATAATTTGGGCAACAAGCCCAACCCTGAGAATGAAGATCTATCAAAGGGAATGTGACAAATATCGGGTAGTGGTTGAAAATACTAGGCTACCCCTGCGAATGCTGTACAACCAAGTTTCTACGCATGTCAACCATTGGAATGGATACCCCACGAGACCGGCATACAAGGCAATGGTATCCTACAGAGGGCACCCCCTGGTCAGCACAGTAACCTCACAAGTGGAGGTGGGGGCGCCGTACAGACAGTATGAGGCAAAATTATGCGAATATACCAGACAACGGGAGCAAGAAGCAATGGACCGTTTCCACAGGGGAGAAAGCCCGCTCAACAGCATCTTTAATGGGCTAGAAGGCCCCCAACTGGAGCCCACCACGTGGAGTACCCACCAATGGAAGTGGGTGTGGAGAAGATTACGACCACACGTGCCACACCCATCACCTCTCTGTCTAGAACTCTATAGGGAACGAGTGACAAGAGAAGAGGGCAGAAGTCTGGGGGAAGTCAAGAGTGAAGCATCCCTGCTCATGGCCCGTCGGGTAGAAAGTAATCCACTGCTGTCATGCCTGCTCGCGCCAGAAAGCCCGTAAGGAAGGAAGACATTATACACTCTAAGCAAATTGACGTCTCTGTAGCCAACGTACTAATTCAATATGATCGAAAAGGCCCACAAATACCAGCAATAATAACGGTAAATTATATAACATGGATTGACAAGCCACAACAAGAATTTTCTGTATGGAAAAACCCCTCCAAGAACTATTTCTATGAAAACACCCAGTACACCAGGAGACCTTGCCTGGATGAACTTCAAAAGAAATATAACCGTAGCCTGGCATGGCTCCCCCAATACAGTACCCCTATCTGCTCTTGCCCACCAGAGTCCCCATAGATATTCAATGTGGTCTAATTGATTATATCTGGATTAAGAATCAAACTCAGGTGGGGACCCAACTACAGAGAGCCGTACCAGAGCAAATTCTTCGAAATTTCAGAAGGAGAAATGGTAATCTGGACCACAAGCCCACATATGGTAAACGCCATCCAAAAAATGGCATGTAAACCGGACCGGTATTTGTTAGAAAACCAACACCTGCCCCTTAGAATAGTAGGGGATCGAGGGATGACCCCTTACAATTTTTTGGTGAGCTCAAGGGCAAGATTAGGATACAGAGTACAGGTGTTGTACAAGGGCCAGCCACTAATAAGTCAAATAGAGGTAATATCAGAAGAGGGCCAAAAGGAAATGGTGTATTCACAAGTATTCAAAAACAGAAAAAAATAACATCAACTTGGACAAGAAATGGAAACATCTGGATCAAAATACAGGAAGGATCTCAGGCTAAAATAATAAAAGACCTGAAGGATCTGGAAAAACTAAAATGAGCTCAGGAAATGATAGATGATAAATTATCGACATAACTTCACAAACAAGAAATTAACAAAATATAAAACAAACAAATACATTATAACATGGCAACATACAAAAAATATAAAATATACAATGTTGAAGATGCGATTGATACAAATTTTTTCCCTGCAATAAAAGACTGTGAATATTACAATGAAGAACAGTTTAATGACATCAATATAAAGAATGGAGGTCTCTCTATTATTCACTTTAACAGTAGAAGTTTAAATGCAAATATATCCAAAATAACAGATTATTTAAAACAGGTAAACAGAACCTGTACAATAATAGCACTGTCAGAGACATGGCTCAACGATGAAAACACAAATAATGTTCACATGGAAGGGTATGAATTATATCATGTGAACAGAAGCAACAAAAGAGGTGGTGGAGTGGCTCTATTTGTTAAAAATGAAATAAAATGTTAGTTAATTAATGAAATGTCAATAATTGTTGATAATATCATGGAAATAATAACAATAGAAATAATAAACAAGAATGATAAAAACATTTTGATAAGTTGTGTATATCGATCACCAGGATCAAATATAGAAATATTCACTGATAAAATCGTACAACTATTGGACAAGAGTTTTAATAAAAGCATTTTTTTCTGTGGAGACTTTAATATTGACCTGGGAAATAAAACAGATTCAAATAACATCAGTACATTTACAAATTCATTGTATAGTTTAAATCTTTATCCGTTAATATCAAAACCAACAAGAATTACAACTCATAGTGCTACAATAATCGATAATATTTTCACAAATGTAACAAATGGGGATGTGATGGGAGATATTTTAACGAGTGATTTGAGTGATCACTTACCAGTTTTCACGATTTATAAAAATGATCAAAACATTACAAAAGAAATCACAATTAAGAAAAAAACAATAAACACATCAAAAAAAGCAATGGACAAATTAAAAGATGATTTACATAAACAAAGCTGGAAAGATGTGTATGTTGATGATGTGAACAGATCATATGATGAGTTTATGAATATTTTAGGAGCTCTGTATGAAAAGAATTGTGTGCGAAATAATTATACAAAGAGAAATGTTGTTGACCAACCATGGATGATGAAAGGGTTGAGAAATGCTTGTTAAAAAAAAGAATTGTTTGTATACATGTTTCTTGAAATTGAGAACACAAGAGGCTGAAGAAAAATATAAGAAGTATAAAAATAAATTAGTAGCGATTATAAGGAAACACAAGAAGGAATATTATAGTGATTTATTAAATAAAAGTAATGGTGATATGAAAGCTACATGGCAAGTAATAAATAGTGTTCTGAAAAGTCATAAAGCAAAAACAGGTATTTCACAATATTTTCTGAAGGATGACGATGAAATCCATGATGAAAATGAAATTGTAAATGGTTTTAATCATCATTTTGTGAACGTTGGATCAAGCCTTGCAGCTAAAATACCAAAAGTAGACAATAATGTGAACCATTCAGTTATAAGTTGTGACAACAGTATTTTTCTTAATGGAACTGACAAAGAAGAAATAATGAATGTTGTAAAAAATCTTACAGATAAGAGATCAAAAGACTGGGTGGACATGGATATGATGTTTGTAAAGGACATAATGAGTTATGTTATCGAGCCGTTTACATATATTTGTAATTTATCATTTTCAAAAGGAATATTTCCAGACAAGATGAAAGTAGCTAAGGTAGTTCCTCTCTTTAAAAATGGTGATACATGTGTGTTCAATAATTATAGACCAATATCCTTATTACCACAGTTCTCAAAAATTCTAGAAAACTATTTGTGACCAGATTAGATAAATTTATTACTAAAAAAAACATTCTAAGTAGCAGTCAGTATGGGTTTAGAACAAAAAACTCTACATCAATGGCTCTCATGGAAATAATAGAATGAATAACTACTGCTGTCGATCAAAAACAGTATTGTGTTAATATTTTTGTTGATTTAAAAAAAGCATTCGATACTATTGACCACACTATTCTCCTTGAAAAATTAAATAAATATGGTATAAGAGGACCAGCATTACACTGGGTATCTAGCTATTTAAAAGATAGGAAACAGTTTGTACAAATAAATGGTGTAAGATCTGACCTGTGCAATATCACTTGTGGAGTTCCTCAAGGCTCTGTACTTGGACCAAAGTTATTTATTTTATATGTGAATGACTTAGTGAATGTATCAGGACTCCTCAAATGTGTCCTTTTTGCAGATGACACCACATTTTTTTGTTTGGGTAAAGATGTGAAACGGATGTTGGAATTGATGAAGACAGAATTTGATAAAATACAAACTTGGTTTAAACTTAATAAATTATCATTAAATTTAGATAAAACTAAATACATGATATTTAGTAACAAAAAGAGAACTGTTGATGATCCATTTAAAATTGAGGGTGTTGAGATTTGTAGAGTTAATGAGATGAAATTTTTGGGTGTAATCATTGATGAACAGCTAACATGGAAAAATCACATAAATTCTGTAAGAACAAAAATATCTAAATCTATTGCAGTACTATACAAAGTTAGGGAATTACTAAATGATAAAGCTCTGTACATATTGTATAACACAATCATTGTTCCACATTTAATCTATTGCATTGATGTTTGGGGGAAAGCATGTAAAACATTTACAAAACCTATTTTTATTTTACAGAAAAGAGCTGTAAGAATTATCACCAGAAAGCATTACTGTCACCCATCAAGCACATTATTTTATCAACTGAAGTTATTGAAGTTCCATGATTTGGTAGATTATAGTATTTTATCAGTTATGTATAGGGCTCAAAATAACACATTACTATTAAATATCCAAAGAAATTTTGTTAAAAGGCAAAGTTGTTATAATCTTAAGGGGATAGAGATATTTGTCAAACTAAAATTCAGAACTAGTCTGAAGGGAAGGTCTACCTCAATCCAAGGAGTTGGATTGTGGAATGGTCTAGAGAGTGATGTGAAAAATGCCAAGTCAATGTGTACATTTAAGAAAAAGATCAAAACTGAATTGTTAAAAAAGTATATATAAAGTAGCTTAGTGTGTGTTTTGTATTAGAATTAGAAAAATTAGAAAGTTATTCATTTTGTTCTGTTACTTGAAGATTATTATGATTGAAATAATTGTTTGAAAAAAGGGGCAGACATAATAAGATTTTTTTCTTCTTTCTGCTGCCTTTCACTTTAAATCTTTTGTATCTTTTTTATATTGTTATGGAATTGTTTTGTACTTTTTTAAAATGAATGAACTTTATACCATACCATACCATACCATACCAAATGGAGTATTATTCACTAATCAATCAACTCGGACCAGTAAAACGATAAGAATGGGAAGCCACTTTCAAGCCATTATGGAACAGACATGAACCCCAACCCGAACCCAAAAATTGGTTGGTGATGTAGTGGAAATGGGTGTGGAAAGGTTTGCAACCTGGATTGCCACACCCCTCTCCACTATATCTGAAACTCCTTCAAGGACGAGTGACCACAGTCCACAGACACTCTGAGAGCTAGGAGCAACACAAGCCCTTTTCCAAAATGGTCCCTCTGAAAAATAGAAACCCAAACAGCGATGATTAAACAGCAAAAATTCAGACAACTCTAATTACGATGATGAAGCGACCCCCGACCGACCTAAGGACCGTCTAAGGATTACGATTTTGGATAAAGCAGCTTGTCTACGTACCCTGTTGCGGGGACTCGTAGAGTTAATAGGCTTTGTAATGTTGTTGGCTTTTTTGTATCAAGCTGGATTTAGACCATGGAGCCTCACGCATGTGAAGGTCTCCCACAGGAGATCCAAGTATACAAACATGACCTTCTGTGACATCAAACGAAGAAACATCTTCATCCCATGGAACCCGAATGAGACCATTCAAAATCAAACTTTGACATGGAATCAAGTGAAACGAACGGGCTATTGAGCCTGGAGGAAAAAGCTGAATCTCCCACCTGAATGGATAGCAGCAATCGACGCTGAGAATCTGACCAGAATAGCATGGACCATCACCGACCTGCTAGTCCTGCAAGATGGAGTTGTAGTTTGGATAGCAGTTCTGAAAAAACAAGTTAAAAGAACAACTAGATGTAACTGGATTCACCCTGACAAAGAACCACCTGAATGGCAATGTGATCGGGCCTGCCGACCACTGCCAGGGTTGGCTCACCAAAGCCACTGGGATAGTGAAGTGATCTATCCCGCTCCACTAAAAAATGAAAGCTGTCAGGCAATTCTCCCTCGTTGGGAGTTCTGGGGCAACATCCATTTAGATTGTGACAAAATACTCCCACTTATCCTGATGGGACCATATTACTCAGACATGTAAGTGCAAAGGCTGCCCAAACCAAACGAGCTACTTAGTGCATCAAAGAGTGATTTTAATATGATTGACGAATGTGTAGCCGAGCAAATTTTCCTTAGCCTTAAGAAGTCAGTGTGGGAGAGTAGCAGGGCGTCACCTAGATGCCGACTGTGGGAAACAGAGGTAGCAGTCATGTCCACCTGGTGCTACGACTGTACAGAACTAAAGAAAGATAAAATGATCAAAATATTGCTCCAGGCTTGGCATGAGTACCACAATAGAGATGACTCACGCACCTGGTGGGGATTTCAGGAGGAGGAAATAAGAGAATGGGTAGTCCCTTGCTTAAAACACTCTTCTAACTATTGGATTAATTATCAATTCTTAGTTACAGTTTACTCCAAAGAGCAGGACATATGGTCAAATGTTTTATATCGCCCCGACAGGTATGTCAGCCCAAGACCATGGAATATGAGGTGTAACGGGAAACAAGATGTGTGTGTAGTCAGCTTAGCCCGCAGGCCCTGTTATGAGTTACCCGGATGGGAAACTTACTGTCAAAGTCATTATTAAGAAGATCCTGATGCATGCTCAATAATCCAGGTAGAAAAATCTAAAAAAGTTAAATCTGATCCTCTGGATGATTGCTGTGAGACTAAAGAGAAAAATTGCAGGTTTATAAAAATTCAGTGCTTTAGAGTAAAATACACAAAAAAGAGCTTGGTACTCTAGTATCTGTTGAAAAATAAGTACATACAAGTAACACTGCATGGAAGCATTTACTTAAATATTCATGAATTGGGGTAAAACCTGAGAAAGGTGCCCACAGTTGAATAAGTGACTTATAACAGTACTTCTGTGTAAACCCAGAGCTTAAAATAGTGTGAAAACTCAAAGACATCTGAATACAAATATTTACCTGTAAAATATCTGAAGCTTGCAACTGTTTTAAACAGATAAAGTGCTACACAGTGAACGAACATGACAGGTGTGTTAGAAAAAGACTTTGATCCTTATGAGATGACGGACTGCCTGGAGAATGCGTTGAAGCTGCTGACAGCGTCCTTACATCCATATATGAAACAGGCGGAGAGCATGAACCCAAAAGAGTTAGTGGACAATCTGAAGGAGGTTACAGAAAGAGTGACCTCTACAGAAATTACAAAGTCAAGTTATGAAAAGCTGGCTAAAATTGCAATTTTGCTGAAAGGATCGTTCTATGCAGTTGTTGAGAAAGCTGATTACCTTACACTATTGTTAGACAGTGAAAAAGTGTTTGCTCAGGAAATTGAAGATCACTACCTTCAATTTAGAAGCGAACACGAGGTCCTCATGAAAAAACATTCTGAACAGATGTTTCACTTACAGCAAAATGCACGTGCAGAAGTTGATTCAATGACCAGCAAAATACAATTACTTGAGGCATCACTATCTGAAGCCAGGGATGCTACAGATGTGCTTAAGAAAGATCTGCACAGACTCGAAGTGCATAAACAGATATTACTGGAAAAAGTTGTGCGTTCACGACGTGAATGTCGGTCATCGCAGGAACGCCTGAAGGCTTGTGAGGAGGAACTGGCCGCAGCAACAAACAAGATTTCTGACGTGGGGCGAGGTTGTCTGGAACTCAGAGAAGACCGTGGACAGAGTTCAGGTCACCCACAAACACCTCAGAAAGACGTTGTTGCACATCCTGCTCTTAATCCACCCTCATCTCGGGCGGTAGGAACAGACCTGAACAGGCCTCCTCCACAAAACATGCAACAGAGTGCATGGAAACTTCCCCTTTCAATGGATGTTCTGCTAAAACTCTCCAAATATGTACAACGCTTTGTACCTGGACCGATGGGGTCAACTGGAACAAAAGCGTACCTGAAAGATCTCGAATTCAGATTGAAGGATTATCCTAATGCTACGGTTGAGGATAAGATCAGTCTGATACGGCTCACTTCGGACAGAGAGGTATTCACCTTCATCGAGCGTCTACCTGATGCAACGAGAAGGGATTACAACCTTCTGTGTGAAGCTTTGATCAGAGAGTACGACCCCTGCACGGGACCTGCTGGTTTCCCAGCCGCTGACAAGGTCAAGCAGGGAAAGAATGAACATCCGAAAATCTATTACAAAAGAATCTTCCAAGCTTATTTTGGTTACAGAAATGAAACCGGAATGGAGGAAGAAGAACACTTTAAATTTGTTTTCATCAAAAATCTCCACACTGACATACGCATGTCAGTACAAATTATGGCAAATTTCAGAGAAAAATCCATAAATGAGATTAAACAGTGTGCTATGAATGTGTTCGAGGTACGTTCTCATGCTAAGACGCCCATAGAGGTGTTTCCTGGTATAAAGGTTAAACCCCACTCCCTAGGAATGGAAGGAAGGCGCGCGTATCCACCTCCTCCTAAAACAGGCGAGAAAAGGCAGTATTTTCAAACTAACAAACCACGTAATGAAGGTGCACGCTGGAACAAAAAGGCTCCTCTTTCAGAGGATGAACGTGATTATCGTATATGGGACATGCGTAGAACGCAAGAATATGGGAACCGAGAGGACCCATATTATCAGGGGAAATCCGAAGAGGAACCTCCAAAAGACGTACCTAACCCTCTCCCACCTCGGACGAAACGTCCCGAGGCGAAAAAATCACAAAGGTTCCAGAAAAAAGGCCCTAAACCTCTGAGCTCGGAAGAGACAGAGGAAATACAAAGGTTTTTAGACACTTTGATACACGCTGAAATGGGAACCCGACCAGGAGCACTATGTAGTGATGCGATCGCTACTAAATCTGAAGGCGCGAATGACAACATTACAGATGTCGGTGAAACACACCAAGACATTGCTGTTATTGCCTCCAACAACCCCTCATCGGACGAAGGGGGGATAAACTCACACACAAACGATGATGAGTCATCGCAAACTGAAAACTCAGAACCTGATTTTCATGATTTTGAACTAGGCATTCCAGTTCTGGGAGGACTCCCAGATAACCTGGTACCGAGTCAAGAAGCTAGGCCAGTATGTTTCACGAAACCATCACAGGCCATCGCTCTTTTCTCAACCAATGACGTCGACCAAGGACCTCAAACCTATGGTGCCTTGCCCATAGACAGGCCCGACGACTCAGAAAAGGATTCGTTGGAGCTCCCCAAGGAGCAAGAACCCTCATCAGTCTCATCACAGATTGAACAGGTGGTCGCTCAAGCCGACGCTCTGACATCTGATGAAGAAAGAGACAAACTTCGCCAAGTTCTTTTAAAATATGAAAAGTCATTTTCACCTGACCCAGACATCATCCAACTTCAGAAGTTGGATGATCCTGCAATTAAATCGATGATACTGTATCTGACTGACCCAGACAAATACACTCCATCGAAAGTCAAACTGGATTCCAATCCAGACCTAAAAGTCCTCTTGCAACTGCGCAAACAGTTAAAACTACTCAAGGACAGCCTAACTTTAGCTCATGGAGCGACGTCCTCACCCGTGTTCGCGGTCTCCCATGACCGAAGGGGGGTGACGCCAGTTAGGATAATGCTACCAGACGCAATAACATGATCAAATCTGACATTCAGAGTGAGTGGCGCACCGAAACGTCGTTTCCTAGTTGCTTAATCACTGCTTTTGTCAATGTTGAAACATTGTTTAACTGGTTGCTTAGTCACTGTTTTTGTCGATGTTGAGACATCGTTTAATTGGTTTTGGTATTGTTTTTGAACACCCCAGGCAAGAATGAATTTTGTGTGTAGTTAAGTTAGAGACTAAGAGGCCTTTAACCATGCCAACATGCAGTTCATACGTTAAATTGCAATCTTTGCTGAGTCAATGTACATTATTGCTACCTTAAGTACCATAATCTACATTGATCTCACAACGCTTAAGCCGAACCTACTCGAACAATTCTATTCGGGGGGATAGCTAATTCTTTTTGATAAGTCTCGCCATAGACTTCTAAAACATTTATGGGGAAACCAAACACCCAATCTCAAGTCGTTCGTCTAAAAGACAACAGACAATTGCACCAAACTATATTTTACCATGTAAAGCTAACTTAAACCAAGTTAGAAATGGAAAATAGTTTGGAACCCTTTTCTATAGGCATAAACCCCTGTATTTACCCTTTTCAGCATGTTCCACCCCTTAACTGGTAGTTGTAGATGTTCCCAACCATAATAGCTTACACACCAGGTGCATATAGTTTAAGGCCTTATGTAAAATCCCCTTCATAAGCCCACCTTAAACCACGTAATTGCATGACACATTGAACCAGAACGGCACAGGCTGGACGTCGCTGGAGACAACCTTCGCTGGAGGCGACCTGCAATCCTGACGTTGGTCTTCACTCTTCATCCAGTGGCCGCATCTTCAGTTCAACCCAAGGGTACCCCTCTGTATGCTGATTAATCAACACTTCCAATCGTTGTGGATTTACCGTTGTGGATTATATGACTTTTTCCAATGGATTACAGACTCTGTTTCCAAGGGGTTAAAGCATTGCTACAATGGAATTACCAACAACATTATGAATTATCATCAACACAATGGAATTACCAAGAACATTGTGGAGTTACCTTGACTTTGTTTTCCTTGCTGGATTACTTCTGACTTTTGTTTTCCTTGCTGGATTACTTTTGACTTTGGTCTTCCTTGCTGGATTACATCAAGCTCAAGGACATTTGAAGGCGTAAGTTCACGGTTGGAATTCATCCCCATGGACAGGTGATGATTTCCAAAGGGGGGACTGTAGTGAACTTAACCTGATGTCAAACTAAGCCTAAGGTCAAAACCCTTGACCTTAAGAACCTTGTGGGACAGAAACTGTCATTTCATTGATCTGCTTCCAGAAATACAGTTTGACCCATCCTGAGACTTTCTTTCTTGAATTAATCAAGTAGAAATGACAATTCTCTATGATCATTACTATTTTACAAATGTTTTAATAATCAAATTGTGTTAGTTCAAACAATGTTTACAGGTTGAAGAGAACTACTCATTTTTATTTTACATAAACAGTAAGTAATGATTTTTATTCCTCATTCAAAGAAGAAATCAGGTTAATATGCATTTCTTGATTTTCTGTCTTCAATGAGCAAATTTGTAAGTGTGTTAGAGTTCGAGGTTCGGTCAACTAAAAAGTTTACTGAAAAGAAATGTCATGTTTAACTTTCACAGAAGATACTAGGTGAATTGACTCCACGAAGTCTGAAGTTCTCCAACAATCTTTCTGTCTGTTTTAAACAATCTTAATCTCTATCCTTGACTTTCCATAACACCTTACATCACAAACCACACCTCTGTTCTGGTCCATCGACCAATCAAACAGCTCTCAAATGACCCGGAAGTCGAACCCATTTAAATGTGGCAACTTCCCGGTTCTCAAAACTCTCTGTCGAGATGAATAGAGACGAGATGAGTAGAGCTTTGAAAGAGTTGGAGACGTAAAGAGTTCAGAGTTCTTGGATGCAGAACGCAGGCATTCAAGATGATCCAGAGACGATTTTGGGAATTATAACTTCTGTTTGGATAACCTCGCACGACTCTCGAGGTATTTTAGCTGTTCTCAACGGAGACGCTGGAAGTGGCTGGAAGTAGGACTTCACGCCGAACTGATCTATCTTCAGAAAGGTAAAGTCGACCTTCACCAAAAGTGTACCGTTGGCCAAGCTGAGATCTGAAGGAGCGTGCACGTTCTGGTTAAAACAAACAAATTCCCTCACACATCTCTCTGTAAGATAAATCTCCATTTTCATCTTTAAACTCTCCTTTCTGCTAGAAAATTAATCCAGATGTTTTCATTAATGTCTGTGGTGATGCAACGGAAAATCATGGCCGTATGGTTTTCCTGATTGTAAAACTGATTAACCAATGTCTGCCGTTTTAGCTGAAAAGTGAAAACAATCGCCGTATTGTTCTCACTTCCTGTAAAACTATGCTGTTGTTATTTTCATATTTTGCCAAATTAATGTAAATGTTTGATGTTAAACTTTGATTCTGCAAATAAATGACCGCATTCATTTTGATGGGTCAAAGATAAATAACGTCTCTCGTTACATTTCTGTTAAATTCAATGCACGACATTTACACAGTTCAGAAAAATGAAGAACCCGTAAAATGTATGAATATATCTGCACCCTGTTCATACTACATATTATAACCAAGAATGCTTAAATCCCCCCCCTGCTAGTGCTATTGTTAATCATTAATCTAATGTTGGTCCACCTAGCCCGACCAACTCTACAAGCACTGCTCTGTATGATCCTACCAGCCCTGAAGAATCCAACCCACAAAGCCTGATATCCCCTGATGGAACCTATCTAGACCCAACTCATCCTGATGGGTCAGTAACGGCCCCTAGAGAATTGACGCAAGAATGACCACAACAAGTGCCGGAGGTGTCTGTGTTCCATAGTGCTCTCTCGTTAGTTCAATTAGTGCCACCCTTGTCTTGTCCCAGCTGTTGGTAATCACGTCTCGTCTTGTCCCTGTATATAAGCCGTCTGTCAGTCTTGTTCGTTGTTGCGTCGTACTCGTTGGGTCTCCTGTGTTCCCCTGAGTCTTCCGAGTTCCCTGAGTCTTCCGAGTCCCCTGAGTCCTCCTGAGTTTCCCGTGCCTTATCTTCCTGTTCATGTAAGTTTTGCTGCCCCGTCAGCCTGTTATTTTGTATCTTTATTTATTATTAAATACCTATTTTTGTATTCTGCTGAGTTGAGTCCCTGTCTGCACTACTGGGTTCGCTCCTGCCTAGAAAATCCTGACATTACGACGCGACCAGACCAGAACCCAGTGGGCAAGGTCTCTCTTGGCCAACTCACCTTTTTTCTTTTTCCCTCCACGAGCCATAGATGGACGAGCTCCACTCAGTCCCTGTCCTTCTGCCGTCCCACTGCCGCTGTAGTGGCAGAAAACGGTTCCGGAGGCAGTCCGCGGCGACCGGCCCGGTCTCGTCTGCTGAGCAGAATTTTAGAGCTGGTTCCGGTGTTTCTGTGGGAGCGGGATCCGCTGCCTCACCTCCCAGGTTTCCGGTGGGGGTGAGATCCAACGTCCCACGGGAACTCCGGTCCACTCCTGTTCGGTTCGGTGAGTCCAGTCCACTTGACACCACAGGGGCGAGTTCCGTCGCCTCACCTTCCAGGTTCCTGGTGGGGGCGGAATCCGGCCTCTCACCGCCACACCGCGCTGCGGCTGTCCGACCCAGCCTGACTGTACCTCCCGAGCGTATTACCAGTGACTCCGTGGGGGCGTGTTACGCCGCCTCACCTTCCAGGTTTCCGGTGGGGGCGGCACCCGTCACCACACCCCCATATAGAGACATTCCCTTCTTACACTCATTTTCACCCGAAGAAATTATACAAATAAATCAAACTTTACTAGAGTTATTCCGTTCAGCTAAAGCTAACCCGGCTTCCATCGACATCGTGTTGTCCCAGATGGAAGATTTTTTATTATCTATTCCTGGTCTTGCACAGCTTCCTGAGTACAATCTATTACTAACAAAGATAGGGACTTTAAAACCCCCTGTAGTCTCTGCCATCTCTGAACCCACGCTGCACGCAGCCCCCGAGGTGGATCCCACGCTACACGCAGCCCTCGAGGTGGATCCTCACTTCTCCTGCTCCGAGGGGGTCCAGACGGACGCTCCTCACCTCTCCTGTTCCGAGGGGGTCCAGACAGACGCTCCTCACCTCTCCTGTTCCGAGGGGGTCCAGACGGACGCTCCTCACCTCTCCTGTTCCGAGGGGGTCCAGACGGATGCTCCTCACCTCTCCTGTTCCGAGGGGGTCCCGTCGGACGCTCCTCACTTCTCCTGTTCCGAGGAGGTCCAGACAGACGCTCCTCACATCTCCTGTTCCGAGGGGGTCCAGGAGGATTCTGTTCCTGTTCCTGCCGCAGAAGACTCTGTTCCTGCCGCAGAAGATTCAGTTCCCGTTCCTGCCACAGAAGTCTCCGTTCCTGCCGCAGAAGATTCCGTTCCTGCCGCAGAAGACTCCGTTCCTGCCACAGAAGACTCCGTTCCTGCCGCAGAAGACTCCATTCCTGTCGCAGAAGACTCCGTTCCTGCCACAGAAGACTCCGTTCCTGCCGCAGAAGACTCCGTTCCTGTTCCTGCCACAGAAGATTCAGTTCCTGTTTCTGCCACAGAAGATTCAGTTCCTGTTCCTGCCGCAGAAGATTCCGTTCCTGTTCCTGCCGAAGAAGATTCAGTTCCCGTCCCTGCCGCAGAGCCCCTGGCCTCTCCGTTGTCTGCTGCAGAGCTCCTGGCCTCTCCGTCGTCTGCTGCAGAGCTCTAGGCCTCTCCGTCATCTGCTGCAGAGCTCCAGGCCTCTCCGTCGTCTGCTGCAGAGCTCCAGGCCTCTCCGTCGTCTGCTACAGCGCTCCAGGCCTCTCTGTCGTCTGCTGCAGCACCTTCCAAGTCCTCTTTGCTGCCTGCCGCGGCCTCCAAGTCCTCTTTGCCGCCTGCCGCGGCCTCCAAGTCCTCTTTGCCGCCTGCCGCGGTCTCCAAGTCCTCTTTGCCGCCTGCCGCAGTCTCCAAGTCCTCATCGCCGCCTGCCGCAGTCTCTCTGGTCCTATGTATTGGACGGCCTCCCGGCCGCCCCCCCGGCCCGTCTTGATGGATGGCCTCCCGTCCGCCTGCCGGAGCAATGACTCCTTGGGACGGTCCCTTGACCGTCCAGATCCTTTGTGTTCCCTGCTTGTGATTAGCCGTAGTTTTTCAGGTCTTTGGTTTCTTCCTCGTGTTTTCCTCGTGCCCTCCACCCTTGCAGTGCTGCCCTCCACCTGCCCAAGACCTTCGGGGGGGGGGGGGGGGGGGGGGGGGGGGGGGG
>NC_056507.1:50736065-50747629 GCF_014905685.2 Nematolebias whitei | reverse complement strand
TCCTTGAGGGGGGGTACTGTAAGGATGGTACCTTTTTGTGGCCCGGTTTGTGTCTGTGTTCCCTAGTGCTCTCTCGTTAGTTCAATTAGTGTCACCCTTGTCTCGTCCCAGCTGTTGGTAATCACGTCTCGTCTTGTCCCTGTATATAAGCCGTCTGTCAGTCTTGTTCGTTGTCGCGTCGTACTCGTTGGGTCTCCTGTGTTCCCCTGAGTCTTCCGAGTCCCCTGAGTCCTCCTGAGTTTCCCATGCCTTATCTTCCTGTTCATGTAAGTTTTGCTGCCCCGTCAGCCTGTTATTTTGTATCTTTATTTATCATTAAATACCTAATTTTGTATTCTGCTGAGTTGAGTCCCTGTCTGCACTACTGGGTTCGCTCCTGCCTAGAAAATCCTGACACGAAGGGCGGCACATCGATGAGCCCATCACTCCTGTGGGGTCTCCCATGAGTGTGGAGACACCATCCTCTCAGCCTGTTACCAGCACAGCTCTACCGTCGTTTGAGGATGCACGTCACCCCGATGGTCTGGTATCTCAACTGGACAACTCACAGGAGGTCGACTCCGGCGAACTGGTGATGATTGGGCGGCCTCTCCTGTTTCCTGTCCATTAAGACGATAAGAGTGTATAATACCCTCCATATCCTGTATACACGCCTGATGGTCCTCTACAGGACTAGTCACTCCTTCTACTGCTTTTTTGCTTCCTCAAGTGTCCGTGGTCTGAACACGAGTCCAAATTGGGAACTTCTACCAGTAGCACAGGGATTCATGACTTGTATCAGAGGGAACGTGTTTACATTGCCTTGTTCATGTGAGACTGTAGTACTTTGTAGGCTATTTTTTATGCTGACGCCTGTTTTTTTGGGTAAGTTTGAGAGTGCGTCCAGGCGTTTGTCAGCATTTGCTAAGCCCTAGGTTGGGTAAACAGATCCTGTAGAAGGTGGGGTCATGGTGTCAGGCGTAGTCTGGTCGAATGGGGAAGGGCACCTAGGTCCTGTCTCGTTATCTTTTGGTTTTGCAAAGAGGGTGGTTGCTTTATTTGCTCTTGCTTGTTTGTTTAGTTTAGACCTGTTTATCAAATCTCTCCTCACTTGGGATTCAGTTTGCCAGATTTTTGCACATTTAAGTTGTTCATCCAATTTTGTTTTCTTCCTTTTACTTTTAGCTAGTGCTTATTTTTCTTGTAAGATGGAAACAATCATTTTCCATGTGTCTACTTTAAGAGTCGGTTCAAATTGGTACTTCTCTGTCCATTTATCTAGGAATTTAATTGAGTCTGGGTTTTTTTGGTTCATGTATTTAACATCTTTGGCGAGCGCTTCCGTAGAAGACTTACTTTTATTACTTCCCATGATGTATGAGTATAAATACTGTGTTGTGTTTTATTAATATATTTGTGTGAGTGGTTCAATTAAAAATGTCTCATGGACTCTCTGCACCTCCTGAGAAACAGGCTTCTGGATCAATCATAGGGATTGATTCGGTCTCTCGCTTTGGGTTCTACTCTTGAAGGATACAGAGATTTTAGATTCAAAAACCACGTCACCTTAAAATCCTAATAGAAGTTTAAAAATGAATCACGGCCTGTATGTTGGCACCGTTAGGTTTCAAAGTCGTGGTTTCACTTGTAAACCTCTGTTATACATGCATTCACGCATTTACTCAAAAGAGATGAGAAGAGGAAAGAGAAAGTGAAAAAGTGACAGTAAAACGCGACGCGTCTAAGGAATTTACTTTGAGGCTCACTGTTCAAATCCAAACAGTTCTTGGTAAAATGTCTCACTATTTTTTATTTAGACCTTGACAAAATTTACCTCAGTTTTTTTATTACACTGAAGGTCTTGACTTTTTGTGGTTAGACTTTATTTAGTCCTTAACCTTATCGTTTAAAACATCTCATTTCTTTAAAATTTCAGGTCTTGGCTTCAACACAAAAACTAGTTCTGTACCATATTTTCTTGCGTATAAATCTCATCCAACAATTGTGCTTAATTTGTTGTATTCACGGCTTGTAATCTGGTGCGGTGTCCGGTTGGATTCTCCATCACTCTGTTAGTTGGTGATCCGAAGAAGACCTAACGAAGGCCTGACGAGAAACGGTCTCTCAGGGCTTTACTTTTAGTGTCGTGCACGGCTCTGCAGCCTGTCCATTTCGGATGTCACCGGCAAACAGGCATGAGGAAATATCCGGGTAACGGCACTGTAGTGAACTAAGCCTCCGGTCAAAACCTGACCCTGAAGACCTTCATGGGACAGGAACTGTTATTTCATTGATTTGAATCCAGAAATACAAATTAGCTCATCCAGAGACTTTCTAATTGTATCCTGAACTAATCAATTGAAAGAACACTCTCTTTTTATATTGTCATTACTATTTTTACAAATGTCTTGATAATCAAAAGTGTGTTTAGTTCAAATCATTTTAAATGTTGAAGTGAAGTACTCATTTTAAATCAACTGTGAAACAGTATTAATGATTTTTTAATCCTCATTCAAAGTAGATATCAAGTTAATGTCTGTTACAAAGTAATTATGCATTTTGATCTTCTGTCTGAAATGAGAAGTAGTGATGTCGGTCTAAAGTCAGAACGAAGTTATTAGAACGAAGTGGATTGTTTTTAAACCTAGCAGACGGTAAATAAGAAGCTACTGGCATCTGCTTCCTCCCACTTCGCCATAACATGTCTCTGTCTGTTCCTAAACATTTCTCTGTCTGTTCCTAAACATCTTCGCTGTTTTTCTGACTTGGAGTAACCCTCGGACGTCACTAAAACCACACCCCTGTTGGTTCTTTTAACCAATCAGGACTTTCCAAAAGTGACCGGAAGCAGAACTCTTTAAAAGTCGACACTTCCTAGTTCCAGTTAGTTCTGGAGAGAACAGAAGTTCTGGGAGCACAGGAGAACAGAAGTTCCGAACAGCAGAACAAAAGTTCTGAAGTGCTGGAGTTAGTTGGGAGTTCTTCCGAGTCTAATTGGGATTATGGAATCTTCCACATCTGTGTGGAACCTCTGACGGACTCACAGCTCATGTGAGTCCACCCGGGAGGTGAGCGTGTTGTTGAACGGAGTACCGTCACTACTTCGGACGATTCTCAGCCATCCTAAGGAGACGCTGAAAGGTAGCGTTGAAATGGAACTCCGTACCGGAGCTGACCTATCTTCTGCAAAGGTAACGAGTCGCTTCACTACCGAGTGCACCGAGGCTGAGCTGGGTTCGGATGGAGGGTGCCGTTCTTCGTCAACACACTTTCCCTCATCCATCTTTTCTCTCCATTTAAACTCCTTCATTTCCCATCTTTAAAACTCTTCTATCTTGCCAGTAATTTATCCAGATATCTTCAGAAATGTCTGTTGTTTTTATTAAGTAAAACGTGCCAAGTTTTATTAATCAGAGCCGATCAGAATAATCAAATGTACAATGTTTTGATGTTAAATTTTGATTCTGTTAATAAATGACCACATTCAATTTGATGGGTCAAAGAAAATTAACGTCTCATGTCACTGATTAGACCATCTCCTACACAGTACCTCTGTCACATATCTGTCAAGTAGCTCGAAAAAGAGAGAACCCGTTATTAAATATTGATTGTAGTGGGGCTTCTAAGCTAACACTGAAGCTAACCTAACCCTACATCACTACATTTCTGGTGGCCCAGTACAGGTCTCTAAAGAGCTTCTTGTGACCCTATCCGCCTTTAGACATTTCGTGGCCGTACGAATGTTTAAAGAGGCGTGAATTAAATGTGACGGAGTCTGTGTTATTGTGGCATAACGCTCATGTTGGCATGGTTGAAAAGGTCTAAGTTTTGGGCTTGATACAGCATGATTCTGCTGGTGGTGTTCAGAGAGCTGAAAGTAATGTCAATGTGTTCATTTTAAAGCTGAAATTTGTACATCTGTTGTGTAACTGAAGCTGGCTTGCTGTGGTAAAACACTTTATTCTGTTTAAACTGTGGCAGAGAGGGGGGTTCTGACCCGGTTCTGCTGTCGGACTCTGTTCAGATTTGTTGAACGAGTCGTGTTTTTAATGGATAAAAGCTGTTTTGAAGCTGAGCGCCGTCTCAGATCACTGTTGAAAGAGCTTCGTTACATTTGTAGCAGTAAATTCTGCATTTTGAAAGTTAATGGACGAAAGTTGACCGGACTTTTTCAGGCTAACTGCTAACACTGTAGCTGGAATCACGAGCTGTGATTGGTTGAAAACCGCTGTTTGGGTCGCTCTGATTCGCTGAGAAATGGGTGACATGTCTGCGTTCACTCCCTCTGATGTCAGATTGTAAAACCCACCCCGTTGCTCATTGGTTGATTCAATCACGTGACCCGGAAATGAAGCTCGTTTTCATATAGAGCTTTCTCTGTTGTTTTAAAGTTGGAAAACGCTTTAAAATTGGTTCTGACCTCATGATCCATCTCTTAAATGTCTAATCGCTGAAGCGACCGCTGAATCGAGAGTAAATCCACCTATAAAATGTTGATTTTGGACCTTGTCGGCCGATGCTAATTCTAAGCTAACGGCTAAAGACCGGATGTCACCAAAGCCACAGGAAGTCATCACGACTCCTAGTGGATGTCACTAACAGTGACTGGGTTAAAATAAAATAAGGTTATACTGCCACCTTCTGCCAGAAACTCGATAAGACAGTTTCACTTCGTTTTTAAGATTTTTGGTGAAATTGAACGTTTCTACTTTCTATAAAAAGCATTTTTGAGTTAATAAAACGGTGCTCATGCGTGGTTTATGCTGCTGTCTTACATATAAAAAGTGATTAAAGTACTTATGCCCAGAGAGGCGTTTACTAGAAAATTTTTCATTTAATGATAAATCCTGACGCAGGTGCTAAATGAATTTTTCACAACTTTTTAGAAATACAGTCACAAAATAATCACAGAGCTGATCAGTTTACTAATTTGCTGAAAAGAAAATACACGTTTAATTGCTAAAACACTAAATAAAAGTAAATATAACAGAAAAAGGAAACTTTTCTGATTTGTTTTTACGACCTAAAACACGACATCTTCCTGTTTATTTATTTTTTAAATAAAAGATAATGGAAGGGGCAGAGGATAACGTTGACCCTTCAGACTTCCACCAGTCAGAAGATGACAGTCGACAAGTTGACATAATTCAGGGAGCTTTATATATTTTAACAGACCCAGTAATTGGTGCAACGTTAGACAGGATGGATGAAACTCAAAAAGCTGAAGAGCTGAGAAGTTTAGCAGAAGGAGCCACGGTAAAAGACAATAAAAAGCAGAGCCTTGAACGGTTAGCAAAACTTTCTGTGCTGCTCAAAGACAGATTGGACCAAGAGGTTGAACGAAATGACGTGCTGACTAAACAATATGCAGAGAAAATCGAGATGTTTCAGAACCTTGAAGGACGCTTCCTTCAGTTTCAAAATGAACACAACGTCCACACTAAGGAACATTTGGAACAGATGACTCGATTGAAGCGAACCGCAAGTGCGGAAATAGAGGTGACTCTGGAGATTTCCTCGAAATACTCTCAGTTACAGCAGGACGCACGTGCAGAAATTGATTCACTGAACAAGCAAGTACAGTCACTTTCAGCATCACTTACTGAAGCCAGGAAAGTTGAAGAACAGGTTTCCATAACATACTCTTCATTAAAAAAGGAGTACGAGGAAACGGTGTCACAATTGTACCTGTGCAGAGCTGAGATAGACGTGCTTGTTAAAGCGATGCCATGTTTAAGCTTTAAATCCGTTCAGAAAGTGCTGATTTGACCATGTTCGACCGTGTGCTAACGTCTAGCTAACGGCTAACAACCGAATGTCAACAGAACGGTTCACAGGAAGTTGTCATAGACTTCTGCTGGTAAAAATAAGCTTACACCGCCACCTGCTGTTGAAAGGGGAGTATAACAGTTTTCCTGAAAAGGCTGCTCACTGCCTTTCATTTAATATATTTTTGCTTTTGTTAATTCAGCCTGGTTTGTGGGTTACTATTTTAAATAGCAAATTCTGGTAGATAAAACTGCTTAAAAAGCGTTTAAAAAACTAAAGTTGCCGTGAGACTTTTAGAAAAATTGCAGGTTTATTTAATTTTAAGTGCTTTAGAGTAAATGAACACTGAAAAAGGCCTGGTTCTTGTATCTGTTAGATTTAAGCTCATTAAGTAACACTGCCAGAAAAAGGCATTTACTTAGAATATTCATGCTTTGGGGTGAATCCTACAAATAGGTGCCCATTCATTTGAAGAAGTTGGCTTATACAGTACTGTTGAGTGAACCCAGGGCTAAAATAGTGTGTGAAACTCACATGGCACTTGAATACAAATATTTACCTGTTAAAATATCTGAAGTTGGCAACTGTTTAACCAGATAAGTGCTGAACAGTGAATAACCATGGCAGATGTGACAGAAAAGAATATTGATCCTTGTGAGATGAAGGACTGGTTAGAGAGAGCGTTGACGCTGCTCACAGAATCCTTACATCCATATGGTGAACAGGTGGACAGCATGAACTCAAAATAGTTATTGGACGAGCTGAAGGATGTTGCAGAGAGTGTGACCTCTACAGCCAGAACAGAGTCAAGCTATGACCAGCTGGCTAAATTGGCGCTCTTATTGAAAGCAACATTCTATGCTGTGGTAAACAAGGCTGACGACCTTGCAATAAGGTTAAACAGCGAAAATGAGGAGTACCTCAAACTCATGGCACAGTCTAAATTTGATCGGGAGACCCGTGCGAATGAGTTACAACGTGACAGAGAGCTCTCACAAGCTCAGCTGTCATTACAAGCTCACTCATATGAGGAGAAGATGAGGGAAAGAGAGGTTAAGTACCAGACACTGTGTTCAGACAACGATACGCTACAACAACAGTTGTAGCTCACATCAAAAGCTCTGAACGAATGCAGATTGGAAAAGGCGGCGTTAGTCCAACAAGGCGTGCATTTACAAAGTGAATGTCATACATCACAAGAATGCTTAAAAGCCTGTGAGGCGAAACTAGCCGTAGTAACAAATGAGATTTCTGACGTGGGACGAGGTTGTCTGGAACTCGAAGACAAACAAGGTCAGAGTCAAGATCACCCACCATCACCTCAGAAGGATTTTGGTGCACCTCCTGCTCTTAATCCCATTCCGTCACCTCCACATGTGTCTAGCGACACACCTCCACGTGCCATTTTGGTTCCTACAATACCAATAATACAGCCTTTGCTCCCAATTTCGGATTTGCAAAAAATCTCAAAATATGTTCAACGCTTTATTCCTGGGCCTATGGGGTCTACTGGTACGAAGGCGTATCTAAATGACCTTGATTTCAGAATGAGTGGTTATCCTAATACTACTGTTGAAGATAAAATCAGTCTGATAAGGCTCACTTTGGACAGAGAGGTGTTCACCTTCATCGAGCGTCAACCTGATGCCACGAGAAGGGATTACAACCTTCTGTGTGAAGTTTTGATCAGAGAATACAACCCCTGCACGGGGCCAGGTGGCTTCCCAGCTGCAGACAAGGTCACGCAAGGGAAGCATGAACATCCAAAGGTTTATTACAAAAGAATCTTCCAGGCTTATTTTGGTTACAGGAATGAAACCGGCATGGAGGAGGAAGAAGGTTTTAAATTTGTTTTCAGCAAAAACCTCCACACTGACATAAGAACGTCAGTACAAATGATGGCTAATTTCAAAGAAAAATCCATCAATGAGATTAAACAGTGTGCTGTGAATGTGTTTGAGGCCTGTTCTCATGTTAAGACGCCCATAGAGGTGTTTCCTGGTATAAAGGTTAAACCCCATTCGCTAGAACTGGAAGGACGGCGTGTGTCGCCTCCCCCTCCTAAAAAAGGCAAGAAAAAGCAGTATTTTCAAACTAACAAACCGCGGCATGAAGGTGCACGCTGGGACAAAAAAGATCTAAAGGGATTGAATTTAATCCCAGAGGTTGAACGTGATTATCGTAAGTGGGGTGTGCGTAGGACGGAGAGATATGGGAACCAAGGTCACCCATATTATCAGGGGAAGTCCGAAAAGGAACCTCCAAATGACGTACCTAACCCTACTCCACCTCGGACAAAACAACCCGAGGCGAAAAAATCACAAAGGTTCCAGAAACAAGGCCCTACACCTCTGAGCTCGGAAGAGACAGAGAAACTACGCAGGTTGTTACAAACTTTGAAACACACTGACACGGGAAACCAACCTGGAGCACTATGCAGTGATGTAATCGCTATTAAATCTGAGGGCGCGAATGACAACGTCACAGATGTCGGTGGAACACACCAAGACATTGTTGTTATGGCCTCCAACAACCCCTCATCGGAAGAGGCGGGGGGTGAACTCACACACAAACGATGACGAGTCATCGCAAGCTGAACACTCAGAGACAGCTACTGCTGTGCTGACAGTTCAGACAAACCAAGATTACACAGACAAGGCTGAGAGTGTGAAGAAACGTCAGAAAAAACCTAAGAGGTTTCTGTGTAACTTTATCAGAAGGGGGGTCGCCAAGAAGGCGTACCTGTCAGTAACACTCGAAGGAGTCCTCACACATGAAGCACTACTGGACGGTGGGGCGGACATAACAATTATGTCAGCTAAACTGTTCGAGGAGCTGAGGACAGCCGCTGCCGGTGTTAACAGGGTAATACCTCTCACAGAATGTGCTGTAGAAATGCAGGGTCTCTCAGAGAAGAGGACAACCCTGACAGCTATAGCAATGGTTCACATGCAGATTGGCAGAATGACACTATACCACCCGGTACACGTGTCTAGTGTTGACTCATTCCCATTTCTGGTTGGCCAGGATTTTATAAATCGTTTTGACGCGATTATAGATTATGGTGATCAGACGATGTGGGCCAAGGTGAGCAAACCACTGCCAATAGAAATGCCTCCTGAGTGTAACACAGACTGCCTAACAGCAGGTACCGCGGAGGGCGCAAAGGACTCCTCAGCCGAGGACACGAGCCCGGTGAGTATTCCTCTGAAATCATGTGAAACCAAAGAGACCCACCCGGTGGTTCAAACTCTGACCCAACAAGACAGCCTCCTCTGCTCCGCTGGAGCAGTCAGAGTCCACCAAACACTACCTACCACTGGTAGTTAAAGGTGTAGAGATCCAAGGATCCCACACCAACGATGCTGTTCTGTCTCTGTGGACAGATAAATCAGCAATTAACCGAGCTTTCTATGAAACCTTGGTTCACAAACACGTGGGTCTAGAACTAATTTAAAAAGCTTTCCGCTTTCCATTAGTTCCCAATAGTTCACAGGTAATGACCGCGGAAGGAGTCATTAACCTAAAACTAAATTGGAACCAACGAGAACTGGTTCACCCGTTTCTCGTGATCCAAAACTTACCACATGCAACCTACATAGGCTCTGACATTTTGATAAGGTTGGGTGTCCATGTGGACACCATCAACAAGGTGCTGTGGTCCCTAAAACCAGCCACAAAGTATCCTCCTGTGCTAGACACAGCAAACCTTAAGGCTGGGCAGACCATTCCAGAGGCCTGCCAGGTTGCTAACAACCAAACCACCACAGTACCACCTCAGGTGATTAACCTAATGGTGCGAATCCACATCGTAGCTGGACAAGCTATTCGCCATAAACAGGCATATTTTCAACCTTCTCCTACGTTTTTCAACTTGGGACTGTCCGTGGAAGCCAAGAACCAAGTGAGCCTTGACTCCAGGACCACATCTGTTGCTGTGTGTAACACAGGCACGGATGAGGTGATAATCCCAAAAAACACTATGCTAGGATGGTTGATTTCTACTGATTTTCATGATTTTGAACTAGGCATTCCATTTCTGGGAGGACTCCCAGATAACCTGGTACCAAGTCAGGAAACTGGGCCAGTATGGTTCACGAAACCAACACAGGCCATAGCTCTTTTTTCAACCAATGACGTCGACCAAGGACCTCAAACCTATGGTGTCTTACCCATAGACAGGTCCGACGACTCAGAAAGGTATTCGTTGGAGCTCCCCAAAGAGCAAGAACCCTTATCGGTCTCATCACAGATTGAACAGGTGGTCGCCCAAGCCGACGCTCTGACATCTGATGAAGAAAGGGACAAACTTCGCCAAGTTCTTTTAAAATATGAAAAGTCATTTTCAACTGACTCAACAGATTGTGGGTGACCTCACTCCACACAGTGAGCATCCCAACCCCACCGAACGCACCACCAACATTTGTCAGACAATACAAGATCCCTCTGGCAGCACATCAGCCTGTCCAGGAGATCGTTGATGACCTTTTGGTCAAAGGTATAATCAGACAATGTAATAGCACCTACTCTGCGCCTTTATGGCCAGTTTTAAAACCAAATGGTAAGTGGAGACTTACCATAGACTACAGAAAGCTAAATAAACAAGTCCCCTTATCCAGGTGGCCAATGACTCAGCTCCAACAGGAACTGCCAAAGGTCACCGATGGTAAGTACTTCTCTACCCTCGACGTCGCCTCTGGTTTTTGGACCATCCCTGTGCGCGCCAAGGACCAACACAAACTAGCTTTCACTTTTGGCAGCCGACAATACACCTTTACCAGGTATCCCTTTGGCTACGCTAACTCACCTGCAGAGTTCAACATCTTTTTGAACAAAGCATGTCCAGACGCCCGCGAGCGTGGGACACTGATCTACGTGGACGACATCCTTTTGAGGCAGCCAACACTGGACTCTCATTTGGCTGAGATCGACCACGTCCTAGATCAGCTAACATCTGCTGGTGCTAAAATCTCACTGTCAAAGTGCCAGTGGTATAGAACCAAGGTGGACTACGTTGGCCTCCTAGTAGGTCCGGATGAGTACAACCACAATTGACTCGCACCCAAGGCCTAGACAACCTCAAAGTCCCCACCAATCTCAAAGAACTACAGAGTTTTCTGGGAGTGTGTAATTACTCACGCCAGTTCATAGAGCATTATGTGGATCTCGCAAAGCCACTGACTGAACTCTTAAAGAAAGACGTCCCATTTGTCTGGACTGATACACAGCAGCAGGCAATGAACGCTCTTAAAGACAGGCTCAAGTTAGCCCCATGTCTAGTCTACCCAGACTACAACAAAGAGTTTTACTTGGAAGTGGGCTTCTCAACTCACTGCATAAGTGCAGGTCTGTACCAAATACACGACAAAGACAAGCGTGTTGTGGCCTACGCCAGCAAAACAATGGCAGGCCCTGAACTACGGTATTCAGACTGTGAGAAGGCTCTACTGACCACTGTGTGGGCAGTGAAACATTTCTCCTGCTATATTGGTGGACAGAGGATTATTGTTGAAACACAACACCAGCCTGTAACGTTTCTAAACAGCCAACGCATCAGAGATGGTGTGGTGACAAACTCACGTGTAGCCACATGGCTTATGGCACTTCAGAGTTTTGACCTAGACATCCGCTACGGTCAAAATAAGATGTCACACTTGGGCACTGATTTGGCAATCTGCCAAGAATGTACACAGGATGTACCAGCCACCCAACAGCCAGTTGTGAGTAAACCCTCAGTAGCTGAGGACCCAAATCACCACTTCTTTGATAGCAATATCTGTAAAGATATGGCGACATTGTACGTGGATGGATGCTCA
>NC_056507.1:50725841-50735965 GCF_014905685.2 Nematolebias whitei | reverse complement strand
ACTGGCCCGTTTAATGCGTGTCATTCCATATTTATTCAAGATTTTGGTGAATCTAAAGTTTAAGAACCGAGTTTCCTTACAAAATGGTTTTCTAAAATTTTTAGGGGTGCTAAGCTAAAGTTTAGGGGTGCTTCAGCACCCCTAAAAAGAGGCTAAAATCGCCACTGCCTTTTACTAACCTGTGTCCCTACGAAACTTTCATTTCCTTGCCCAATTCTTCCTCTTCTTCCACTAACAACTTGACTCCAATCATTCAAATCCATATCCTCATCATCTTCCTCTACTTGAGCTGCCATTCTGGTCCAGTCACAAACTGTTAGGGTCTGTGGGTGATGTCAAAGGCGAACGGTTTGAAGCAAGGACTAAACAACTTGAGGTAAAAAACAATTATATTTATTGGTTCAGGTGTAGTTGGTAAACTCAAACTCAGGATGGATCCATTGTCGTTGTTGTTCCAGGAGCATGAGAACAGGAGACAGGATCCAAATCCAATAATCCACGGTGGGATCAGGTGAGTATAACAACGAGTGTATTTACAAAAATCACCAAAGGAGCCGGGGTGGAGGTGAGGAGAAACCAGGAACCAGGTGAGGCACACAGGAGTAAAGGTGGAGTAGGAGAAACGCTGCTGTCATGCAGGGAGACCGATAAGGAGCTTGAAGTCAGCCAGCCAGTAGTCACAGGAACATGGAGCTTGGTAGAACTTTGCTCTGGCACTGATCTGGAGTGAGTCTCCAGATTAAATAGCTCCTCCACCTGGTCCAGGTAATGAGCAGCAGCTGTGGAAAGATAATTAGAAAAACACGAACAACAGAGAAAGGAGGGGTAGAGGAGCCAACCTCTACAGTACCTCCCCCCTAACGATCGTCTCAGGACAATGACATCATCCGTTTCTCTGGATGGTATCGAAAAAACGCCTCTATCATCCTGGGGTCCAGGATGAAAGACCTCGGGATCCATGACCTGTCTTCAGGTCCATAACCTTCCCAATGGACCAGGAACTGGAAACCCCTACCCCGTCTTCTGGAATCCAGGATACGGTCGATCCTATATGCCGGGTGGTTGTCGATCAAAAGGGGGGCTGGGGGGGAGCTGGTGGGAGGGTTGAGCGGGCTGACTGAAACTGGTTTTAAGTTAGAAACGTGGAAAGTTGGATGGATCCTCATGGATGGTGGTAACTTGAGCCTGACTGCAGAGGGGTTTATGATCTTGTCAATAGTGTAGGGGCCAATGTACCTGGGGGCCATTTTGCGAGAGGTGTCCTTTAGACGGATGTCCCTGGTGGAGAGCCATACTGATTGGCCCACCTTGTAGTCCGGGGCTTTAGAGCGATGTCTGTCAGCCGATTCCTTGTTCCGTCCGACAGTCCTTGACAGTGCCTCTCTAGCCTGAATCCAAACTGTCCTGCATCGGTCCATGTGATCCTTGACTGACGGAACCAGGATTTCAGTCTCCAACAGAGGAAATGGGGGGGCGTGTATCCAAGGGAAGCCTCAAAAGGTGTCAGGCCAGTAGCAGATGAGGTTAGAGTATTATGTGCATATTCCACCCAGAACAAGTGTTTTGACCAGTCAGATGGGTTCTTCTCAGACACGCACCTAAGGATGGCCTCCAACTCCTGATAGCATCTCTCCGACTGTCCGTTCGATTGTGGATGGTATCCGGAAGACAAACTCACAGTGGCCCCGATGGACTTACAGAACTCCTTCCATAATTGGGATATGAATTGTGGGCCTCTGTCCGATACAATGTCTGTGGGTAAGCCGTGAATCCTGAAAACCTCTTGTAGAAGAATCTGGGCCGTCTCAAAAGCCGAAGGGAGTCTTGTGAGAGCAATGAAATGGGCAGCCTTAGAAAACCGGTCCACGACAGTGAGGACTACGGACTTCCCATCTGAAGGTGGCAAACCCGTCACGAAGTCCAAAGCGATGTTTGCCCACGGTCTGTCTGGAACTGGAAGTGGATGAAGTAGACCCGCCGGTGGTTGATTGTTGTTCTTATTTCGGGAACAAGTGGAGCAGGCCTTGACAAACTCCTTTATGTCCTTTGACAGTGTCTTCCACCAGAAATGTCTCTTGGTGAATTCAATCATTTGGTTGATGCCGGGATGACAGGTGAAGTGATGAGAATGAACCCAACCCAAAACCTTGTGGACGACACTCTTTGGAACGAAGATGGTGCCAGGTGGTCCCCCCCCAGGATCAGGTTGCTGAACTTGAGCCTTCTTGATCTCCTGTAAAATGGGCCAGGTGACAGTTCGGACCACACAGGCTTGTGGCAAGATCCCAGAGTCCTCCTTCTCTCGGTCGGAAAAGGAGAATTGTCGAGACAATGCATCTGGTTTAATATTCTTGGAACCAGGGCGATACGTGATGGTGAATCTGAATCTTGTGAAAAACAACGCCCACTGGGCCTGATGGGGGTTAAGGCGTTTGGCGTCTTGTAAATACGCTAGGTTCTTGTGATCAGTCCAAATGATAAATGGAACATTGGCCCCCTCCAACCAGTGTCTCCATTCCTCGAGGGCTAGTTTTATGGCCAACAATTCACGGTTTCCGACATTGTAGTTCTGTTCAGCAGGAGAGAAACATCTTGAAAAGAAAGCACATGGGTGAGTTTTATTATCGTGGGGGTCCCTTTGAGAGAGTACTGCCCCAGCACCAATATCTGATGCATCCACCTCCACAATGAACTGACGTTGGGGGTCAGGGTGACGGAGAATGGGTGCAGAACAAAAACGTTGCTTCAACTCACGGAAGGCTCGATCGGCTTCGGGGGTCCAGTTGAACTTGAGATTCGTGGACGTAAGTTGGGTGAGAGGGGCTGCCGTCTGACTGTAGTTCCGGATAAAACGACGGTAGAAGTTCGCAAATCCCAGGAACCTCTGAAGTTGCTTTCTGTCCGTAGGTGTAGGCCATTTCAGCACCGCTCGGATCTTCTCAGGGTCAGTGTGGTAGTGTCCCTCGTTAAAAATAAAACCAAGGAAAGAGACAGAGGTTACATGGAATTCACACTTCTCAGCCTTGACGTAAAGTCGGTTTTCATATAGTCGTTGTAATACTGTGCGAACATGGGTCTGGTGGGACTGGATGTCAGTAGAATAAATCAAAACGTCATCTAGGTACACAAACACAAATTTATTGATCATATCTTGGAGAACGTTGTTGATGAGAGTCTGATAAATGGCAGGAGCATTAGTCAGTCCGAACGGCATAACCAAATATTCGAAATGTCCAAAAGGGGTCTTAAATGCAGTTTTCCACTCATCTCCTTCCTTGATCCGCAAAAGGTGATAAGCGTTTCTAAGGTCCAATTTTGAAAAAACAGTGGCAGAAAGAAGTTGTTCTTGTACTGAGTTGATTAATGGAAGTGGGTACTTGTTTTTTATGGTTATCACATTTAGACGTCGGTAGTCGATACACGGGCGGAGTGAACCATCTTTCTTGTCTACAAAGAAAAACCCCGCCCCTAATGGGGACGTTGAAGGGCGAATGATGCCAGACTGTAATGATTCATCTAAATACTTCTGCATAGTTTCTTTCTCGCTCTGAGAGAGGTTATATAGGCGACTCGAAGGGAGAGGTGCTCCCGGCAACAGTTCGATTGAGCAGTCATAGGGGCGATGTGGAGGTAAAGATAAAGCTTTATTTTTACAAAAAACGGGCGCAAAATCATGGTAAACCCTGGGTATTCTGGACAAATCAGTTGGGGCGGAGGTCACCTCCTTTATTGTGTCAGACGGAAAACCAGCAGACCTTAGACAGTTCCTTAAACAATATTCGCTCCAAACACTGACTCTTTTCTTCTGCCAATCAATGATGGGGTTGTGTTTTATCAACCATGGATAGCCCAAAATAAACTGCGGTGAGGGAGAATGAAAAACCATGAACTCACCCAGTTCTCTGTGATTCCCGGAGATGATGAATGGTAAGTTAGTTACCTCCTGGGTGATAGTTGTGATGTTTTTTTCCCGTGACTCCAGCCACCGGAATGGGGTAAGGAAGACTTCTGGTAGGTATTTGAAGCTCATCTACCAAATCTTGAGAAATAAGGTTCCTCTCAGCTCCCGAGTCAATGAGGGCCTCAATGGAGTAATGTCTCTGTTTAAGCATAATTCTGGAAGGAAGACAAAAACGTGAATCAGGGGCACAACGAGCTTCATTCACCAGGATCCCCTGAATGGCTGGTGAGTGCTGGAGTTTAACTTGTTTGGGCAAGATCGCACAAAATGTCCTCTCTTTCCACAGTAGAAACATTCACGTGCTGTCAATCGTCGTTGCCTCTCTTGCAACGTGAGTCGGGTTCGTCCGATCTGCATTGGCTCAGGCTCAGAATCATAGTGAGTGGTCTCTGGTTGAAACGTGGGTCCTCTGATAGCAGGAAACGCTGGAGGAAAAGTTGACCCGGAAGCCATCGGTTCCGCTTGGCCCCGCCTTTCCCGAAGGCGATTATCGATCCTGATCGCCAAACTGATGAGATCATCCAACGTCTCTGGCTCATCTCTAAGTGCCAGTTGATCCTTTATTTGATCAGAAAGTGAATTAGAAAATACTCCCTTTAGTGCCACCTCATCCCACCTGGTTTTCTCCGCCGCAACCCGGAAGAGGATGGCGTATTCAGCCACGGTAGCTTGATCCTGTCTCATAGCCAACAGACAGCGGGACGTCTCCTCCTGGTGGACAGGGACATGAAACACACTCTTGAACTCCTTAATAAAGTTGTTAAATGATAGTGAAACCACAGGGTGAGACTGAAGGTAGGCATGAGCCCATTCTAGAGGTAAACCTCTCAATGAAGTAACGATATAAGTGATTCTGGATGCAGAGTTTGGGAACAGAGAAGGAGAACGGGCAAATGCTAGTTCACATTGGAGGAGGAAACCATTGAATTGTTCTGGGTTACCTTCAAAAACTGCGGCCGGCCGAATCTTCGGCTCACGGGGTTGTTCAGAGCGGGCGGTGCTTAGCGCTGGCGACGCTAATGGTGGTGAGACGGCCGGCGTGGGTGGAGTTAGTGTTCCCATTCTATTGCCGATGGACTGAATCATTCCACCCACCGTTTCCAGATTCGACTGTGTAGTCTTGTGTTGGGTAATTAGTTCCTGTAAGAGAGCTTCATTTCTCCTTACCCTCTCCTCAAGGGTGACCTGATCAGCATTCAAACCGTTCTTTGACATATTGTGGCCAGAGCAAACTGTTAGGGTCTGTGGGTGATGTCAAAGGCGAACGGTTTGAAGCAAGGACTAAACAACTTGAGGTAAAAAACAATTATATTTTTTGGTTCAGGTGTAGTTGGTAAACTCAAACTCAGGATGGATCCATTGTCGTTGTTGTTCCAGGAGCATGAGAACAGGAGACAGGATCCAAATCCAATAATCCACAGTGGGATCAGGTGAGTATAACAACGAGTGTATTTACGAAAATCACCAAAGGAGCCGGGGTGGAGGTGAGGAGAAACCAGGAACCAGGCGAGGCACACAGGAGTAAAGGTGGAGTAGGAGAAACGCTGCTGTCATGCAGGGAGACCGATAAGGAGCTTGAAGTCAGCCAACCAGTAGTCACAGGAACATGGAGCTTGGTAGAACTTTGCTCTGGCACTGATCTGGAGTGAGGCTCCAGATTAAATAGCTCCTCCACCTGGTCCAGGTAATGAGCAGCAGCTGTGGAAAGATAATTAGAAAAACACAAACAACAGAGAAAAGAGGGGTAGAGGAGCCAACCTCTACACAAACCAGTTTATGCCAAACTGCTTGTTTCTTTTCGTCCAACACTCATTTCTTCAATGAAAAATCAGCAACTTTCTTCAAAATGTTCTCACCCACTTCGCAAACCCGTCCGACCTCCAGCCTTTGGGTACTTCCACATTCCGTCAGTGAGCAGCATCGTTTTCTAAAACCCCTTCTCATGGCCTCAGTGTGGGGTTCCCAGTTTTATGTCACCTCCAGTTCCACCCACAGCTGCAAATCATCTAATCACCTCACCTGCACCTGATTAACGACCAGCATTTCCACTCTACTTGAACCTCTGCCAGACATTCAACCTATGCTGGAGCATTGATTACCCTGGGTAATTTGAGCGACAGCCTGAACCTGAACTTGAAAACTAAAGCAAGATTTGTCTAACCTTGAAGTTTTGCCTGTCTGTCCAGTTCTGCTCTGCCATGTCTCCCCAACAACCTCCTGGCTCTCCAGCGTCGTTTGGATTTCTATTATCAGAAAATATTCAACTCAGCTGGAACTCAACTCGGACTTCACAAGGCCTTCATCCAATCTTGCGATACTCGCCTCTCTGATTCTCATCTCCCTCTCCACTTGGATCTCCTGGACCTGGTTCCTCCCCATCTTTGACAAAATCTACAATACAACAAACAGTAAGAGACCCGACCGTATCTAAACATCTGCAACTTGGATTACCTGGAACCTACCATACTCAATGTGTCTCCCCTTAACTCCCACAGATATATTCCCAGCTTTCTGCAATGTAAGTAAACACAACTTGTGTCTGAGTTTCTTCAGTCTGCCTACTTTGGGTAATAAATCTACAATCATGTTACTCAGACAATGGACTTGTGTCTATACTGGTCCTGTTAGACCTCAGTGCTGCATTTGATCAGTTGATCACAATATCTTACTACAGAGGCTAGAATATGATATTGGGATTACAGAAACAGCTCTAAAATGGTTTAAATCATATCTATCTGATAGATTCCAGTTTGTAAATGTAAATAATAAATCTTCTTCATACACCAAAGTTAGTCATGGAGTTCCTCAGGGCTCAGTGCTTGGGGTAATACTCTTTACTTTATATATGCTTCCATTAGGTAAAGTTATTAAACAGCATGGGATACATTTTCATTGTTATGCTGATGACACACAATTATATTTGTCCATAAAACTCAATGAATCCAATCAGTTACTTAGACTACAAGCATGTCTTAAAGTCATAAAAACCTGGATGACCCTTAATTTTCTCCTGTTGAACAAGACTGAGGTTTGGGGTTTTGGACCTGAGCACCTTAGGAATTAATTTTTCAGTCTTTCTCCCTCCTTAGATGACATTAATCTGTCCTCCAGCTCTAATGTTAAACATCTTGGTGTTATTTTTGATCAGGACGTCTTTTATCCCCCACATTCAAAACGTTACTAGAACCACTTTCTTCCACCTGCGTAACATCACTAAAATTAGAAACATCTTATCTAAAAATGATGCAAAAAAACTGGTTAATGCATTTGTCACATCTAGACTGGACTATTGAAATGGTTTATTATATGGGTGTCCACATACATCTTTAAAACATCTTCAGTTGATCCAAAATGCTGCTGCCAGAGTCTTAATCGGAGTTAGTGGGAGAGATCATATCTCTCCAGTTTTAGCTTCTCTCATTGGCTCCCTGTCAAATCTACAAACCGGATTCCAAAAAAGTTGGCACACTAAACAAATTGTGAATAAAAACTGAATGCAATGATGTGGAGGTGCCAACATCTAATATTTGATTCAGAATAGAACACAAATTACAGATTAAAAGTTTAAACTGAGAGAATGTATCATTTTAAGGGAAAAATCTGTTGTTTCCAAATTTCATGGCGTCAACAAATCCCAAAAAAGTTGGGACAAGTCCATTTTTACCACTGTGTGACATCCCCCCTTCTTCTTACAACACTCAACAGACATCTGGGGACAGAGGAGACAGTTTCTGAAGTTTAGAAATAGGAATGCTCTCCCATTCATGTCTAATACAGGCCTCTAACTGTTCAATCGTCTTGGGCCTTCTTTTTCGCACCTTCCTCTTTATGATGTGCCAAATGTTCTCTATAGGTGAAAGATCTGGACTGCAGGCTGGCCATTTCAGTACCCGGATCCTTCTCCTATGTAGCCATGATGTTGTGATTGCTGCATAATGTGGTCTGGCATTATCGTGTTGAAAAATGCAGGGTCTTCCCTGAAAAAGATGACATCTAGATGAGAGCATATGATGTTCTAGAACCTGAACATAGTTCTCTGCATTAATGTTGCCTTTCCAGACATGCAAGCTGCCCATGCCACAAGCGCTCATGCAACCCCATACCATCAGTGATGCAGGCTTCTGAAAGGAACGTTGATAACAACTTGGGCTATCCTTGTCCTCTCTGGTCTGGATGACATGGCGTCCCAGTGTTTCATAAAGAACTTCAAATCGTGACTCATCTGACCACAGAACAGTCTTCCATTTTGCCACACTCCATTTTAAATGACCCCTGGCCCAGTGCAAACGTCTGAGTGTGTGGAGCTTGCTTAGAAATGGCTTCCTCTTTGCACTGTAGAGTTTCAGCTGGCAACGACATATGGCACAGTGGATTGTGTTCACTGACAATGCTTTCTGGAAGTATTCCTGAGCCCGTTCTGTTATTTCCTTGACAGTGACATTCCTGTTTGAGGTGCATTGACGTTTAAGGGCACAGAGATCATGAGCATCCAGTAGAGTTTTATGGCTTTGACCCTTACGCACAGCTATTGTTCCAGATTCTCTGAATCTTTTGATGATGTTATGCAGGGTTGACGACGATAACTTAAAAGTCTTTGCTATTTTATGCTGGGTAACACCATTCTGGTATTGTTGCACTATCTTTCTGTGCAACAATGGTTGAATTGGTGATCCTCTTACCATCTTGGCTTCTGAGAGACACTGACACTCTGAGAAGCACTTTTTATACCCAATCATGTTGTCAATTGACCTAATTAGTGTTAATTGGTCTTCCAGCTGTTTGTGATATGCTCAATTTCCTTTTTCCAGCCACTTATTGCTACTTGTCCCAACTTTTTGGGGATTTGTTGACACTGTGAAATCTTGAATCACCATAATTTTCCTTTAAAATGTTACATTTACTCAGATTAAACTTTTGATCTGTCATCTATAAGTAAGTAAGGAGTACCTTCAGGAGGATTAATCCGCACAAAGCAACTGGCCCAGACAACATCCCCGGAAAAGTGTTGAAGGAATGTGCTGATCAGCTCTGTGAGGTGCTGGCAGACATCTTTAACACCTCACTTACCCTGGAGACAGTTCCCACCTGCCTGAAGACTGCTACCATCATCCCAGTCCCAAAAAGCTCTACAGTGACTGGTCTGAATGACTATCGGCCAGTGGCCCTCACCCCGATAGTCGCTAAATGCTTCGAAAAACTGGTCATGACTCACATCAAAACAACCATCAACATCAACGAGGACCCTCATCAGTACGCATACCGTGAGAACCGATCAACAGAGGATGCAATCTCCTCTGTGGTCCACACTGCACTCAACCACCTGGAGCAGAAAAACTCTTACGTCCGTATGCTCTTTGTGGACTTCACATCCGCCTTCAACACCATGATCCCCCAAACCCTGATGGACAAACTATCCACACTAGGACTAAGCCCCTCCATCTGCAACTGGGTACTAGACTTTTTAACAAACAGACCACAGTTAGTGAGGATCCACAACCTCTCCTCCTCCACCATAACCCTCAGCACTGGCTCTCCTCAGGGATGTGTGTTGAGCCCCCTCCTGTTTACTCTGCTCACATATGATTGTGCAGCTACCCATCCAGGCTGTCACATTGTAAAGTTTGCAGATGATACAGCGGTGGTGGGATGCATCACAAACAATGATGAGTCCAGCTACAGGCAAGAGGTGGAACACCTGGAGAGCTGGTGCAGAGAGAATAACCTTCACATCAATGTGAAGAAGACAAAGGAGATGATTGTGGACTTCAGAAGGAACAAAAACACCTACACCCCCCTGAACATAAGAGGATCTGCGGTGGAAGTGGTCTCCAGCTACAAGTACTTGGGTGTACACATGAATGACAACCTCAGCTGGAGCAACAACACCACCAGCCTGATCAAGAAAGCTCATCAGAGACTCTACTTCCTCAGACGGCTGAGGCGAGCTGGTCTGGGAAGCTCAGTCCTCACCTCCTTCTACAGGTGTGCAGTGGAGAGCATCCTGTGCTCGAGCATCAATGTGTGGCATGGAGGCTGCACAGCTGCAGAAAGAAAAGCTTTGCAGAGAGTGGTGAAGGCTGCACAGAAATCTGTTGGAATCAGTCTCCCCACCATCACAGATATCTACACCTCCAGATGCAGGAAGAGGGCCACCTGCATCATG
>NC_056507.1:50723348-50725741 GCF_014905685.2 Nematolebias whitei | reverse complement strand
AGGAGCATTAAGTGTAGAACCACTAGACTGAGGAACAGCTTCTACCCTGAGGCTGTTAGACTCATGAATCTCTAACTAGAATAATCACTGTGAAAAACCATATCATGTTGCTGCTGATCTGTTTCATGTTGCTGCTGATCTGTTTCAATGTTGATGTGTTCATGCGTGCACATCTGCTCACAGACTCATGTTCATGTTTGTGCTGATGTTCAATGTTTTATGTTATGAGTGCTTAGTGTATATTTAGTTGATGTTTTTCTTAGTTCATATCTTAGATGTTACTGTTTTTCTTATACATTTTATTGTTGGATGTAACTGGGACCCTATGTACATAATTTCGCTCCACCACATGTACCACATGAGGTGCGAATGACAATAAAGAAACTCTGACTCTGACTCTCTGACTCTGATCTATGTTATATTACAAATAAAATATTGACATTGGCCATCTCCACGTCATTGCATTCAGTTTTTATTCACAATTTGTTTAGTGTCCCAACTTTTTTGGAATCCGGTTTGTACAATAGAATTCAAAATCCCACTTCTAACCTACAAAAGCTCTCAACAACCTAGCTCCATCTTATATTACAGAGCTTATTGTTCCATATTTTCTTACCAGAGCACTTCACTCTCAGGCTGTAGGTTTACTCACGGTTCCTAGAGTTTCCAAAAACAGAATGGAAGGCAGATCTTTCAGTTATCAGGCTCCTCTTTTGTTTAACCCACTTCCAATCTCAGTCCATGAGGCTGACACATTATCCAGTTTTAAAACTAGACTTAAGACTTTCCTTTTTGATAAATCCTATAGTTAGAGTCGGTTTGGGTTTCCTGAGCTGTCCCTTAGTTATGTTGCTATAGGCTTAGACTGCTGGAGGACAAAGTGACCACAATTTTCACTCTACTACTGTCTTTACTTACTCTGCTCAACCTGTTTTGCATTTGTAATTTTTTTTTCTATCCTTAACATGTGTGTTTTTGTCTTTCAGATACACCTGGACCTATACCTGGACCTTCCTTTCTATGTTTGTTTGTCTCTCCTTCCTGTCCTCTCAAACCAGCTGGTCAAACAGATGGTCACTTGTCCTGAGCCTGGTTCTGCTGGAGGTTTCTTCCTTTTAAATGTGATTTTTCCCTTTCCACTGTTGCCACTGTGCTTGCTCTGGATGGGAGACTGCAACAAAGCCAAGATTTAACTTGTCTGCTGGATTCTTTAGATGGAGAACTTTACTAATTGGCTTTTATGTGAATGTTCCTGTAAAGTGCCCTGAGACAACTTTGTTGTGATTTGGTGCTATATAAATAAAGTGAATTGAATATATATATATAAAATAAACAAAAATGCACTCAATAAATCTATAAATAAATAAGATGTATTTAGATGACAAATAAAGAACACCCACCTCTCCGTAAGACAACTGTGCAAAAGTGGTGAGAAAAAGGGACGCAAATAATTTAACAAAACAATACCACAGAAGAAGACATAAAAAGAAGAGGCTCTCCTTCTTAAAGTTGCATACTCATATTGATCACAGTGGTTTCTAAAAGTTTTTAGAGTCAGATATATGAGCAATCCAAATAACAAAAGATATTTTGTGTAATTATAACAAAATAGAAATACAACCCAGTTACAAACATAGTGTTTGAAACTTCCATGAATCTCCTGAGACATGTAACAATGTTTGACCAACATGGCTGCAGTTCCATCACATGACACAATCTGACACTCTAACATGAACAGGTGTCAGTGTCATCTTGAGTTCAGGACATAAAGAGTCACATGACAACAGTTCTGAAGGGTCCATTGAGGGTGCCCTGAATGAGTCAGGCTGCAGGGTTATAAGGAACAGGTGAATAAATGAGAAATCTGACAGGTTGTTGTGCTGCTCTGGATTCAGCTGCTGGAAATCTTACACAGTGACGCAGGTGATGGGACAGACCGTCTGGTTCTTCAGGTGTGCTTGCCCGCAGGCCTCAGGTGGTTCTCATAGCTGTCATACCTGAGGAGAAGCAGGAAACGTCAGAGACGTGCACAAGACTAATCCAACCGGCCCTGTGTCTCTCTTTACTGCACCTCTCCACCACAGTGTTGTTGTTTGAGCCTTTGGACCTTTCCTCCACCCTACAGTTTACTGAACAGATAGTTCCCCAACTTCTGAAGTGTCTGTGTGTAGGTCTGTTAGCAAAATATCTCATGAATCAATGGGCCATATTTAATAAAACTCGGGAAATAATTACTGGATATAAATCTACAAGTGATTATCTTTTAGAGTAAGTCTGATACAAGATGGCTGCCACAGCTAACTGGTCAAATAATAATAATAATAATAATAATAATAATAATAATAAATATATATATATATATATATATATATATATATATATATATATATATA
>NC_056507.1:50722912-50723338 GCF_014905685.2 Nematolebias whitei | reverse complement strand
ATATATATATATATATATATATATATATATATATATATATATATATACATATATATCCATCCATCCTTTATATTTTACCCACTTCTACCATTTTGGGTCATGGGGGTCACCAGTGCCCATGTCCAGTAATCAATGTGCGAGGGGAAGGGAACACCCTGGACAGGTCGCAAGTCCAGGATAGGGACACATAGAAACAACCATTCCCTTTCTCACTCACAACTAGAAACAATTAAGAGTTATCAATCGGCCTAACATGCATGTTTTTGGTCTGTGGGAGAAAACTGGACTACCCGGAGAAAACTCACACATGCACGGAGAGAACATGCAAACTACACCCAGAAAGGCCCCTGGACTGGGATTTGAACCAGGAATCTTCTCAATGAGAGGCAGCAGTTATACCAGTTGTGCCACCATGCTACCCATATA
>NC_056507.1:50720444-50722812 GCF_014905685.2 Nematolebias whitei | reverse complement strand
AGAGAGAGAGAGAGAGAGAGAGACTAGACAAAATTTTTATTTACATCATTTGGGGGACAACAACAAAAAAGGACGAACAATGACAAACATCATTAACAGAAAAGATACAAAACAGGCATTAATTCATTAACAACATTCTTGTATACAGTTAAAAATACTTTACATAAAACCCAATATGGGGCAGCACGGCGGCACAACTGGTACAGCTGCTGCCTCTCAGCGAGCAGGTCCTTGGTTCAAACCCCGGTTCAGGAGCCTTTCTGGGTGGAGTTTGCATGTTCTCTCTGTGCATGCGTGGGTTTTCTCTGGGGACTCCGGTTTCCTCCCACAGACCAAAAACATGCATGTTAGGCTGATTGGTATCTCTAAATTGTCCCTATGTGTGTGTGAGAGAGTGAATGGTTGTTTGTCTCGTTTGTCTCTATGTGTCCCTGTGATGGACTTGCGACCCGTCCAGGGTGTACCCCGCCCCTCGCACAGTGATTGCTGGACATGGGCACCAGCGACCCCTGTGACCCAAAATGGAATAAGCGGGTAAAGATAATGGATGGATGGATGGAAAACCCAATATCATATTACAGATTACCAGCACTTTTTTATTAAAAGGTAAGAATTAAAAAAACGTCCTCCCTCAATGAACATAAAACCTGTTTGATGCCCCAGAAGTCTTTAAACGAGCTAAGGTTGCTGGTGAGGGGTAAAAAGCATGCTCCACTTTTAAACGGGCTGCAAGTAATCCTTTAAATCTCTCAACCACATCAGTCCAGCTCCGGCCTGCCATCTGGTTCTTTTTGGTCAACCATTTAGCAAGTTTTGCAACCCCAAACAGAAAATTTATTAAGATCAGTATATTTTTCTTATTTACAGTGTATTTTGGACCAAAGCTAAAAAGAGGTAAAGAAAACTCTTCCCCAAGAGCTACCACCCACTCCTCTAAAAGTCCAAAGAGACCCGCTAGCCTTTGACATGACAGGACAAGATGTTCTAAAGTCTCTGTCTGGGCACAAAAAGGGAACCCCTCCCCATTGCTGGTCAAAGTGAGCTCTGGTCTGTTCATAGCTATGAGTCCATGTACTATCCTCCATTGAAGGTCAGCCACCCGTTTTTCAACTGGGGGCTTATACAGGACCCTCCACCTGCCTTTAGGAGTGTAGTCTGAAGCAAAAATCGGAGTCCACCTCGACTCCCTAGTTCCAGCCAACGAGCTTAGATTCAGTACCTTCACACAGCTGAGGTAGAGCTGCTTTTTTCCACACGACTTAAAAACACCCATCTTTGTTCCATGGCGTTTCCATGGATATCAGCTGTCCCCTTTCTTCCTGCAGCTCTTCAAAAGCAGGACTTACTGTCAGTGAAGGAAAAACATACTCGATGTCATCATTCCATTGGTCAGCATGAGCATGGTTCCCAACAAAATATCCTGATGCATGCTCAATAATCCAGGTAGAAAAATCCAAAAAAGTTCAATCTGGTCCTCTGGACATTCAAAAAAACAAAAGCAAAACAAAGCAAAAGAAATCTAGAAACGTTTCGTCTCTCATCCAAGAGACTTCCTCAGTCTGAGGTGCTGTTTTCAGCTCAGTCTCTTAAATAGCACCTTCTTAGAGTGGATCAACCAGTTTGCTGCTGACAACCAAAACCAGCTGATCACATGCTCAAGAAGGACCATCAGCCTAACAATGGGTCATTAGCACACTCATGGCTGTTTACTACTCACAGAGGGCTGAGTGATACTAGCAATCACAGCATTGTAAGAGGGGGACAGTTGAACCCGGAGGCCTCCACCCCTGTTTAATGATGGACGATTTCTTTTTACAAAGATGGCCTCCTTTACTCATCTCTCAAACATTATGTTTATGTTCAAACAATAACAACACATTCAGTGTAGGACAACACTCCAGTAGTCAATTACATGCCAGGGAGACAGAAAAGTGGGTGAAGAATTTATCTGACAGACAGCTCACCCAGCCGGAGACAGAGATTCTTGCCACGGGACTGAACTTTGCGGTTGCACCAAGTACAATTCCTCTGGTGGAGATGATCACAGCTACTGAGTCAGCCATCCGCAACAACAAAATGAAAGAGGGTGAAGCAGAACAGCTCAGAATCAAAGTTTCATCCTGTCTCAGCAATGCCAAACCACCACCTTCCAACATCAGTAGAGAGGAGAGGGATGCACTCACCACTCTTAGCAAGGACAAAAACATCATCATTCTCCCAGCAGACAAAGGAAGGTGCACAGTGATTTTGAACCAGAAAGACTATCATGAGAAAGTTATGACACTCCTTAGTGACTTAACCACTTATGAACCTCTGAAAAGAGATCCAGGAAGTGGTTACAAGAAGAAATTGATAGATTGCCTGAAAA
>NC_056507.1:50708133-50720344 GCF_014905685.2 Nematolebias whitei | reverse complement strand
ATGTTGTCATTCGCGCCCTCAGATGTAATAGGAATTACATTACTGCATAGTGCTCCTGGTTGGGTTCCCGCGTCAGTGTGTTTCAAAGTTTCTAACAACCTGCGTATTTTCTCTGTCTCTTCCGAGCTCAGAGGTGTAGGGCCTTGTTTCTGGAACTTTTGTGATTTTTTCGCCTCGGTTCGTGTCGGCCGAGGTGGGGGACGGTCAGGTACGTCTTTTGGGGGTTCCCTTACGTACTGCCCCTGATGATATGGATTCCCATATCTTTGCGTCCTACGCCCACCCCTTTTACGATAATCACGTTCGTCCTCTGAAGGAGGAGCTTTTTTGTCCCAGCGCGCACCTTCAGGACGCTGTTTGTTAGTTTGAACAGACTGTTTTCTCTCAACTTTCGAGGCGCGTCGTTCTTCTAGTTCAAGAGGGAGGGGTTTAACCTTTACACTAGGAAACACTTCTATGGGCGTCTTAGCACGAGAACATGCTTCAAACACATTCACAGCACACTGTTTAATCTCACTGATGGATTTTTCTCTGAAATTTGCTATCATTTGTACTGATTGTCTAAAATCAGTGTGGAGATTTTTGCTGAAAACAAACTTAAAACCTTCCTCTTCCTCCATTCCGGTTTCATTTCTGTTACCAAAATAAGCTTGGAAGATTCTTTTGTAATAAACTCTTGGATGTTTAGTTTTACCCTGCGTGACCTTGTCTGCAGCTGGGAAACCAGCAGGTCCCGTGCAGGAGTCGTACTCTCTGATCAAAGCTTCACACAGAAGGTTGTAATCCCTTCTCGTTGCATCAGGTAGACGCTCGATGAAGGTGAACACCTCTCTGTCCGAAGTGAGCCGTATCAGACTGATCTTATCCTCCACCGTAGCATTAGGATAACCTCTCAATCTGAACTCAAGGTCTCTGAGATACGCTTTTGTTCCAGATGACCCCATCGGTCCAGGTACAAAGCGTTGTACATATTTTGAGATTTTTTGCAAATCATCCATTGAAGGAGACAGTATCAACGGTCTCTCTTGTGTGGTTGGTGGTGCAAATTGGTGAAGGTCTGCCCCTACCACCCAAGATGGGGGTGGGGATGACGGAATGGTGTTAAAAGTAGGAGGTTCAAGTCGGTTCAGATCCATCCCTATCACCCGAGATGGGGGTGTTACAACGGGGCTAAGAGTAGGAGGTGCAAGTCGGTGCAGACCCGTCCTTATCACCCGAGATGGGGGTGTTGGAACGGGGCTAAGGGGAGGAGGTGTAACAGCATCTGTCTGGGGTGGTTGTGGCTGAACCGGACCCTGACCTTGTTCGTCCCTGAGTCCCAGACCAGCTCGCCCCCCGTCAGAAATCCTGTTTGTTGCTGTGGCTAGATTCTCCTCACAAGCTTTCAGGCGCTCCTGTGATGTCTGACATTCACTTTGTAAATTCAGACATTGTTGGAGAATCACCGCCTTTTCCGCTTTGCAAACCTCCAGCTCCTTTAATGCTTGCTGCAACTGTTGTTGTAGTATATCGTTGTCTGAACACGCGGCTTGGTACGCACGGTCTCTATCCCTAATCATCCCCTCATATGTTTGAGCCTGTACTGACAGCTCAGTCTTTGAGAGGTCCCTATCAATCTGAAATTGTTCTTTCTCCAATGCAGACGCATCCATCAATACGTCACACCTCTCCTTTTCAGATTCATATCCTCTGGATAGCATGACATTTTGAGCAACCTGATGGTCCAATTCCGCTTTGAGAAGCAGGGAAATTTTTGCTAACCGTTCACGGCTCGATTTTGTGTCCTCTGACACTTTAGCTGCTTTTGCCAACCTCTGCAGTTCCTCATCTCTTTGATTGTCATCAAGGTCTTCTAATTGCCCTAATTGAGTACCAATAATTGAATTTGTTAAAATATGTAAAGCCGTTTGGACGGCATCTCTGGAGTGCAAGGGGTCAGTGTTCACGTCTTCTTCCGCCATTATCTGCTATTTAGAAATTAAATAGGAGATGTAATTGTTTAGGTGGTAAAATAAAATCAGGAGAGTTTCTCTCTACTGATATATTTACTCTTATTTAGTGATTTAACAATTAAACGTGCATTATCTTTTAGCAAATGAGTAAACTTTATCAACTCTGGAATATCTGAACTGTACCTTTTTTGTTAAAAAGTTTCTAATTTTTATTTTGTACCTTTTTTTAAGGAATTACCAGTGAATAAAAATGTGTTTGGTAAATGCCTCTTCGCATAAATACCTTTATAACTTTTTAAATGCAAGATAACAGTGATTATTCAGCTTTGAGGAACGTTTATTAACTCAAAAATGCCTTTCAGAAATAAAAACGTTTAATTTCACTCAAAATACCTAAAAAGCGAAGTGAAAACCTGTGATCTCAAGTCTCTCCAGAAGATGGCAGCACAACCTCAATTTATTTTAACTCAGACACTGTTAGTGTTATCCAGTAGGAGTCGCTATGACTTCCTGTTGCATCCGGTCGTTAGCTGTTAGCTTAAAATTAGCATCGGCTAGACTTGGTTAAAACCAACATTTCTGAACGGATTTTTTACTCAAACGTGGCAAAATTATAGCAATTAGACTTCGAAGACTTAGCAGCTGATCAGAATACAGCCTTTAGAGCGTTTTTGAACTTTAAAAAGCAGATTTTATTCCCTATGAAAACGAGTTTTCATTTCTGGGTCACGTGACTGAATCCGCTAATCACAAAGCAGCACGGGGGTGAGAGGAAATGACGTAGGCACGTCATTCACTTTCTCAGCAAATCAGAGCGCTTCACAGCAGCTAATCCAACCAATCACGAACCGTTGTCCCCAGCTAGCATGTTAGATTTATCTGAACAAGTCCGTCAACTTTTTCCGTCTTTTAAACTGTCAAAATGCACTTTTTCTGTTACAAGTGTAATCCATAAGCTCCCACCTGCACGGAGTCGGCGCTCCGGTCTCAAAAACGTCTTTCTAGCTATTTAAACAACTCGTTCGAACTTCCACAGAACCGAGCCGGAACCAGAACCGCGTCTGGACCGTCTTAAAACAGAACAAAGCGTTTCCACAGCTCAAAGCCAGCTTTAGACACACATAACAGGCGTACAATTTCAGCTTTAAAAGGACTCAATGACTCACAAGTTCAGCTTCAAAACATTCCAGCGTAAACATGCAGCGTTTTGACTTCAAGCGCGCAGCTCCTGCACGCTGCGTTCAACACAGCTGACAACTGTTATTTTTCTTCATGCCAACACGTAAAATCAATCTTTACACGAATACGCAGTCCGTTATGAGCACGTTACGGGCCACCAAAATGTAGATGAACAGATGCTGCGAAATATTCATCAATTAAAACGGATTCCTCATTTTTCTGGACTGAATAAAACGTGCATTGAATTTAATGAAATGCAAACGTGAGACGTTATTTATCTTTGACCCATCAAAATGAATGCGGTCATTTATTTTACAGAATCAAAGTTTAACATCAAACATTTACATTAATTTGGCAAAATATGAAAATAACAACATAATTAATCAGCGAGCTGTACAATTATGATCAACTATCCACACGGCGGTGGATGAGCACTTTACACAGACATTTCTAAATTATCTGGAAGGATTTCTACTTGATAGAAGAATTTTAAAGATGGAAAGATGGAGTTTAAAGGGAGTGAAAGATGGTGTTTGAGGGAGAGTGTTGAACAGAACGGCACTCTCCGGGCTCTCCTCAGCTTCTTCCTTACAGTACACTTAGGTGGTGAAATCGACTCTTTTACCTGGAGATGTCTCAGGCGAGATTCCGTTTAACACACCCTTTCAGCGTCTCCGTAGGATGGCCGGGAATCGTCCGAAGTAGTGACGAGATTCCGTCCGACACAAGCTCACCTCAGCAAGTGGAAAGTGTTATAATCCCATGAAACTCGGAAGAGCTCTGTGGTCATGTCAGGGTCTTCCCGGCTCCCAGCCAGACCCAACAGAACTTCACAGAACTGAGAACTGGGCAAATCCAGAACTGGCTCCCATAGCAACTGCACAGCACTAGGACATATCAGAACTGTCCGCGCCGCCGAACTTCTCCAAACCCACAGAACTGTGTAAACCAGGAAGTACCGACATTTTTAAAGAGCTCTTTTCCCGGTTCATTTGGGAGTCTTCCCATTGGTCAGTACCGACCAGACAGGGGTGTGTTTTGTGACGTAAGAGGTTACTAGGAGTCAGAAAAAAGCAAGAATTGTTATGGAACAGGTTAGACTGTTCTCAGAGACAGAGAGAGTTTTGTTTTGGCGAGTTTTAGAAACAGGTGCCAGCTCTACGTCTGAGAGGATGTAAACAAGACAGTTGTTCCAACACATGTCTGCTTCGACTCCTGACCTTGGAAAACGCACACTTGCTCATTCAAAGACAGAAATCAGAAAATGCATAAAAATCTGTAACAGACCTTACCATGAATTCTAACTCTGCATAAGCATTAAAAATCATTACACTGTTTCACAGTTAATAAAATTGATTAGTTCACTGCAACATCTAAAATGGTTTGAACTAAGACACTTTGATTATCAACATTTGTAAAATAGTAATGATAATAAAAAGAGAGTGTTCTTTCACTTGATTTTCAAGAAGGAAAGTCTCAGGATGGGTGAACCTGTATTTCTGGATTCAAATCAATGAAATGACAGTTTCTGTCCCACAAGGTTCTTAAGGTCAAGGGTTTTGACCTTAGGCTTAGTTTTGACATCAGGTTAAGTTCACTACACTGGCATCATGCCAGTCTTTGCTCCTTCTTCTTTCCTTTGTAATGGCACTATACAACAACGCACATCAACAGCACATCTAGGGGCGGGGGTGTATGTGTCAGGGTCTTATTCTCTTTTTTTTTTTCCCTCACCCCCCTGGTCCCCTAACTGCCATTCTGGGGGTGGGCTCCGGGAGCAGGGCAGGCCATCAGGTGTTGACCAGGACTAAGTGGGGGTTCAGGATCTGGGGGATTGTCGTGGGTGGTGCTGGCGCTGTGCTCTCCCTGGGGTTGTTTGGACCCCCTGAGCTTGGCTCTTGGGTGCCATGGTTGGCCCGCTGGCCGGGGTGGCTGCCGGGGCCTGGCGGGTGGTCGGCTGGGGGCGCGTGCTTGGTTGTTGGCGGTGTGTGGGGGTGGTCGGTGGCGTGACCTCTTCGTGCCAGGGGGTGTCCTGTCGGCTGGGCGCGGCCTGGGCCGGGTCTGGGATATTGGCTCCTCTCCGCTCGAGAATGAATGGGTCTACCTCCTGGGTTTGGGCATGGGCTGTCCCCTGTAGAGGGCGGGTACACGTCTTGGACCTGGGGGGTTTAGAGTGCGTATTGGGAATAAGAATGAAATGTATCGTTATTGTATGTCTTTGAGTGAATGAGTGTGAGAATGAGGCTGGGACTGTGTGATTGTGTCTGTGTATGAATGGGTATTTGTTAGGCCGAGACTCGGACTGCCCCCTCTTTGATACAACTGGGGTGCTTGGCATCGCGCCCCTATCGCACGGCCCCCTTGTGGGGTGTGCCCTTGCCTGCCGGCGTGCTTGGGGCCCTTGGTGTCAGGGGCTGGGCACTTGGGCGTGTGTCGGCTCGGCCTGGTGTCTGCCTGGTGGGGCTCAGGTCCTCTGGCCCTGTCAGGCCTTGGCCTGGGTGGTGTGCGTCCTCGGTGCCCGGGCCTCGGTGCCCGGGCCTCGGTGCCCGGGCCTGGAACTGCATCGGTGCGGCTGGTTCCGGCAAGGACCTATGAATTTGTCGCTGTTGGCCCCGGGGAGTCACTGCATGTGGTCGCTGGTGGGGATCTTCCGGTTCTCCCCTGTGGTCCGATCTGGTTGGTGGGTGAGTGGTTCGTGCTGTGTGGGTGACCCTGGGGGCTCCACGGCCGGGGTCCCTCCTGGGGTCTTGGGCTCTGGTCCCCCCTTTTTTGTCTGCCTCTGGTCTTGGGGGTCGGGTCTCTGTTGCTTCACAGTTACTATTAAATGTTCTATTAGAGAAGCCTTATACACTTATGCATGCTCACAACCACACACAAATAGATGCAGGGATGCTTATGTAGGCTTTATATGTAGATATATAGATATATAGATATATAGATATGTATATGAATGTATATTCATGTGTATGTATGTATGTATATAGGCGTAGGTATGGGTATATATATTTATGGAAAATTACTGCAAAGCCATGAATATTTTAAGTTCTTTATACATATGTATTTTGTTGCTGTGTTTTGTCATGTTCTCTGCAGGTGAACAGACAGTGGCCGAGTGTTTTGTCGTGTGCTCTCTTTGTGTATATTTCTTATATTTTGGAGTCTTACTTTGTCTTTTCTTTCTTTCTATCCTATTAAAAAAAAACTACACTAGATAATCACTAGAATAAATAAAAAACAAACAAAAAAAAAACTTAAATTTCTGCAGGGCTCGATTTGACTCGATTTTGTAAAAGGAACATTTAATAGATCCTTTCCATACTCTACACACTCCAATATCTCTCTATTCTCTATTGTTGTCATTTCTCTTCCCCTTTTCCGTTCCAAAGTAATATTATCTAAACTATGTATTTTAGTAAAGATTTTAGACATCATATCTGCCTTTTCTTCATATTTTACTGCTGTAAATTGACCATCTCATAATACTGGATAACCATATTATCTTTTAATCCCATTTATTCTTCTTATCATTGTCTGGGAGTGGTGGTGCAGAGGTTAAAGAAGGTGGGCCTTCGATTGTAAGATTGCCGGTTCAAGCCCTGGTACCGACAACATCATAAATGTGGGTGGGGTAGGCGAAGCACCCACACCTGTCCCCACCCTCATTTGCCCCACTCTGGGCCCTTGAGCAAGGCCCTTAACCCCCACCATCTGCTCCTCTGGGTGTCCTAGATAGCAGCTGTCTGCTCCACACTGAGGGCTGTGGTAGCTCGGTGGTCTGTGGTTGCATCAGGAAGGGCATCCGGCGTAAAAATAACTGCCAAGTCTTAGTGCGACTTAGTTCGCTGTGGCGACCCCTAATGCAGGGAGCAGCCGAAAGAAGGAAAAAGAATCTTCTTATCATTGCCCATACTTTATTAATACCAGTTTCTCTTCCTACTGAATTACAAAAATGCCTCCAATATTCCCTTTTTGCACTTTTAATAGTTCTTCTCACAATGGCTTGACATCTCTTGTATCCAATAAGATTTTGGAAGCTGTGATTCCTTTTTAATATTTTAAAAGCTTTATTTCAACTTTTGATTACTTTATGACACTCCTTTGTCCACCATGGAACAATCCTCTTACAGCCTTTACCTCCTTTCTTCTTTACAGATTTGTCAGCAGCCTGTATGATTGCATGACAAACAGAGACATTTAGCTGATCAACTTCCATATTTACATTATTTTTTTTCAATTACTGATCGCTTATATGCCTAAATGTTTCCCAATCAGCACGACCAAAACACAATTTCTGCAAACCACCTGTCTTATATTTTTCAATATCCAATTTTATTTCTGTTATTATTGGATAGTGGTCGCTTCCTATTGCTGTATCTTTAACTATCTGACATGAACTAATTCCTGCTATTGAATTTGATATTATTGTGAGGTCAAAAGTTGATTCCATACCTGTTCTCATATCAACTCTTGTACCCTTACCATCGTTTAAACACACAAGATTTTTATTTTCAATTACTTCTTCAATAATTGTTCCATTACCATCATTCTTAGTACCCCATAATGAGTTATGTGTATTAAATTCACCACACCATAAGGTTTTAGCCATCAGATCTGCCTTTTCTTCATCTTTTACTGCTGTAAATTGACCATTGCATAATACTGGATAACCATATTATCTTTTAATCCCATTCATTCTTCTTATCATTGTCCGGGAGTGGTGGCACAGAGGTTAGAGAAGGTGTGCCTGTGATTGGAAGAACGCCGGTTCAAGCCCCGGTATCAACAACATCAAAAATGTGGGTGGGGTAGGCGACGCACCCACACCTGTCCCCACCCTCATTCGCCTTTGGTACATACCAAAGAGACCATCTTATCACAAACAAAACTGGTTTGTTCCACTTTGTAGTAAGCTGTTGGGGGAAGAATCAGTTTTGTTGAGCGTTTCCTTGACTGATGAAGCCTTCCAGATCGTAGGCGAAATGTTTCAGCACAAAAAAAAAGAAACTGTCCAGATTACCTGACTGAAAAATGTTGGATTGTATACCTGGATTATTGAGCATGGACTTTGTTGTCACACCATATGATGTTTCCTTTTAAAGAACTATTAAGTTCTTCCATTGATTCATGTGAAGGTCTTTTGCAAGGATTGTAAAAATGTATTACTTTGATGCATTCCTTCCTTTTCTAAACTTCAACAACTATTCAAAAAGCATTCAATATAAAAACAACTGGACTTTATTTGTAACAGAAGACGTTTCGCTCCGCATCCGAGGAGCTTTCCTAAATCAAACAGCAGTGAGTGAGAGTTTCAGGTTATAAGGCTGAGTGAGATAAGACACACACACATATGTAGATGGGCAATTCACACCTAAATGTCGTAGTTTGCGGTTAGCAGCGAACCCAGAGTGCAGAACAGGGATTCAACTCGGCAGATATACAAAAAATAGATTTTAATGGTAAATAAAAGTACAAAATAAACAAGCTGACGGGGCAGCAAAACTTACATGAATAGGCACGGGGAATTCAGGCGACAAGAGAGATACGGGGAACTCGAGGGACCAGGAAGACTCAGGGAAAGACTCAGGACAGACTCAGGACAAAACTCAGGACAAGACTCAGGAGACCCAAGGGAGAGTACCAACGAAGACGACCCGACAAAGGACAAGACAGAATAGGGCAGCTTAAATACTGGGAGAAGAATCCAGGTGACTGACTGTGAGTAGTTTCACGACTGCAACAACAGAGTATATCTTAGAAGTTTTAGCGTACCGTTTAAAGTACAGTTTAGCATATCTTAGATCCTTATATACCTTTACTTTTTATATTTTATACTTTTGCTATTTTTGGATGTAACTGGGACCTTGTGTACATAATTTTGTTCTACCTCATACCACATGTGATGTGAATGACAATAAAGAAACTTGAACATAACTGACTGTTCTTGCCTTCATGGCTCAAAAAACATTGTCCACAAGGTAGATGGTAGTCTAAACATTTTTAAAAGCTTTTAATGTTGATCACACATATAAATCAAATGTATCAATCAAAGGCAAATAGATTAATAACTTGTTTGTAATTCACAATTTCAAATAGTCAGTAAATTTTAAAGAAGAAAGATATGAATAGCCAGAAAAGAATGAAAATCTGGTTATAATCCTGATTAACCCACAACAAAAACTAACATCAACAACATCTAAGCAAATGTTGCTTTCTATTTTGGCAGAACTAAACTGTGTCGCCTAACCTTTAGGCTGGCAAATCTGTCAATAACTTTTTCAGAACTGACCGTGTTAAGCAACTCCTTCTCAATAGACATTACAGCCAGATCATTCAGCCTGTTTTGCCCCATGGTCCTCCTGAGCCAGGTATGGAGATGACGCAAGGCACTAAAGGACCTCTCACAACTACAGCTGCTAACTGGTATTGTCAAAGCAGCTTGAACAGTAGTTTTAAGTGAAGGGAACATGTCAGCATCAAGTAAGTTGAAAACGGTCAATATGTCTTCAACACCACCAGCCTCTGTTTTGCGTCTCATGTAATTTTTGGCTACCATCACCTCTTCTGACTTGAGGTCAATGTGATAGTGAAGTGCCAGTGCTGACAATGCTGGCTCAGACAAGAATTGGTCTGATGTTGGTCTGCATGCATTAATTCCATTTAGTAATTCCTTACCAACATCACAAAAACGCTTCTCAAGTTCTGCCAACATTCGATCCAAGCAAGGAAACAGTAGCTTTTGTTTGAGGTCTTCCAACTTTGATGTACTACTAACCTCACTGCCTGCCCCACAAGCAGACTCCACAACATATTCCTCCATTTGTTTTGCCTTACGCCTCTGAAAAGGAGGATTGTGGGTTGATATTTGGTTAGCCTCACATAAGGCCATAGCTTTGGCATGAACATCTACAGCAGTGGCATCATTGCGTTTCTCCTTGAGAGAATCAATTACTGCATTTTTGTATTCCACTGCTTGGGCGAGATCAGTGGTCTTATTCTGCAGGTATCTGTGTAAACATGCTGTTACAGACAGGAGAGTGTGGAAAACAAACAGCAAGTACACTGTTGAGAATTTACAGAGTTTTGCCTTCAGTCCTGCTGCTAAAGGTGTGTTGATGGCAGATAGGCATTCAGCGATGGCAGGGAAGTTGTCAAGTACTGCATTTACTGAACGAAGTTGGCAGGCCCAACGTGTGTTTGACAACTGGACAAGTTCACTTTGCTGCAATCCTAGCTTTCTTTGCACGTCTACAAACTTGTGATGGTTCACAAGAGAGACACTGAAAAAAGAGTAGACACTTTCCAGAATCTCAAAAAGCTCTCTGGCCTCAGAAATTGCTCTGCATGTGTGGCACAAGATGATGTTTAATTCATGTGCATAACAATGCACATAAATTGCTTCAGGGTGCTTCTTTCGAAAATGGGCTTGGACACCCCCTACTGGCCCACTCATAACTGCTGCCCCATCATATGTTTGAGCCACACATTTCAAATCATCAATACCTTTCACCACCAACTGGTCTTCAATTGCAGTGGATATTGATGCAGCATCAAAACTGTTCAACTCTGTAAGGGATAGGAACCTTTCCTTCACAAAACCCCCTGAAACATATCTCACACAGATCGACAACTGTTCAGTTTTTCCATCCCTTGCTTCATCAGCCATAATGGCATACATCTTTGACTCCCTCATCTCACTTACAATAGCTGCTGTCACCTCCTCGGAACAACATTGTATCATTTCATTCTGACAAGCAGATGAAAGATAGGTGGTGTTTGATGGAGGAGTGTACATTTTCAAAAAAGGGTCAAACATTTTCAGAAGATCCATGCATGCCAAAAATGCTCCTTTATTGTGGCTGTCAGCTGACTCATCATGACCTCTAAATGGAATACCCTGTTTCCCCAGCATACAAGTCAATGCCACAATGCGCTTCAGGTACTCCCTCCTCTCACTGATGTCAGAGGAAGTTGCACCCTCTATTTGCTGCAGAACACTGCCCTTAGACAAACTAGCTCTATAGCTTTGCCAGCAAACCACACTGTCTTTATGTGATTGTGTGGTTTCATGCTTATAGAATAAGCTCAGTGCCTTTCTCCAATTTTTCACCCCACCAGTCACAAAAACGTCCCGTTTTAAAATTTTGCCAAACAGCCTACAACTATAGCAAAATGCAGCATTCCTTGCAGGAGAGTATTCCAGCCAGATAAAACTCTGGAACCAGTTATACTGAAAGGCTCTCTTCTGTGTGCCAAACATACTTTGTGGGTACTGAGGCAGCTTTAGTTGTTTAGGACCAGTGTCCCTGTCACCTAAATCAGAGGCTACATTTGTAGACACTGATACTTCAGAGTGCTGGCCAGCCTGCTCTTCAAGCTCTTCTGCTTCTTCATGTACCTCTCCAGTCTGCTCCCTCTCTCCTTCAAGATACTCTCCCTGTTGTTCTCTCTTTCCTTGAATAGCACAATTCAGAATAAAAAAAATTAATAGTGGCTTAAATTAGTTCTAGATAAAACAGGTGTAAATATAATATGAATACAATGCTGTTTTTTTCATATTAACAATGAAGTGTTTTGTCCCTATAAAAATCTAGGCTTATTTTCTCACGTGCTTCTTCCATGTCTTGCTCCCTCTCTTTGTCCTCGCTCCTTCTCTTTTTTCCTCTTGTGGACATTGCACTCAATCCATCCATCCATCCATTATCTTTACCTGCTTCTTCCACTCCCTCTCTCTGTGTGCTCCTTTTTCCCTCTTTGTGCATACAAACATTTTGTACAGAACTTATTCAAAGTAATCTTCAAATAAATAAAGCAAACAAATGCTGTGCACAATTTCCATTCATAAATATCACTGAAATAATTCTAAATTAATTAAAGAATGTATTGTCACTTTGCATATGTGATTGCCCATTGCAAAACATCATTGCATTGCAAATTGCCATTAGAAAAAAAGGTGCAGATAATATGAGTCTCCCTCATAAATGTGTTTAAAAAATATATATGCAATGGTCTTGACGATTGTTTTTTATTTCTAACCTGGTTCATCTTGCTCTCTCTCCTGGGCTCGCTCTCTATCCTCCTCT
>NC_056507.1:50704894-50708123 GCF_014905685.2 Nematolebias whitei | reverse complement strand
GTTACTAGGCTGCTCAGTGGGGATGTTTTATATTCCCTTACCTGAACCTGGCTGTGGTGGGCCTATTTTTTTAAAGAAAGAGCGAATGTCCATCTATGGAAAAGTAGAAATTATGGGTCAGGGTTCTGCTGTTCCACTGTTTCAGTTCACTCTCCATGAGGTGGGCCTATCAAAGTTAAAGTACAAATCAAATTTCTATTCACAGGCAAACAAATGTAGCTTAAGGTTAAACTTTTTTTTAAAAAGTCACTAGTAGGTCTACATATAACGCAGTGGCATAAAGTAGGCTACCTAACTTTTTAATTTCTAGCTAGCCACCACAGTTTAAGAGATGTAGTGTAAGCTAACTTTAAGATAAAAAAATCACTAGTCAATATGAAATGGAGCTGTAATAAGTTGCAACATATATCTACATTAACACACAAAACAAAGCACAGCTAGCTTTAGCATTAAACTTTAATTACCCATATAGTATATATATATATATATATACGAAGTGATTATGACAGAAAATGGAGGATTTTACTTGCAGTTACTTTGTACAGGTGAACATGAGGTATTTTCTGTTGATCACTGTTAAATTCAGCTGCTCATGAGGTCGGCCGCTGGACTTTAGACATTTTTTCCAATGATATATTTTTTAAATTAAATCGCTCAGACCGCAAATCGATCGTAATACAAAACCCCGACAACGCAGTCAGATAAAAACATGCAGCGCCTGAAGGTAAGGGGCGTTCCCTTTGAGACAAATGCGATCACCGATTGGTTAGATGAGGAGCTTACTGGAATGATTGACAGCTGGCGCTCAGCATCCGACTCGTAAAAAAATTAATCATAGATTTTACTGGCCCGTTTAATGCGTGTCATTCCATATTTATTCAAGATTTTGGTGAATCTAAAGTTTAAGAACCGAGTTTCCTTACAAAATGGTTTTCTAAAATTTTTAGGGGTGCTAAGCTAAAGTTTAGGGGTGCTTCAGCACCCCTAAAAAGAGGCTAAAATCGCCACTGCCTTTTACTAACCTGTGTCCCTACGAAACTTTCATTTCCTTGCCCAATTCTTCCTCTTCTTCCACTAACAACTTGACTCCAATCATTCAAATCCATATCCTCATCATCTTCCTCTACTTGAGCTGCCATTCTGGTCCAGTCACAAACTGTTAGGGTCTGTGGGTGATGTCAAAGGCGAACGGTTTGAAGCAAGGACTAAACAACTTGAGGTAAAAAACAATTATATTTATTGGTTCAGGTGTAGTTGGTAAACTCAAACTCAGGATGGATCCATTGTCGTTGTTGTTCCAGGAGCATGAGAACAGGAGACAGGATCCAAATCCAATAATCCACGGTGGGATCAGGTGAGTATAACAACGAGTGTATTTACAAAAATCACCAAAGGAGCCGGGGTGGAGGTGAGGAGAAACCAGGAACCAGGTGAGGCACACAGGAGTAAAGGTGGAGTAGGAGAAACGCTGCTGTCATGCAGGGAGACCGATAAGGAGCTTGAAGTCAGCCAGCCAGTAGTCACAGGAACATGGAGCTTGGTAGAACTTTGCTCTGGCACTGATCTGGAGTGAGTCTCCAGATTAAATAGCTCCTCCACCTGGTCCAGGTAATGAGCAGCAGCTGTGGAAAGATAATTAGAAAAACACGAACAACAGAGAAAGGAGGGGTAGAGGAGCCAACCTCTACAGTACCTCCCCCCTAACGATCGTCTCAGGACAATGACATCATCCGTTTCTCTGGATGGTATCGAAAAAACGCCTCTATCATCCTGGGGTCCAGGATGAAAGACCTCGGGATCCATGACCTGTCTTCAGGTCCATAACCTTCCCAATGGACCAGGAACTGGAAACCCCTACCCCGTCTTCTGGAATCCAGGATACGGTTGATCCTATATGCCGGGTGGTTGTCGATCAAAAGGGGGGCTGGGGGGGGAGCTGGTGGGAGGGTTGAGCGGGCTGACTGAAACTGGTTTTAAGTTAGAAACGTGGAAAGTTGGATGGATCCTCATGGATGGTGGTAACTTGAGCCTGACTGCAGAGGGGTTTATGATCTTGTCAATAGTGTAGGGGCCAATGTACCTGGGGGCCATTTTGCGAGAGGTGTCCTTTAGACGGATGTCTCTTGTGGAGAGCCATACTGATTGGCCCACCTTGTAGTCCGGGGCTTTAGAGCGATGTCTGTCAGCCGATTCCTTGTTCCGTCCGACAGTCCTTGACAGTGCCTCTCTAGCCTGAATCCAAACTGTCCTGCATCGGTCCATGTGATCCTTGACTGACGGAACCAGGATTTCAGTCTCCAACAGAGGAAATGGGGGGGCGTGTATCCAAGGGAAGCCTCAAAAGGTGTCAGGCCAGTAGCAGATGAGGTTAGAGTATTATGTGCATATTCCACCCAGAACAAGTGTTTTGACCAGTCAGATGGGTTCTTCTCAGACACGCACCTAAGGATGGCCTCCAACTCCTGATAGCATCTCTCCGACTGTCCGTTCGATTGTGGATGGTATCCGGAAGACAAACTCACAGTGGCCCCGATGGACTTACAGAACTCCTTCCATAATTGGGATATGAATTGTGGGCCTCTGTCCGATACAATGTCTGTGGGTAAGCCGTGAATCCTGAAAACCTCTTGTAGAAGAATCTGGGCCGTCTCAAAAGCCGAAGGGAGTCTTGTGAGAGCAATGAAATGGGCAGCCTTAGAAAACCGGTCCACGACAGTGAGGACTACGGACTTCCCATCTGAAGGTGGCAAACCCGTCACGAAGTCCAAAGCGATGTTTGCCCACGGTCTGTCTGGAACTGGAAGTGGATGAAGTAGACCCGCCGGTGGTTGATTGTTGTTCTTATTTCGGGAACAAGTGGAGCAGGCCTTGACAAACTCCTTTATGTCCTTTGACAGTGTCTTCCACCAGAAATGTCTCTTGGTGAATTCAATCATTTGGTTGATGCCGGGATGACAGGTGAAGTGATGAGAATGAACCCAACCCAAAACCTTGTGGACGACACTCTTTGGAACGAAGATGGTGCCAGGTGGTCCCCCCCCAGGATCAGGTTGCTGAACTTGAGCCTTCTTGATCTCCTGTAAAATGGGCCAGGTGACAGTTCGGACCACACAGGCTTGTGGCAAGATCCCAGAGTCCTCCTTCTCTCGGTCGGAAAAGGAGAATTGTCGAGACAATGCATCTGGTTTAATATTCTTGGAACCAGGGCGATACGTGATGGTGAATCTGA
>NC_056507.1:50666021-50704794 GCF_014905685.2 Nematolebias whitei | reverse complement strand
TTAATCATAGCCCTGCTAATGACGATAACCCTCGTATTGTGTGGGATACTCGCATCCCTGTTCCGGGGCCAAACGTCACTCCGAGTCGACGTGGATCGCCATGCAGCGCACCTCGATATGATTATGCCTCGCGTATGCGGGTCTGCAAAGAAGCCACTCACACGGGACAGCGTGACTGAATCTGACAACCAGGGTGTGGTGAAGCAGTGAACGATGTTTTAGTTGCTTAGTCACTACTCTTATCGGTGTTGAAACGTTGTTGAATTGGTTTTGGTTGTTTCTGAGGTAAGAATGAATCTTGTGTGTAAGTTAAGTTAGAGACTAAGAGGCCTTTAACCATGCCAACATGCAGTTCATTCGCTAAATTGCAATCTTTGCGGAGTCAATGTATATTATTGCTACCTTAAGTACCATAATCTACATTGATCTCACAACGCTTAAGCCGAACCTACTCGAACAATTCTATTCGGGGGGATAGCTAATTCTTTTTGATAAGTCTCGCCATAGACTTCCAAAAACATTTATGGGGAAACCAAACACCCAATCTCAAGTCGTTCGTCTAAAAGACAACAGACAATTGAACCAAACTATATTTTGCCATGTAAAGCTAACTTAAACCAAGTTAGAAATGGAAAAATAGTTTGGAACCCTTTTCTATAGGTATAAACCCCTGTAGGTACCCCTTTTCAGCATGTTCCACCCCTTAACTGGTAGTTGTAGCTGTTCCCAACCATAATAGCTTACACACCAGGTGCATATAGTTTAAGGCCTTATGTAAAATCCCCTTTATAAGCCCACCTTAAACCACATAATTGCATGTCACATTGAACCAGAACGGCACCGACTGGACGTCGCCCAGAGACGACCTTCGCTGGAGGCGACCTGCAATCCTGACGTTGGTCTTCACTCTTCATCCAGTGGCCGCATCTTCAGTTCAATCCAAGGGTACCCCTCTGTATGCTGATTAATCAACACTTCCAATCGTTGTGGATTTACCGTTGTGGATTATATGACTTTTTCCAATGGATTACAGACTCTGTTTCCAAGGGGTTAAAGCATTGCTACAATGGAATTACCGAGACGTTATGGAATTATAATCAACACAATGGAATTACCAAGAACATTGTGGAATTACCTTGACTTTGTTTTCCTTGCTGGATTACTTTTGACTTTTGTTTTCCTTGCTGGATTACTTTTGACTTTGGTTTCTTTGCTGGATTATATCAAGCTTCAAGGACAATTGAAGGCGTAAGTTCATATTTGGAATTCATCCCCATGGACAGGTGATGATTTCCAAAGGGGGGACTGTAGTGAACTTAACCTGATGTCAAAACTAAGCCTAAGGTCAAAACCCTTGACCTTAAGAACCTTGTGGGACAGAAACTGTCATTTCATTGATTTGAATCCAGAAATACAGGTTCACCCATCCTTAGACTTTCCTTCTTGAAAATCAAGTGAAAGAACACTCTCTTTTTATTATCATTACTATTTTACAAATGTTGATAATCAAAGTGTCTTAGTTCAAACCATTTTAGATGTTGCAGTGAACTAATCAATTTTATTAACTGTGAAACAGTGTAAGGATTTTTAATGCTTATGCAGAGTTAGAATTCATGGTAAGGTATGTTACAGATTTTTATGCATTTTCTGATTTCTGTCTTTGAATGAGCAAGTGTGCGTTTTCCAAGGTCAGGAGTCGAAGCAGACGTGTTGGAACAACTGTCTTGTTTACATCCTCTCAGACGTAGAGCTGGCACCTGTTTCTAAAACTCGCCAAAACAAAACTCTCTCTGTCTCTGAGAACAGTCTAACCTGTTCCATAACAATTCTTGCTTTTTTCTGACTCCTAGTAACCTCTTACATCACAAAACACACCCCTGTCTGGTCGGTACTGACCAATGGGAAGACTCCCAAATGAACCGGGAAAAGAGCTCTTTAAAAATGTCGGTACTTCCTGGTTTACACAGTTCTGTGGGTTTGGAGAAGTTCGGCGGCGCGGACAGTTCTGATATGTCCTAGTGCTGTGCAGTTGCTGTGGGAGCCAGTTCTGGATTTGCCCAGTTCTCAGTTCTGTGAAGTTCTGTTGGGTCTGGCTGGGAGCCGGGAAGACCCTGACATGACCACAGAGCTCTTCCGAGTTTCATGGGATTATAACACTTTCCACTTGCTGAGGTGAGCTTGTGTCGGACGGAATCTCGTCACTACTTCGGACGATTCCCGGCCTTCCTACGGAGACGCTGAAAGGGTGTGTTAAACGGAATCTCGCCTGAGACATCTCCAGGTAAAAGAGTCGATTTCACCACCTAAGTGTACTGTAAGGAAGAAGCTGAGGAGAGCCCGGAGAGTGCCGTTCTGTTCAACACTCTCCCTCAAACACCATCTTTCACTCCCTTTAAACTCCATCTTTCCATCTTTAAAATTCTTCTATCAAGTAGAAATCCTTCCAGATAATTTAGAAATGTCTGTGTAAAGTGCTCATCCACCGCCGTGTGGATAGTTGATCATAATTGTACAGCTCGCTGATTAATTATGTTGTTATTTTCATATTTTGCCAAATTAATGTAAATGTTTGATGTTAAACTTTGATTCTGTAAAATAAATGACCGCATTCATTTTGATGGGTCAAAGATAAATAACGTCTCACGTTTGCATTTCATTAAATTCAATGCACGTTTTATTCAGTCCAGAAAAATGAGGAATCCGTTTTAATTGATGAATATTTCGCAGCATCTGTTCATCTACACCAGTTTCCCCTCCACTCCAACTCTATCCAAACCCTAGTGTCTAAATGCAACCATTGTAAGTGAGCACAGGCACAGGGGGTGAGAGTAAAGTCATCCCACCACCCATAGCCATAGCGCCCACCTCAAGTTCCTATATGTGAATGTCATGAGGATGTTATGAGTGAATGTCTAAGGTGTACAATAAAACTGAGTCCCAGGTGGCTATGGTCAACAGAGATGTAAAATTGTTGTAGCACACCCAAGCCCAAACAACCCCAAATGTGTGGAATTTAAATGAAGAGGGTGGAGGTGCATGGTGAGGGATGGGGAGAAATATAACTGTAAGAGCAAATGCTCCCACAGGGAGTCAGCTCCCCCACTGACCCAACAGGCCCCCCCAGTTCCCCATGGTCCACCCAGGGATTGAGGCCAAGACACCTATCCATCTGGACCGACCGCCAGGCCCGCTGAGCTCCAGACCAGAGAGGGACAGAGCCCCGAGGGCTGCCAGAAGCAGTACCAGCGGCCCACACACCCAAGGGCCGCCAAGACCCCCACAAACCGCAGTCAGCCCGCCGCCAGATGAAACCAAATCCCACCAGGACGACCCGGCCAAGAGCACCCGCCTAACCGCCGACAGAGCCAGGAAGCACCGGGAGCGAGCCCCCACACCAGGAAAGGGGCCAGCCAGTCGGCCATGCACAGTCCCGGGCCGCCCCCAAGGACATCTACCCAGTCCCCACCCCAGAAGAAATACTACACCCACCCCTCATTCAGACATCTCTCAAAACACATAGCACACTAGACACCTAGGCTGGGTCAAACTACCCCCTCCTAGGGGCCACTGGTCACGCCCCCAAACACCCAATCCCCCAGCCCATGAACCCACAACCTACCAGCGAGCAGAAGGCCCCTGCCCAGAACCGGGCACCAGAGCACAAGCCGGCCCAGAGCCCGGCAACCCGCCCGCCAGAGCCCAAGATCCCTGATCCCCACAGGCCCAACCCCGGGGGCGACAAGCCCCCAGAACCCCAAGCCCCCGCGCCCACCCCGAACCCACCCCAGCACAGCCAGGCTACCAGAACGGTGACCCACGACCGCCGCCACAGACCACCGGAGGGCCTGCATGCAGCCACCAGCAGACATCCCCCAGAACCACCCAGGCCCTCCCCAGGGCAAAAGCAGTGCCCCCCTGCCCAGGTACCCCCAAGAGCCAAGCCCCCGACAACCCCCCCGACACCCCAAACCCATACACCCGCCTCCACATCAACCCCAAGGCCCCACAAGGTCAGATCCCAGAGTACCCACTCTCACTATGTAACGGAGCCGATCAAAGGAGCCCAGAGAGATTGATCCAATGTGTCGGCAGATGCTGTTTCAAGACTAATATGATCTAAAAGAAGATTTTTATACTGATTAATGCTAAGATTATTTTTATTTTTCCAATTCAGGAGTATGGTTTTCTTTGCGATGCATAAGGCAGTGAAAATCATGTGACATGTATTTATTTCCAGGGTAACATCTTCCAAGATAGCCAATAAGCAAACAGACGGAGAGAGTGGAATATTACATTTCACACATTTAGACAAGTCTTCACAAACCTGGACCCAGAACCTCTGAATGGGTGGGCAGAACCAGAGTGCATGGATATAATCATCAGGAATATTGCCTGTGCACTGTGAGCAGTTGTTAGATAATGTAAATCCCATCCTAAACATTCATTGACCTGTATAATGTACTCTATAAAGAACTTTATACTGTATTAATTGTAAGTTGGAGATTCTAGTAATTTTAAATGTTCTTAAACATATTTGAGACCAGGTGTTTTGGTCAAAATTGATTGCTAAATCTGACTCCCATTTTGCAACAGGAAGCATTATGGAGTCATTGATTCTAGACAATTTCTTGTATATTTTAGATAATAATTTGGGGGATTTAGGATTAAGGAACTTTAACACACATATTGGTGTTTCTAACAAAGTTTTATTAAGCTTAAATTTCTTTTTTATGATAGACTTAATTTGTTGTTACAAAATCAGAGTTAAATCGAGCCCTGCAGAAATTTAAGTTAACAACACATGGGAAAGATCAGATTTGTTATTTAATGGTGAAACATCTTAGTGAATCATCTAAAGACATTTTATTGGAACTTTATAATAAAGTTTGGGAGAATGGAAAATTACCACAAGGATGGAAAGAAGCAGTGATAATACTAATATGCAAGCCAGGCAAAGATGACACAAACCCAGAAAATTACAGACCGATTGCATTAACATCTAATGTATGCAAAATAATGGAGAAAATGATTAATGACAGGTTGATATATAGAATCAAAAGGATATGTCAGAATAGCAAAGTGGTTTTAGGAGAGGTAGAAACACCATGGGTTCAGTTTTAAGTTTGGAATTTGAAATTGGAAAGGCCCAAGTTAAAAAAGAGACTATTGTAGCAGTGTGCTGGTGAAGATTCTCGTCATCCCGGACATGATAAATTCAAAAAACGTTCAATACAAAAACAACTGGACTTTATTTGTAACAGAAGACGTTTCGCTCCTCATCCGAGGAGCTTTCTCAATTCAAAGAACAGTGAGTGAGGGATTCAGGTTATAAGGCTGAGAGATAAGATACACATACATCTGTAGATTTGACAATTCACACCTCAACATTTTAACAGTAGGGGTTTCTTAAGGTCTTTTTTACTCTTATTCACAGATGAGGCCCCGCTGTTCCCATCAAGTGTGAAAACTGGCTGGGAATCAGTCTTAAAGTTGCGTTATAGGTTTTTGAAAGTGGAAATTTGAGGCCTCCCCCTCTGTTAAGAGATGTTTTTTCTCTTTTTACGTAAATTGCTTCCTTCGCCCCCCTCTCAAACCATCTGTGTTCTCAGTCCAAAAATGTGCACATTTTGGTCCTCAAAAGAGTGTCCCTTATCTGTAAGGTGGAGGTGAACAGCTGAGTCTTGTCCTGAGGAAGTAGCTCTCCTGTGTTGAGCCATGCGTCTGTGAAGAGACTGTTTAGTTTCTCCAATGTAGAGGTCTGGACAGTCCTCGCTGCACTGGACCGCATACACTATACCACTTTGTTTGTGTATGGGTGTTTTGTCCTTAGGGTGGACCAGCCTCTGTCTGAGAGTCCTGCTGGGTTTGAAATGTACTGGGATGTTGTGTTTGTTGAAAATCCTTCTGAATTTCTCTGATACTCCAGCAACATAAGGGATAACAATGTTTTTATGTCTGTTGTTGTCCTTTTTCTGTTTATTAGTGTGTTTTGTAGATTTTCTCGCTGACTTGACAAAAGCCCAGTTAGGATATCCACATGTTTGGAGAGCTTCTTGGATGTGTTTCTGTTCCTTTTCCTTCCCTTCTGTCTTTGTGGGGACGCATTCAGCCCAATGCTGTAAAGTTCTGATGACAGAGAGTTTGTGTTCCAGTGGATGGTGGGAGTCAAACAGAAGATACTGGTCTGTGTGGGTTGGTTTTCTGTACACTTCAACATTGAGGCTGTCCTCTCTTTCTATCTGAATCAAACAGTCCATAAAAGGCAGCTTGTTGTCGTTTGCATCCTCTCTGGTGAACTTGATGTTGTTATCGACCAAGTTATTGTGTCTAGTGAACACTTCTATTTCCTTGGCTTGGATTTTGACCCAGGTGTCATCCACATATCGGAACCAATGGCTTGGTGTTGTTCCCTCATAGGAGTTTAGGGCTCTCTGTTCCACTTCCTCCATGTAGAGATTGGCAACAATGGGTGACTCTGGAGATCCCATGGCACAGCTCTGCTTCTGTCTGTAAAAACTGTCATTGAACTTAAAATAAGTGGTGGAGAGACAGAGATCCAACAGGGTGCAGATCTGGTCTGGGGTGAAGTTGGTCCTGTTGATAAAGCCCTTGTCTTGTAGAAGTTGCTTTCTGACGGTTTCTACTGCTTCAGAGATGGTTATGCACGTGAAAAGAGAAGTCAAATCATACGATACAAGGGTTTCTCCTGGGGTTAGTTTCAAATGTTGAATTTTGTTGGCAAACTCAATGGAGTTCTTTACAGTATGTGATGAGGTGTTTTTCCAACAAGAGGAGCTAAAATACCAGCCAGATGTTTAGCAATATTGTATGTCACTGAGTTCATGCTGGGGCAGCACGGTGGCGCAACTGGTAGAGCTGCTGCCTCTCAGCGAGCAGGTCCCTGGTTCAAACCCCGGTCCGGGGGCCTTTCTGGGTGGAGTTTGCATGTTCTCTCCGTGCATGCGTGGGTTTTCTCCGGGTACTCCGGTTTCCTCTCACAGACCAAAAACATGCATGTTGGGCTGATTGGTAACTCTAAATTGTCCCTAGGTGTGAGTGAGAGAGTGAATGGTTGTTTGTCTCGTTTGTCTCTATGTGTCCCTGTGATGGACTTGCGACCCGTCCAGGGTGTACCCCGCCCCTCGCACAGTGATTGCTGGACATGGGCACCAGCGACCCCCGTGACCCAAAATGGAATAAACGGGTAAAGAAAATGGATGGATGGATGGATGGAGTTCATGCTGCTGACGATGGGTCTGAGTGGTGTTCCTTCTTTGTGTATTTTTGGAAGTCCATAAAGACAGGGAGTGGCTTCTCTTGGGTACAATCTATAATACAACGATCGATTGATTGTTTTCTCCTTTTCAAGATTTTGTAGGCAATCTGTGACTTTCTTTTTATATGTGCTAGTTGGGTCCCTCTTCAGAATCTCGTAGGTGTTGCTGTCGCTCAGTAGTGTTGTTATTTTTCCTGGTAATCAGAAGTGTTGAGGACTACTGTGCATCTTCCTTTATCAGCTGGTAAAATGGTGATGTTTTGGTCCTGGCTGAGTGATATTACAGCTTTCCTTTCCTGTGGTGTGAGATTTGAAGGAGGCGGTTTGGCACTGGAGAGGGTTGCTGATATTTTCATTCTGAGTTGTTCTGCCTCTGCTTCCGTCAAGTTGTTCTTCCTAATCGCGAATTCAGTGGCCATGATTAGTTCCACAACAGGTATTTCTTGTGGGGAGATGGCAAAGTTTAGTCCTTTTGTCAGCACATCTTTCTCAGGCTGTGCCAATGTCCTGTTAGACAAATATTGTAGCAGTGTTTTTTGATATTGAAAAAGTATATTATATGATGTGGAAAGAAGGTTTATTAATTAAAATTAGAAAAATAGGCATTACATGATGGATGTACAGATGAATGAAAGATTTTCTTACCAGGAGACAAATACAAGAAAGGATAGGAAACCATTATTCTGAGAAACATATTGTTGAAAATGGAACTCCACAAGGGAGTATAATAAGTCCTATAATGTTTACAATAATGATAAATGATGTGTTTCAAAATGTAGATACTGGGATGGATTTTTCTCTTGCTGATGATGGAGCAATGTGGAAGAGGGGAAGGAACTTAGAGTTTATTTCTAGAAAAATGAAAGAAGCTATTTCTAAAGTTGAAAAATGGTCATACAAATGGGGATTTAAATTTTCGACAGAAAAGACCAAGACAATGTTCTTTACACGAAAAAAATGTTCATAGTTCAGAGTAACATGCGGAGGGTCAGTCGGACTGTTGTACAACCTCAAGAGGTTAATCCAAATTTCCCACCTGTCCACTATCTCCCTCAGATCACATGACTCACTGTGTATGGCTTTACCCCACCACACATAAGTGTTTTCCCCCTGTTTCTTTTCTGATTGGAGCATCTGATTTTTGTTGTTTATCACTGAGCTAAAAATTTTACCATCAGGAAATATGACATTGGTGTAACCCTGAGAACAAATTATCTTAGCCCCGAATACTGCTATAAGAGCACGAGCCAAAAGATTGATCGGGCATTGTTTCTGAATCAAAAATTCATGCATGCATTCAATGTAAGGCTGAGTTAGCAGGATTTGACATTCTAGTGGTTGTGAAAAATAGCATCTTTGCTTCTCACTGGAAAATCCCATCACTTCTGTGTATTTTGAGGAGACTGGGAGATCAATATTCAGAGTACTAAACCGCGCACTAGTGTCCACCATGAACAGATAAAAGCCTCCCATCGATAATGATGTCTAACAAAAGAGCTGGAAATTCATCTAAATATGTCTCCTCCTATGTGGGACCCCATACTCCCTAGAATTGTGAAAAATGGCCTGGGTTCAGAGCAACAGGTGTAGGAGGTCCTTGAGAAAAATGGCCTGGGTTCAGAGCAACAGGTGTAGGAGGTCCTTGAGGTGTGTATTGGGCTCCATGCCTCTCTTGGCCCTGATTTTGTGTCTGATCCGGTGGTGGCGGAGGTGGGGGGTACCCAAAATAATTTGTGCCTGGTTTGAACCCTCTACTGTTCGTCCCACTTTCACCCCATCCCTGACCTCGTTGCTGTCTGCAGTTTCTTGCTAGGTGCCTCATATCCCACAGTACCAACAACAAAACTCATCTGCAAATATTTGATCTCCATATTGATTTATACCTCTCATACCCCTTCCCCTATTTCTCAGAGTCAGTCATAGATTCTTTATTGTCATTCGCACCTCATGTGGTACATGTGGTGGAGCGAAATTATGTACACAGGGTCCCAGTTGCATCCAACAATAAAATGTATAAGAAAAACAGTAATAACATCTAAGATATGAACTAAGAAAAACATCAACTAAATATACACTAAGCACTCATAACATAAAAACATTGAACATCAGCACAAACATGAACATGAGTCTGTGTGAACGGATGTGCACGCATGAACACATCAACATTGAAACAGATCAGCAGCAACATGAAACAGATCAGCAGCAACATGATGTAATTTTTCACAGGGATTATTCTAGTTAGAGATTCATGAGTCTAACAGCCTCAGGGTAGAAGCTCTTCTTCAGTCTAGTGGTTCTACACTTAATGCTCCTCAACCTCCTTCCTGAGGGGAGTGGGGCAAAAAGTGTGTGTGCTGGGTGAGTGAGGTCCTTCATGATGCAGGTAGCCCTCTTCCTGAATCTAGAGGTGTAGATGTCTGTGATTGTGAGGAGGCTGACTCTGACAGTCTTCTGTGCAGCCTTCACCACTCTCTGCAAAGCTTTTCTTTCTGCAGATGTGCAGCCTCCATGCCACACGTTGATGCTGGAGCACAGGATGCTCTCCACTGCACCCCTGTAGAAGGAGGTGAGGATTGAGCTTCCCAGACCAGCTCGTCTCAGCCGCCTGAGGAAGTAGAGTCTCTGATGAGCTTTCTTTATCAGGCTGGTGGTGTTGTTGCTCCAGCTGAGATTGTCATTCATGTGTACACACACCCAAGAACTTGTAGCTGGAGACCACTTCCACCGCAGATCCTCTTATGTTCAGGGGGTGTAGATGTTTTTGTTCCTTCTGAAGTCCACAATCATCTCCTTTGTCGTCTTCACATTGATGTGAAGGTTATTCTCTTTGCACCAGCTCTCCAGGTGTTCCACCTCTTGCCTGTAGCTGGACTCATCATTGTTTGTGATGCATCCCACCACCGCTGTATCATCTGCAAGCTTTACAATGTGACAGCCTGAATGGGTAGCTACACAATCATACGTGAGCAGAGTAAACAGGAGGGGGCTCAACACACATCCCTGAGGAGAGCCAGTGCTGAAGATAATGGTAGAGGAGGAGAAGTTGTGGATCCTCACTAACTGTGGTCTGTTTGTTAAGAAGTCTAGTACCCAGTTGCAAATGGAGGGGCTTAGTCCTAGTGTGGATAGTTTGTCCATCAGTGTTTGGGGCATCATGGTGTTGAAGGCGGATGTGAAATCCACAAAGAGCATTCGGACGTAAGTTTTTTGCTCCAGGTGGTTGAGCGCAGAGGAGATGGCATCCTCTGTTGATAGGTTCTCCAAGTATGCATTCTGATGAGGGTCCTCATTGATGTTGATGGTTGTTTTGATGTGAGTCATGACCAGTTTTTTGAAGCATTAAACGACTATTGGGGTGAGGGCCACTGGCCGATAGTCTTTCAGACCAGTCACTGTGGAGCTTTTTGGAACTGGGAAGATGGTGGCAGTCTTCAGGCAGGTGGGAACTGTCTCCAGGGTAAGTGAGGTGTTAAAGATGTCTGCCAGCACCTCGCAAAGCTCATCATCACATTCTTTCAACACCTTTCTGGGGATGTTGTCTGGGCCAGTTGCTTTGTGCGGATTAATCCTCCTGAAAGTACTCCTTACTTCGGCTGAGGTCACGCTGAGATGCTCTTCATCTGGTGGTGAGGTGAGTCTGGCGCTGGGTGGTCTGTTCGGGTCTTCAAAGCGTGCATAGAACTTGTTGAGGGCATCAGGCAGAGATGGGTCTTTGGGGCATTGTTCACTTCTTCCTTTATAAGCTGTTATGCACTTAATGCCCCTCCACATGCTCCGAGGGTCTTGTGAGATGAATTGACCCTCAATCCTCTGTGCATATGTGCCCTTGGCCTTCTTAATACCAGCAACCAGCTGTTTTCTTGTCCTACTCAGCTCCTCTGAGTTTCCAGACCTGAAGGCAGTGTTCCTGGCTTCCAGCGGGGTGTGCACCTCTGCATTCAGCCAAGGTTTTCTGTTTGGGTAGCTTTGAACATATCTGATAGTGGAGACGTATCAATGCATATACTAATGTAACCCAGAACTGAGGATGTGTATTGGTCTAGATCAAGCGATCCTCCATTTTCAGCAGCTTCTCTGAAAACCTGCCAGTCTGTTCAGTCAAAACAATCTCTCAGTATGGGGCCACTGTCCTAGATCCAAAATTTAACTTTCTTTTGTACTGGTCTGGAGCGTCTCAGTGGGGGGAGGTAAACAGGTATCATTAAGATTGAGATGTGGTCTGACAGTCCTAGGTGGGGGCAGGGTTTGGCTTTGTATGCGTCTTTTAAATTCATGTAAACACAGTCCAGCATGTTGTTTCCACGTGTTGGTATACCCACATGCTGGTAAAAACTTGGGAGGCAGTCCTTTAGATTCACGTGATTAAAGTCTCCAGCTACAACATAAAGAGCCTCGGGGTGTTTGCTCTGCAGCGAGCTGATGATATCATGTAGCTCCTGCAGTGATTCATTAGCATTAGCGTCTGGAGGAATGTAAACGACCGTGATGAAAGTCACTGTGAACTCGCAGGTTAGATAATGTGGCCGAAATTTCACTGTTATTTGCTCCAAAGCCTTTGAGCATGAGCTATTTACAACAGTACCGTTCATGCACCAACTTTAACTCAAGTAAATGCATACTCCGCCTCCCCGGGATTTCCCCATTTGCTCGCTGCAGTGGTCAGCTAAAAAAAAATGAGTCTGTCATCCAGCTGGAAGACTGTATCCGGCATTTCACTTGTAATCCACGTTTCTGAGGCAAAGCACCGCACACTTCTTCATCTCTTCTGAAGCGCCCGCTCTCAGACGAAGTAAATCCATGTTGTTGTCCAACGAGCGGACTTTCGACAGAAAGAGAGATGGCATGGGGAGTTTTCTGGCTTTAGCGTTAGCTTGTAGTCTCACCATAACCCCTGCCCGGCATCCTCTCCTCTTAAGCCAGGAGCAGCGCTTCCTCTTCTGCCCACTGGAACGCCTCTGCTGCAGCTTCCAGGTAGATGACTTTAAGATCTGCTTTCTGCCGAGCGTAGTTTGAGTTTGTTACTGATTTCTGCTATATTTCGTGGCAAATCTGCTCCTATTCTCATCAGTTTGGTTCGGCTATAGTTAACACGCATAAATCGTGCGGAGTCAGACACAGAGTCAATATAAAAACTTCTAAAAACTAGGATGGTACCGGGAGCCTGTGAAGATGCAACTGCTCTGAGCGCAGCCATCTTGGCGAAAAATGTTCGGGGCATATCGAAAATTCTGCGAGTTCTAGTACATCTGAAACACTCCTAAATCTGACATCAGGGGCAGGGCCGTGGGGACCATTTGGACCATTGTGTGTTCTTGTTCAACCTTTTTGTTTTCATTAACCTTCCCTCTCAGGTCCTTGAGTTGAACCTTCATCAGATGCTCCTGTAATTTTTGGAATTCTAACTTGTCCTTTTTAAGTGACTCAACCTGTCTCTGTATGTGGTGTATTAACGTTGCCATCCACTGCTCAAGTGCCATCTCATCTCCTCCCACAAGTTTCAGCATTTCTTCCTTCACTGTCCCCATTTGGCTTTTTATCATAGCCCGTTTAAACAGTTTTCGTAAAGGTGGTGACAGAGGCACAAGCCCTGTTTGTTCCTCCCACAGTCTTAACATCCTGAACATGTATTGGTCACCTGTTTCTCCCTGTATTCTAGCTGCATCATTTTGAATATTAGTTCTCACTGGAAACATGTCTCTTAGAGCTAGCCAAAACCTTTGAGTCTGTCCCTCAAAAGGCGTGGATTGATCTAAATTTGTTGTCCTTACATCCTGCTCCATCCTCAGCATCTCATGTGGTTCCAAATGAGGTAACAAACAAGCTCAAACATCCCCCAGGGCAATTATTTGACCGCCTATGTGGCCTAGTCCACTACAAAAGGCATATGGTGTATTGTGCCCGCATCATGGTCTGGATTACTCCTCTGCGTCACAGAGTGTGGATGTTTTCGATAATCCTGGTCTTTGTCCACTACGATTGGTTTTGGATAAATATTATTCCTTCAACCACTCGCTCCCCACGAGATCGGATGCTTCTCTCCCTCCCTCTCCGCTTTGCTTTGCTGCTCTGTCTGTGCATTTCTTCCGAACCATAATTATGGACTTGTTTTGACCAGTTGGTCCCTCAACTCAATTTACAACATTTCTTCGAAGAGAAGACAGGCTTTGGACGAGCCAATTTACCCTGTTGGCACGTACGCAGCTGGATATCTTATCGACTGAAAAACTTGATGATGTGTCTATCTCTGCTGCCATCTGTGGATTTTAAGAACACATATTTAATTGGATTTTCGATCACTGGTTCCTGCTTTTTGGATTCAGCTGGTGTTGGTTTTATCTACAATCAAGGAAGTCGTCAGCAGCAAATTTGGACCCGATCACGCTGCTTTGCCTTTATGATGGCTTGGTTCATGTCTGGAGTGCCCGGACTCAAATGCTTTGGGCTGATTGGATCAGATCTTGGGGATTTTTACTCAGACAAGTTTCCATCGGTGTTGGCCATGTTATTTTGGACATTTCGGAACCGAGTGGACCAACACAGACTCAAGGTTGATGTCATTAAGTTCTGCCTGTCCCCAAAACAACTGTGTTTATCTAAATTTTGGTCGCCTTGGTTGTCCTTGAAGGCCATCTTATCTAAAGTCGCCTGGAGAAAATGTGATCTGACGCTTACCACCTCCTCCCTGAGGAATTTCCAACTGATAATCAGATGAAACCCCGCTGAAAAAACTTTGTGTCATCATTTCAGGACTCTGGATTCTTATGGAGGTTATCCTTGGCCATTTCTCGACATACCTCGAGAATGTTTATGGATCTCACCGGAGGACAATGACTGATTACAGTGACCTTGAGAGCATCTTTAGGCGTTGTTGACCGGTCTCGTCTCTTCCTTCTTCCTGCTCTGCTCTGCAGAATGTCTACGTAAATATGTGCTTGTTTGTGCGAAGTGTTTTTTCAATATTAGGGTTTTTTTTCAGCCAAGACAAAAGTTTGATAGGAATTTTTTTTGCCTCCAATTCCTACATGTGTCCAGTTAACACTGTTTTTGTATGTCCAAACAGGTCACACTTGTAAATGAGTCTTCAAGGCTCAATGTGACTTATCTGTTTAAATAAAGGTTGAATGAATTACATACAATAGTCCTTCTAGACACACCTTCATCTAACTCGTCTGTTGTAGTACCCCTCCCTTGTGTCATCCTCACACTCAAACAGTTCCCTACATATGACTTTCTTGGACTGTGAGGTCTCAGTTTCTGATAGAGGACATTTGCAAACTGAGGTGTACTACAAAACCCACCCACACAGACCAGTATTTGCAGTTTGATTCCCATCACCCTTTGGAGCACAAGTTAGGAGTCATCAGGACTCTGTACCACAGAGCAGACAGTGTCCCCACTAACTCAGGAGCCAGGCAGAAGAAGAAATCCCACACAAGACAGGCCCTAGAGCTAACTGGGCCTTCCTGAAAGTAGAGAAGAAACCCAAACAGGACTCCAGCCAGCCATCAGGTGAAAAGGAGGAACCCAGACTAGTGGTCATTCCGTATGTTGCAGGAGTATCAGAGAAACTGAGACGTTTATTTTCTAAACATAATGTCCCAATGGCTTTTAAACCCCAAAATACATTACGACAAAGACTGGTTCATCCCAAAGATCTAGTCCCCCGGCACAAACAGAGTAATATTGTGTATGCTGTTCAGTGTCAGGAGGGCTGTGATCAGTCTTACATCGGGGAAACTAAACAGTCACTGGCCAAAAGGATGGCCCAGCACAGAAGATCAACATAATCAGGCCAGGATTCTGTGGTCTACACTCATCTCCAGGCCAGCGGTCACTCTTTTAGGGATGAAGATGTTCACATCCTTGATTGAGAGGAATGATGGTTTGAGAGAGGAGTAAAGGAGGCCATCTTTGTGAAAAGAAATCATCCATCATTAAACAGGGGTGGAGGCCTCCGTGTTCAACTATCCCCCTCTTATAATGCTGTTATTGCTAGTATCACTCAGCCCACTGTGAATAGCAAACAGCCATCAGTGTGCTAATGATCCATCATTAGTTTGATGGTCATGCTTGATTATGCGAGCAGCTGGTTTTAGCAGTCAGCAGCAAACTGGTTGATCCACTGCGAGAGGGTGCTATTTATAAGACTGACCTCAATACAGCTCCTCAGACTGACGAAGTCTTTCGTATGAAAGACAAAACATTTCGAGAATTTTTTTCTTTATTTTTTTTTTGAATGTCCAGAGGACCAGATTGAACTTTTTTAGATTTTTCTACCTGGATTATTGAGCATGCTTCAGGATAATTGGAGTTATTGCAGCTGTTTTGAGTGATAGTGGGACAATGCCAGAATAGAGAGATAAATGAATTATCTTAGTTATTAGAGTAGATAGAGAAGGTAGATAGGCTTTAACTATGTGTGTAGGAAATGAGTCAAGCTGACACGTAGATGATTTGGATTTAGAGATGAGACTACAAAATTCTGACAGAGAAGGGAGTTGAAAACTGGAGATAGGTGCTGTAGTGGGGTTATAAAAAATAAAACCATAGGAAGTGGATTGCAACATGAACAATTCATGATGGATGGTTTCAATTTTAGCATTAAAAAAGTCCATAAATTTGTTGCAATAATCACTGGTGTACATGTGTGATGGGAGAGTATCCGGAGGTCGTGGAATGGTGTTAATACTAGAAAACAATGTTCTGGTGTTCCCATTACTTGTGCCAATTAAACTGGCATAGTAGGCTGACTTAGCTATGCAGACAGAATACTTGTATTGTTTTATATGGTCTTCAAACTAATTTTTATGAATAATGAGTCCTGTTTTATTATATAGTCTTTCCAAACGGCGTCCTTTAGATTTAAAACAGCGGAGTTCTTGAGTAAACCAGGGAGCAGAGCGGGAGAAGCGCACAGTACGTGTCTTAACAGGGTCAAGTTCATCCAAAATACTTTGAAGACTGCTGTTGTAGTACGAAACCAGGCTATTAGAACAAGATGGATTATTGTAATTAAGGGAGACGTCCAGTTTGTTAGAGAGTACAGAAGAATCAATGTTCTTGATATTACAGAAAGAAATCATCATCACTTCACTTCCGGCGAGCTGATGGACTGCAGCTCCCTCCGGCTTCTCTGTAGCCTTTTATCATCAAACAGACCCGTTTTTCGAACCTGACTAAAGTTGGTCCCCCTTAGAACCAAATTTGGTGTTCAGTGACTCAGAGAGCCGGAAAGGACTGTCCAAAAATATATTTTGGTCCAGGACCGGCTGCTCCCACGCCACCGGTCACTCTGGGTGCACCCTGCCGGCCAGGTGACCCCTCGAGCTGGGGAGTCGTCGCACGAAAGTCCGGTGTTTTTTCTCTCTCTCTGGACCCAAACATACTTCTCATCTGGACCTTTGTGGTTCTACCTGGTTCCGACAAAAATCACCGGGTAGTAATTCAGTTTTCTGCTAGACTGGCCCTCATGGTGTCTTCACTGGTGGGGGGGAAGTGTACCTGTGTCCCCCAAACTGGACCATAACCGAACCGAGTCGGCTGTGGGGGACTTCGTCTTCAACAGAGCCGGTCTCAGCTTCAGTGAGCAACCCGTTACTTTTAATGAAGGATGGTCCACCTCTGTGGAATCGCTGTGTTTGCCTGGAGGAGACGCTTTGATGCTTTGAAGCGCCGCCAGAACCAGATCGGGGCAGAACTGGGCCAGGGACAACTTTAGCCTCGTCGTCTCTCGAGCTGTGGTGCGCCAGAGCTGGACTGGAGCAGAACCGGACCGGACCAGTGACGACTTCAGCCTCAGCCTCTCCGGTCAGTCTCATCGTTTTTCACCGGGGGTGTCTCTCGTGCTGTCGGGTGTGGAAGTGACGTGCAGAGAAGAGGAGGAGCAGCGTGGAGTAGCAGCATGGAGGAGCAGCGCTGTGTGGTGCTCGAGAGAAGTTCAAAGTTTGCATCGGAGTTGTTACAGGCCTCCATCCAAACTCATCTGGATCATAATTATTTTTATTTTGGATCAGGCTGTTGTCCCCTGTTGACCTGAAACGAGCTAGGACCATGCCTTTCATTTCAGGAGGATTTTCTGGCAGCTCGCTCTGCAATTTGCTGTGAATTGTCTGATTTGCCTGTTCGTTCTGGACCCTTCTTCTGGTTCCCATGGGAGCATCCATCCATCTTCACAGGGGGGCCTGAGCCCCCTTCAGCCTATCTCAAACTGCAGTTGGACCACCTCCTCAGGTTTGTTTGCCCATTTGATTTGGGACATTTTATGGTCTGAGACTTTTCTGTACCATTCATATTATTGTCATTATTTCCAGATCTCAGACTATCTGGAGTCACTGAATCTTGTTAATACACCTGGATCTGCCCATCACAGGAACTTTCACTGTTTTTGGGTTCTGAATGATCACGTGTTCATTAATGTTTCTCATGGTTCGATCATGGGGCTAATTGTCACACTGTTAACTCTTGTATATACACATCAGCCACGAAAAACTCAAGAAAATGTCTGATAATAATGTTGTTACTGCTCTCAGGGATTCAGCCCAACCCTGGACCCCCCACTGTTTATAGGACACCAAATGACTTTAAAAACATGTCAGGACTTCATTTTCTGCATGTAAATGCATGTAGCCTTCTGAGAAAACTTGATGCCTTGAAAATTCTGGCCAGTTCGTCTGGGGCAGATGTAATCTTCATCTCTGAAACCTGGCTCAACAAATCTGTACTGAATAATGACCTGGAAATCAATGGATGTAACATCTACTGCTATGATCGTCAAAAAAGTGGGGGTGGAGTCATTACTTACATTAGAGATTCTCTGGTTTCTAGGCTTGTGTCTTCTAAAACAATTCCAAACCAGTTTGATGCCTTAGTTGTAAACATCACTTTAAATGGAGGCGAGATTTTATCTGTAATGTGTTGTTATCTTCCTCCCTCAGTAACACCTGAGGCTCTGCCCTCCCTAATGGAATTTCTTGGTAATTTAAAATTCAAAGAGATCTTTTTGGCAGATTTCAACATTGACTGGGATAAGTTGACCCCCTCTGTGATAAATTCAAGGAATGTTGCCTGTCTCTCAATCTTACCCAACTGATCAACTCTCCGACTAGACTAAACAAAAACCGTCCTGAAAAGTCATCCATCTTAGACTTGTTTCTAACAAATATACCTCACAAATTCCCTGGTACAGGTATATTCACCAACATTTTGAGTGATCATTGTGTGACAGCGACTCTGAGAGATATTAAACGTCCACCTTTTAAGCCCAGATTAATTCAAAAAGGGATCTGCAACGTTTTTGTGAACAGTCATTCCTCTGGGATCTGTCTCACTTTGACTGGCATCGTATTCTAACTGATGATGTGAACTCCGCTTGGAACTACTTTCATAATAGTTTAATTTATTTTGTGAACAAACATGCTCCTTTTCGTCAGTTCAGAATAAAGGGACAAGAGAGCCCCTGGTTTACTCCAGAGCTAGCTGACCTCCTGCACAAGAGAGATCATCTTTGGGCCACAGTGAGAAAATCTGACTCAGACACTGATTGGTTGAGTTTTCAGCAGATGAGGAATAAATGCACAACTGCTGTCAAAGCAGCGAAACATAACTATTTTTTATCTCAGACCTCCAAAAATCTAAATGACCCCAACAGATTTTGGAAAACCATTAAATCTCTCTCAGGCACCCCCCAATCATCTGACCTCCCATCACAATGTCTCTTTAACTCTGCCCCTGTATAAAATAAGCACAAGATCCTGAACTGTTTCAACAAACATTTTTTTCTTCTAGTTCTTTATTTGACACAGTTACTAGTAGAAAATCAGCCACTTCACTTAATAACCAAACTTCTACAAATCAAATCCCTCCTACAAGTCAATCCTCAGTTAATAACACCTTCTACTTTTCTCCATTCTCAGTTAGCGAGGTTAATAAACTGTTAAAAGATCTTGATCCTAAAACATCTGCAGATCCAGATGAACTTCCTCCTTATTTCTTAAGGCTGGCTCCTCATATCATCACAGTCCCTGTGACCCACATCTTCAATCTCTCCATAAGACAAAACTCCATTCCAGACCCTTGGAAAACAGCCTTTGTTCTTCCTTTGCTCAAGGGAGGAGACCCAACCTCACTGAACAACTGTCGGCCAATCTCTAAACTCTGCATTTTAGCGAAGGTTCTAGAAAAACTGATAAACTCTCAAATCAAAAATTACCTGGACTCATTTAACATCTTACCTCCCCATCAGTCTGGTTTCAGGAAACAACACAGCACAACCACTGCTTCACTGAAGGTTCTTCATGATGTTGTTGAAGCCCTGGATGCTAAAGATTATTGTGCTGCACTTTTCTTAGACCTCTCTAAAGCTTTTGACACTGTGGATCGTAACATCTTGTGTCATAAGCTCTCTGAAATCAGTTTCTCAGATCACACCATTGGTTGCTTCTCTAACTATCTCTCAGACCGGAGGCAATGTGATCAATATAATGGTACTTCCTCCAGTTATTTAACAGTCAACAATAGTGTACCACAAGGCTCAGTCTTAGGACCCACTCTCTTTACAATTCACATATGTAATGTTGGTAAAACATCCCTGATGCATCCATACATTTCTATGCTGATGACACAGTTGTATATTGTCGAGCTAAAACAGTTGATAAGGCTTTCCAACTTTTGAAATCTGCATTTGACATCATCCAGACTGATTTGTTCCACCTCAAACTTGTCCTAAATGCCGACAAAACCAAAGGGATGCTTTTTTCAAATAGAAAGTTGGTCCCAGCAGTTCTTCCTCAGTTTTTATCCTCAAATGGTGTCCCGATTGAGTTTGTTGATTCCTTTAAATATTTGGGTATGTTGGTCGACTCGCATCTCTCCTTTAAGCTCCATGTGGAAAACTTAGTAAAGAAACTAAAAGTTAAACTGGGATTCTTTTTCAGAAAAAGATCCTGTTTAACGCTGAATGCTAGGAAATGCCTTGTTTCTGTGACCTTCCTTCCCTCCATTGATTACGGTGACATTATTTACATGAGCGCTCCTACAAGAACCCTGAAGATGTTGGATGCTGTCTATCATGGTGCACTAACATTCATAACTGGCTGTGATTATCGTACCCACCACTGTACCCTGTATTCACTGGTTAAATTAACTTCACGCGGAATCTCTCACTGGTACATTTTAATTTTTAAATCACTTCCTGGTCTGCTGCCTTCATACATCTCCTCCTACATGTCTCTGCGTGAGTGCAGCTACAGCGTGCGCTCTCAGGACATTATTACCTGCAGTAAGAACTGAACTTGGCAAAAGGGCCTTCACATACTCCGCTCCTGTTTCCTAGAATATCTTACAAAAAGATCTGAAGCTCTTGACCTTGACCTCTCTAAGCGGCTTTAAGAATCTGTTGGACTCCTGGCAGGGACCAATGCAGACATGTTCCTGTTTTTATTTTTTTACATTCACCTTAGAATCTAGCTGTTTTTATGTTGCTTTTTTTTTTAGCCATCCTATTTGTAAAAAAAAATCTGTATGACTTTTTGTGACTGTTTGTTGTTGTCGCTGTTGTAGTGAACTAGACCTCCTACATCAATCTGTCTCTGAAGACATTCAGGGGACAGGAACTGTTATTTCATTGATTTGAATCCAGAAATACAAATTATCTCATCAAGAGACTATTTAATTGTATCCTGAATTAAACAATTGAAACAACACTCTTCTTTTTTATATTATCAATACTATTTTACAATATCTTGATAATCAAAAGTGTGTTTAGTTCATATCATTTCTAAAGTTGAAGTAAACCACTCATTTAAATCAAATGTGAAACAGTATTATTGATTTTTAAACCCCATTAGACTTAGATCATACAAGTTAAATGTCTATTTACAAAGTAATTGTGCATTTACTCTTTTGTCTGAATGAGGAGTGGATTTGATGTCAGTCAAAAGTCAGAGAACATGTTATGAGAACAAAGTGCCTTGTTTTAAAACTCTCAGACAGTAAATAAGAAACTGGCGCCTCTCACTTCTTCAAAATATTTTCCTGTCTGTACTAACCGTTCTTAAAAATATTTCTGCTGTATGTGGACTTCTAATAACCCTCTGACATCACTAAAACTCCACCCCTGCTGGTTGTGTCAACCAATCAGGAAGTACCAAGTGACAGGAAGTGGATACCCTTTAAAAGTCAACACTTCTTGGAACTATTCAGTCTTCCTGGAACTTTCAGTCTTACAAGTCTTCCTGGAACTTTCAGTCTAGGATGAGACTCAGTCTTACTGGAAGACTCAGTCTCACGGCGAGTCGTACAGGAACTTTCAGTTCTTACTGAAAGTCTTACTCAGTCTAAGCTGATGGAGTTGGACCATGAGCCAAGGGTCCTTCATTCCAGCGGAGTCACAGCATGCCTCGCTGTGAACTCACCCGGGCGTAACGCCCTACAACTTCTAATGAAGATTCCTTCTAAGGAAGCTTATTCTGTTGAACAGAGTACTTTGTCACGACTTCTGACGATTCCCAGCCACTCTGACCGGAGACGCTGAAAAGGGAGCGTGAAATGGACCTCTGTACCGGAGCTGATTTATCTTCTGCAAAGGTAAAGAGTCGTCACGCCCTGAGTGTACCGAGGGCTGAGCTGGGGTCGAAAGAAGGGTGCCATTCCGGGTCAACACATTTTCCTTCCTCCATCTAAATCTCCTCTTTTAAACTTCAATCTCTCCTCTTGTAAACCTCTGCACCAGTAAATCAAACTAAATGCCTTCAGAGATGAATTATTCTTCATCAGTAATTCTCTGTTGTCTTGTTATTTGAACTAAGTGTATTAATCAGAAACAGATTAGCAAATCGAGTGTACATGTTTGATGTTAAATTTTGATTCTGTTAAATAAATGACCGCATTTATTCTGATGGGTCAAAGATAAATTACGTCTCATGTCACTAATTATATACTCCACTCTCAAGTTATCTTGATCAAATGGCAGAAATTTAACTCGAAAAAGAAAGAATCCGTTGTTAATTAAAAAAATAATATTCTTTGTGCTTGAACTAGCCTTAAGAATAATTAATTAAATAGTGTGTCCACAGCAAAGTTGTCCTGTCATACTACACTGTTGTCATCATTCTTTGTTGAAATCAGGTCTCTCTTGTAAATGAGTCCTAGAGGTTCAATGGAATTTACCTGTCTAAATAAAGGTTGAATGAAAAAAAAAATAGTTTGAGATGACTGATATCTAGAAATTTGTAGGTTAGCATTAAAAGAGACCAGTTTATGATGAGATATAGGCAGGTTTGATGTGACACAGTGAGAGGGAGTTATATCAGAACAACAACAAAAGTCAAGAATGTGACCTTTGGAGTGAGTGGGGAAAGTCATTATATTGTGCAAGTCCAAAGCTGTCCAGGGTTGATATAAAATCCTTAATTAAAATATGTGGGGGGTTGTCCATATGAACATTAAAATCACCCAAAAAATATTATATTGGGAGATTTTGAGCAAATAAATGACCAAAAAAAGTAGAAAATTCATTAAGAAAAACATTATTGTTCTTAAGTGGACGGTAGACAACAAATAACATAGTAGGAACTGTTCCATTTATCTGTATTGTAACACTTTCAAAGTAACTGAACCTGGGTACAGTCACTGGAGAGACATTGAATTTCTTTTTGTAAAATATCGCGAGACCTCCACCGCGACCAGTCTCACAAGGTTGGCAGGTGTAAACAAACCCAGGAGGGGTAATTTCATTAAGTAAAGCAAAATCATTGGGTTGCTGCCAAATTTCAGTTGAACAGAAGAAGTCAAATTGTGCTTACTGATGAGATTGTTCAGTAACGGTGCCTTGTTAGAGAGTGAACGAGTGTTAAATAATCCGAACAACAGACAAGCGTTGGATGGCTGTGCACCAGCCGACCTGGCCAGGTGAGTCAGCGTGCTATGATCCATGGTTCATCCAGATGATACAGACGAGTGCAGGTGAGAGGACCAGAAGGACCGTATTGGCTTGCTGTCATCATAAAAGAAGTTTCGCCAGGATCCGTGATGAATATATTTCCTTCGGTTGTGACGTAATATGGAGGGATAAAGCAAGAGTGCCGATGGAAGTGCCTGTATGTTGGGGTTCACCCCGGTGAATGAGAGGGTAGCCTCCCTCCACCTACGTGTGGGGAGACGAGTTCTGACTGTCATTTGTGCTTATGCACCAAACGGCAGTCCAGATTTCTCACCCTTTTTGGAGTCCTAGGAGGGGGTACTGGAGAGTGCACCTCCTGGGGATTCCCTTGTTCTGCTGGAGGACTTCAATGCGCATGTAGGCAATGACAGTGAGACCTGGAGGGGTGTAGTGGGAAGAATGGCCCCCCTGATCTGAACCCGAGTTGTGTTCTGTTGTTGGACTTCTGTGCTCATCATGGATTATCCATAACAAGCACCATGTTCAAGCATAAGGGTGTCCATATGTCCATTGGGCGGCTGTGGCTGAGTGGTTAGAGCAGTCGTCCTCCAATGCAAGAGTTGGGGGTTCAAATCCACCAGCAGTCAAATGCCAAAGTGTCCCTGGACAAGACACTGAACTCCTCATAGCCTCTGATGTGTGTCCCATTGGTGTATGAATGCGATAAAGCACTGATTAGTCTCTTTAGAAAGATTTGTTCAATTAGCTTTGTAGATATCTAGTAGAGTGCTGTATGAATGGGTAAATGAGGACACAGATTGTAGTGTAAAGTGCTTTGAGTACCTTGAAATAAGATAGAAAAATACTATATAAGTACAGTCCATTTACCATATGTGCTCTTGGCACCAGGACATCCTAGGTTGCAGTTTGATGATTGACTTTGTTGTTGTCTCATCTGATCTGCGGACGCATGTCTTGGACACTTGTGTGAAGAAAGGGGTGGAGCTGTCCACTGACCACTACCTGGTGGTGAGTTGGCTCCAATGGTGGGGGAGGATGCCAGTCAGACCTGGCAGGCCCAAACATATTGAAAGGGTTTGCTGGGAACATCTGACATAGTCTCCTGTGAGACGGATCTTTAACTCCCACCTCCGGGAGAACTTCGAACATGTTCCAGGGGAGGTAGGGTGAGTCAGAGTGGGCCATGTTCCATGCCTCTATTGTCAAGGTGGCTTACAGGAGCTGCAACCACAAGGTTGTTGGTGCCTGTCATGGCGGCAACCCTCGAACCCGGTGGTGGACACCGGTGGTGAGGGATGCTGTCAGGTTGAAGGAGGAGTCCTATTGGGCCTTTTTGGCCTGTGGGACTCCGGAAACAGCTGATGGTACCGGTAGTCCAAGCAACATGCGGTTCCGGTGGTCACTGAAGAAAAAACTCGGGCATGGGAGGAGTTCGGAGAGGCCATGGAGAATGACTTCCTCATGGCTTCTAGGCAATTCTGGTCCACCATCGGGCATCACAGGGAGAAAGCGTTACACGAACAACACTGTTTATAGTGGTGGTGGTTTGCTGCTGACCTCAACATGGGATGTTGTGGGTCGGTGGGCAGAATACTTCGAAAACCTCCTCAATCCCACCGGCACGTCTTCCACTGAAGAAGCAGAGCCTGGGGACTTTGTATCGGGCTCTCCAATCTCTGGTGCTGAGGTCACTAAGGTGGTTAAAAAGTTCCTCGGTGGCAGGGCCCCAGGAGTGGATGAGATTCGCCCCGAGTTCCTTAAGGCTCTGGATGTTGTAGGGTTATGTTGGCTTATACAACTCTGCAATATTGCGTGGACATCGAGGGAAGTTCCCCTGGATTGGCAGACTGGGGTGATGGTCCCCCTATTCAAAAAGGGGGACCATAGAGTTTGTTCCAACTACAGGGCGATCACATTCTTAAGCCTCCCTGGTAAGGTCTATTTGGGGGTTCTGGAAAGGAGGGTCTAGTTTAACCTCAGATTCAGGAGGAGCAGCCCAGTTTTCATCCTGGTCATAGAACACTGGACCAGCTCTACACTGTCAGCAGGGTCCTAGAGGGTGCGTGGGAGTTTGTCCAACTAGTCTACATGTGCTTTGTGGACTTTGAGAAGGCGTTCTACCGCATCCCTCATATGGCCTGGCTCAAGGACCATAACAAATAAAAGGGAAGCAACGCATGGGAAAACTTAAGATTAGATTTATTTATCAAAAATAATGGCTGGCTGGAGAAGACAGGTCAAGAAGGGAGAAGGAATGAGAGCAAGTGGTGGATCTTGAGCTGGATCTGAAGCTCTTCTGGAGACACTGGCCAGCTGCCTCCACTTCCAATCAACACCAATTAGGAGCTCTGAAACAGAGATATTAGAGAAGCACACTGACAACGCCTTGGGCCATAACACCCCCCCTCTTCAAAACAGGGTCTCCACCTGAATCATGTCAAATTATGTCATGTCATGACACCATGGCAGATTGAATCACGTCAAAGTCTGGAGAGAAAAAGAAACACATGTACTTACAATTTCCCAGTCCTGTAAAAATTGAGTAACAGAACCTTATATTCCTTCAAGTTCCATCCCAAAGTCAATAACCGGTACCTTGAAGAGACCTTGTTAGAGACGAGAGACAAGTGAGGGGAAAAAAAAAAAAAACTACTGGCTTGGTGCTCTGGACAGAGCATCTGCAATAACATTATCCTTTCCCTTGATATGACAAATATTCAAGGAGAAAGATTGAAGAAACAGAGACCATCTCACCAGTCTCTGGTTTGGGCAGCGAAAAGAGTTCAAGAAAGTCAAAGGATTGTGATCTGTGTAAACAGTTAAAGGCCCTGAACCCACATAGACTTCAAAGTGCTGTAAAGACCAAATGAGAGCAAGGGTCTCTTTTTCGATAACTGAATAATTCAGCTGGTGCCTATTAAATTTCTTAGAAAAGAAACTTATAGGTCTTTTAATTGAAAACTCATCCATTTGCAGAAGAACTCCCCCTGCACCAACATGGCTGGCATCCACTTGGAGTTCAAATGGCTTACTCATATCAGGTGCCATTAAAACAGGAGAACTACATAACATCTTCCTCACGTCTTCAAAAGCTTGCTGACAGACAGGGGACAAAATATATTTCACATTACTTTTCAAAAGATCTGTCAGAGGTGCAACCACGGTTGAAAAGTTCCTGCAAAAGGCTCTGTAGTATCCAACGAAACCCAAGAATTTCATGAGTTCCTTTTTAGTTGTTGGTGGTGGATACTTTTCAATAGCCTCCACTTTCGCACTAAGAGGACATACTTTGCCTTGACCCACTTGGTGACCCAGATACGTAACAGTTGCTCGAGCAAACTCACATTTAGCTAGATTCACCGTAAGATGTGCATCTGTCAGACGGTCAAACAATGCATTGAGTTGTTCCAGGTGAGATGACCATGTATTTGAATACACAACAACATCATCCAAATACACAGCACAACCCTCTAGACACCCAACAACTTCATTCATCAAGCGTTGAAAAGTTGCCGGTGCGTTCCTTAAGCCAAAAGGCATAACATTGTAGGAGTATAAACCATTAGGTGTAATGAAGGCAGAGATTTCTTGCGCCCTTTTAGATAACGGCACCTGCCAATAGCCCTTTAGTAAATCTATCTTACTAATGAATTTAGCCTTACCAATTTGGTCAATGCAATCATCCATACGAGGCAGAGGGTATGAATCAGGTTTAGTTATGTTATTGATTTTTCTGAAATCTGAACAAAACCGAAAAGTTTTGTCTGATTTTGTAACCAACAAAGCAGGTGAAGCCCAGCTTGAAGATGATGCCTGAGCAATGCCATTCTTTAACATATAGTCAACCTCAGCATCCAAATGTTTGCGTTTGTCTGGGTTAACTCTATAAAACCGTTGTTTTATAGGTTGTGCATCACCAACTTCAACGTCGTGTTCTATCATGTGCGTGCAGGATGGAACATCTGCAAATAAAACAGAATTAGAGTTTATCAATTGAATCAACTCAAAGCGTTGTGACTCTGGTAAATAATCCTGTAAGGATGGCACCTTTTGCTGTTTCTGTTTGTGTCTGTGTTTCCCTAGTGTTTCCTCGTCAGTTTAATTGTTGCCACCTTTGTCTCATCACACCTGCTGTTTGTAATCACGTCTTGTCTTGTCCTTGTATATAAACCTCCTGTCCTGTGTTGTTCCTTTGTCGGGTCGTATTCGTTTGGGTCTTCATGTTTCCTGCGTCTTGTGAGTTTCTCCCTGAGCTTCCTGAGTCCATGTAAGTTTTGCTGCCACGTCAGCTTATTGTTTTGTTACCTTTTTATTTATCATTAAACATATCTATTTTTGTAATCTGCCGAGTTGAGTCCTGTCTGCACAACTGGGTTCGTTCCTGTCCAGCTGATCCTGACAAATCCAGCACAACATCCAAGTTTTTCAATACTGCAGAGTTCCTGAGTCGACCAGTTAACATTGCTGAATCTGGAGCAGGCAACCCATCTCCACTCCATTCATGTCCAGCAGACGTCATTGTTTCACCAACACACATAGGGTGAACTTCATCTATCAATACATTCTCAGCACGAACATGATGTGGTTTTAAGAGGTTAACATGAATGGTTTGCTGTTTTTTCCGCCGTTCAGGAGTAGCAATGACATAGTTTTGTTCCGACAGCTGTTTCACAACTGTATAAGGCCCAGCAAACTTGGCCTGAAATGGTGAACTAGCCAGAGGAAGTAAGGCCAGTACTTGGTCCCCTGAAAGAAAGACACGATGTTCGGCTTTCTTATCATACAGGTGCTTCATCTTTACCTGTGCAGCTGATAATTTCTCCTTTGCCAACTGTGTAGCAGTATATAGCCTTTGCTTAAATCCATTAACATAATGGAGCAGATTTTGTGGTGGTTTAGTATCCTTCCACTCATCCCGCAACACAGTTAAGGGGCCACGCACAGTATGACCAAAAACTAATTCATTAGGGCTGAAGCCTGTACTCTCCTGAGTTACTTCTCTTGCTGCAAGCAACAACCAAGGCAGACCAGCCTCCCAGTCAGTATTCATCTGAACACAGTAAGCACGGAGTAAAGATTTTAATGTCTGATGAAATCGCTCCAGTGCGCCTTGGCTCTGTGCATGGTAAGCTGTAGATTGGTTGTGCTTAATGTGCAGCTGCTTCAAAACCTGTGCAAACAAATGAGAGGAGAAATTAGATCCCTGGTCACTCTGAATAACTTTAGGTATCCCAAAAATGGCAATAAACGGCGTAAGTGCTCGCACCACAGACTTTGCAGTAAGTGTGTGCAATGGATATGCTGCTGGATACCTGGTACTTTGGCACATAACAGTCAAAAGGTACCTGGCACCTGAATGTGCAGGTGGAAGAGGACCCACACAATCAATGATTAAGTGCTCAAATGGTTGACCAATAGCTGGAATAGGATATAGTGGCGCCCGTTTAATAGTTTGATTGGGTTTACCAATCAACTGGCAGGTGTGACATGTCTTAATATAGGAAGCAACATCTTTTTTCATTTGGGGCCAAAAAAAAATTCTCAAAATGCGGTTATATGTTTTTCTGACTCCCATGTGTCCGGACTCATCATGAGATACACGCAAAACTAAGTCACGCAATTTCAAAGGCACAACCACCTGATAAACTGGCTCCCCAATACTACTGTCACTACATGGCACCCATTTCCTTAGCAATATCCCGTCTTCAACAAAGTATCCATGAGCACGATTCTGCATCTCCTCAGCAGGTAAAGCAGACTGAAGCAAGTCCTGCAATGTAGGGTCAGATCTCTGATACTGCACCAGGTCAGTCTGTGAAATAGACAAAGGGATGTTAGACCAACAAAAATATGACAGCTGTTTATCTTTTCCCAAGTCTTCATTCAGATTTACAGCACTAGATGTTTTCATTGCTCGTGTTACAGCACATGATTGAAAAACTTCAGGGTGAGATTCTTCATTTCCATCAGGGCCACTGCTGATCAAAGGTACTGAAACAAGAACTGGACACTCTGTTTGACCAGGCCAAACTCTTCCTCCAGCTATATTGTTTCCCAATATCACTGTGACACCATCCACAGGTAAAGCAGGTCGAACACCCATTTTTACTTCCCTGTCAAACAACTCTGAATGGAGCATGAGCTTATGCACTGGAACACAAAACACAGACATGCCCATACCCAACACAGGTATAGATAATCCAGTGTTGGATTCATCTGAAAAAGGCAACACTGATGCCTGGATGAATGAATCATATGCACCAGTGTCTCTCAAGATTGTAACTGGCACCTTCATTTCACTCCCCACTAAAGAAACTTGTCCTTTCATAATAAATGGTCCATAGGCACTCAAATCAGGTTTCTTTTTTGTTACATTTAAAGAAAGTGATGCCGCAAATGCTACTGGTTTAACGTGAGACTCATTTGTGTTTCTCGATTTCAGCATAGCACAGTTCTTCTTCCAATGACCTTTTCTGTGACAATAATTACAAATTTTGTCCAGATTATGGTTACTGTGGTCTGAAAAGGAACCAGCAGAATGTGCTAAATGCCATTTTGGAGCACTCACCCACTCTGTATGTTCTTCCCTAGTATCCTTATGTGTCAAAACAAAGTCATCAGCCAACACTGCAGCTTCTGATACAGTTTTCACCTTTTGTTCATTAATATATACTGCAATACGTTCATAAACAGAGTTCTTAAATTGTTCCAGAACCATTAGATTACAAAGGTCATTGAATGTTTTGACCTTAGAGGAAGTGCACCACCGATGAAAATGCATCTCCAAATCTCTTGCAAACTCTACATAGGTTTTGTCACCCTTTCTCCAGTTTCTAAACTTCTGTCTGTATGCCTCAGGTACCAACTCATATGCCTTTAGTATAACAGCTTTAACCTTGGCATAATTCTGACAATCATTTAAACTTAACATAGAGAAAGCTTCTTGAGCACGACCAACCAAAACACATTGAAGCAAAACTGTACGGTCTGAATCAGACCAGCCCCTTGTCTCTGCAACCCTCTCAAACAAAGTGAAAAAAGTTTCAACATCCTTTTCACTAAACTTGGGCACCAAGCGCAAGTCATTCAAAATATCAGAGCATTTAGTCTTAGAGTCCACCATACAAGATTCATCAGACAGTTTACCTTCTCTCATCAGATTCAATTTCTCACTGTCCAAGTTTAATCTTGCCAATTCAGTTTGCTGCCTCATTTTTTCCAAAGCTATAGCCTTCTCCAAATCTGCTTGCTGTCGCAAATTCTCTAATGCCAGCTGATTTTCTTTCTCCAGCTGCATTTTTAACATTAACATTTCTTTTTGTTGTTGAAAATCCAAAACATTAGTGTTTAAACCCTGAGAACCCAACTCATCAGGTTTTGAAGGCACTGTCAAAATATCCATTTCAATTAACCTCTCCCTTAAAATTGATTTAACATTTTCTTTCAACCGTTTGTCACCCACACTTATTTTAAAGTGCTCAGCAATCTTTACCAATTGCTCTCTAGAACACTGCTCCAAAAATTCCACTGATGGAGATTGATTAAATTCTTCAACAGACATAAGTAATTCTTACAGTGTCTCAGAAAGTTTAAATTGAATTGCTGATAATTTGCACAACCAATCCAAACCTCCCCTCTAACTGCCTACCATAAGACTAACTAACTCAACCCTAGTCTTCAGAGAACAGGGATGGTGGGTACTTATGCACTCTTCTACCAGTAGGGTGGAAAAGCGACCAGAAACTGGCAACCCCCCAACACTATGGCTGTGCCCCCGAGACAAGTGCTCTACCCATATGATCTCACACTACCATTTGTTTTGAGCTCATGAATCCCAAAGGGGAGACACGCTGAAGCCTACAGGGGAGTTAGTTCAGATTAGAAACATTTAATTGTACAAATTAGTTAACAATCAACACTCACCATTGGATCCATCAAATGAAGTTGAAAGCAAACAACTTACCACCAGCCAGAACAAATCAAACAAAACCCAAGAATCCTACACTAGCTTCCCAACTAAATTTAACAAAAAAAAAAAATACTTACTCACATCTCAAACTGAAAAAATTGTCGCGCAAACTATAACTTAAGTTAGGACGAGCCCCCAATTTGTTACGGCCTGGCTCAAGGACCATAACAAATAAAGGGGAAGCAACGCATGGGAAAACTTAAGATTAGATTTATTTATCAAAAATAATGGCTGGCTGGAGAAGACAGGTCAAGAAGGGAGAAGGAATGAGAGCAAGTGGTGGATCTTGAGCTGGATCTGAAGCTCTTCTGGAGACACTGGCCAGCTGCCTCCACTTCCAATCAACACCAATTAGGAGCTCTGAAACAGAGATATTAGAGAAGCACACTGACAATGCCTTGGGCCATAACAAACCCTATGGGGGATACTCTCGGAGTATGGAGTACCAGGCCCTTTGATACAGGCTGTTAGGTCCCTGTATGACCAGTGTCAGAGCTTGGTCCGCATTGTCGGCAGTAAGTCGGACTCGTTCCCAGAGAGAGTTGGACTCCACCAAGGTTGCCTTTTATCACTTATTCTGTTCATAACTTTTATGGACAGAATTTCTAGGTGCAGCCAAGGTGTTGAGGGGATCTGTTTTGGTGGCCTTAGGATCGCGTCTCTGCTTTTTGCAGATGATGTGGTCCTATTGGCTTCATTAGGTCGTGATCTACAGCATTCGCTGGAGCGTTCACAGCCGAGTGTGACGCAGCCGGGATGAAGATCAGTTCCTTCAAATCTGAGGCCATGGTCTTGAGCCAGAAAAGAGTAGAATACCCTCTCCGGGTCAGGGAGGAGGTCCTGCCCTAAGTGGAGGAGTTAAAGTATCTTGGGGTCTTGTTTACAACTGAGGGAAAAATGGAAAGAGAGATCAATAGGCAAATAGGTGCAGCATCTGCAGTGAAGCGGGCGCTATACAGGTCTGTCGTGGTGAAGAGAGAGCTGAGTCAAAAGGCGAAGCTCTCAATTTACCAACTGATGTACGTTCCTACCCTCATCATTCATGAGCTTTGGGTTGTGACCAAAAGAACGAGATCTCGGATACAAGCGGCCGAAATGAGTTTTTTCCGCAGGGTGTCTGGGCTCTCCCTTAGAGCTCGGGTGAGAAGCTCAGTCATCCAGGAGGGACTCACCAGGAGGGACTCCGAGTAGAGACGCTGCTTTTCCACATCGAGAGGAGCTAGTTGAGGTGGCTCGGGCATCTGGTTAGGATGCCTCCTGGACGCCTCCCTGGTGAGGTGTTCTGGGCATGTCCCACTGGGAGGAGACCCAGAGGAAGACCCAGGACATGCTGGAGGGACTATGTTTCTCGGCTGGCCTGGGAACGTCTTGGGATTCCCCAGAGGAGCTGGCCCAAGTGGCTGGGGAGAGGGAAGTCTGGGCCTCCCTACTTAAGCTGCTACCCCTGCGGCCCGACCCCGGATAAGCAGAAGAAAATAGATGGATGGATGGATGTATTGTTGGACACCTGGCAGGGTCCAATGCTGGCATGTTCCTGTTGTTAGTTTTCTATATTTGTCTTGGAATCTAGCTGTTTTTTGTTTTGTTACCTTTTCCTTTTAGCCATCCTATTTGTTAAAAAAAAAAAACTGTAGTATGCTTTTTTATAACTGTTTATTGTTGTTGCTGTTGTCCATTGTTGTCATCTTTCTTTGTTGAAATCAGGTCTCTCTTGTAAATGAGTCATCGAGGCTCAATGGGATTTACCTGTATAAATAAAGGTTGATTGATTGATGTATAATTGGGGATTCTAAGGCCATTGATTTTGTACACACGCACATGGACAAAAAGGGTCTATGGGCTCATGGCTAAATGTTTAGGGACATAATGCATACAATAGGAGAATTTGGGATAAAAGTAAAACAAAATTTGGAAACTTGGAACTATGGGTCGTTATGAGTTCCAGTACTTCAGTGACATAGGGGATGGTGGTTTTGATTCGTCTATGTCTAACAATTTTGTTTGCTTAGAATGAGTGCCTAATGTGATTAGTTGTGTGGATTTAAATCAAACTTTCAACACGTTGGTCAACTGAGCATGAGTATTAGCAACATAAAATCCCTACTACAACTTGACGTAGTTAACCCCCACTAGTGTTGTCATCTTTTCCAATCGTTAACTGCTTCACCTCTAGCCGATCCAGTGGTCAAAAGTGGATTTTTTCTAGTTGAGCATGCATCAGGATATGGATTTTTCCTAGTTAAAGTTTATTGAGTTAGGTCTAGGGTTTTATAACTTACCTATTTTTTTAATTAATATTAAATTTTGAAAATCTTTAATTTAAGGTGTTATTTTAAGAGGTGCAAGCAACATTGAAGACCCTCGCAGCAAAGCACCACTCTGGCCTTACAGTGATCTCAGGAGCTCCAGTGACTCCACCTAGTCGCCATCACAAACACTCTCATGCCTATCCCACACTCGTTCACCAGGTTATAAATTTGCCAAATCTTTGACATCTCCTGCGACAGTGGGAGCTCCAGCAATTCCTCCCTGTCGCCATTGTGAATGCTCTCATGCCATTCGTGCATGCGTCCACTAGGGTGCGCATATGCCAAATCTTTGAAATCACCTTCCGCCCCATCAGTATGAGTCCAGCTGCTAGCCTTACAGGTTTGGCTAAAATCCGCCCTTCCAGACAGGAGTTATTGTCACTTCCTAATTTGTAGCAAATGTAAAGGATTTCCTTTAGGCTTTTCAACATGTCATATGTTAACTAATCAACAGTTATCAAATACGGTTTTAGTCTTATATCTTACACAGTGCCAAGCTGGAAGAGACACCCAATAATCATCAGTTTCTTCTCTGAGTGGGCCGGGCTTAAGTCAAGTCATGAATCAACAATACCAATATGTCTAGAAGTGCTCACTGGTTACACACAATAAATCTGGCACAGATCGGTTGATGTGTCACTGAGATATAACTGTTAGAATAATCTAGGGGGCGCACTGGAGCTATATGTTAAACCATAAAATCAATATGTGTAGAAGTTCTCACTTCTGATGCATAATTAATCTGGTGCATATCGGATGATGTATCACTGAGATATAACAGTTTGAATAATCTAGGGGACGCACTGGATTCATCTGTTAAACTACAATATCAATGAGTCTAGAAGTGCTCACTGATGACGCACAATGAATCTGGTCCAGATCGGATGATGTATCACTGAGATATAACTGTGGGGATAATGTAAGGGGCACTATGGAGGTTATTGGCCACTTATCATGGATTCCTGTTCAAGGGGTGGATAATGATCCATCATAGTGATTTTGGTGCACCTCAGCTCAAATCTGTGCAATTTAGAACCAAACATATTACAACGGCGTCTCTTCTTAATTTGTCATGCCGCCACACCCACATCCTCCAGCTAAAACTGGTTGGAATTTAAATCAAGTCAGACCAACTTGTTATATGTTTTCTAACACAGGATCATCCTGATTAGGTCAAGGGTGTTAGAGAGGGAGCATTCCAAGTAAAAATTAAAGCTGCAAGCAGCATTGAAGGCCCTCGCAGCAAAGCACCACTCTGGCCTTACGGCAACCGCGGGGCGCCAGCGACTACGCCCAGTCGCCATCGCGAATGCTCACGCTCCCATCACGTGCCCTTTGACTGGAGTACGCATTCGCTGAACTTTCGACATCAGCTGCAACCGTGGGCGCTCCAGCAATGTCTCCCAGTCCCAGTCATGAAATCTCTCATGCCATTCCCGCACGCATCCACCAGGGGGCACATATGCCTAAACTTTGCAATCGCCATCTGCACTTATCAGTATGAGAGGGTGTGTACTTGAGACATATGTTAAACCACAATATCAATGTGTTTAGACGTGCTCACGGATTATGCACCAAAAATCTAGTTCAGATCGGATAATAATTCACTGAGATATAACTGTTGGAATATCGTAGGGGGCACACTTGAGTCAAATGTTAAAGAACAATACCAATGTGTCTATAAGTGCTCACTGATCATGCACAACAAATCTTGTCCCGATCAGATGATGTATCACTGAGATATAACAGTTTGAATAATCTAGGGGGCGTACTTGAGTCAAATAATTAACAACAATATTAATGTGTCAGGAAATGCTCACAGATGACAACAAATACCTGGTGCAGATCGGATGATGTATCATTGAAATATAACTGTTAGAATGATGTAGGGGTGTTCTAGAGACAAAATTAAAAAAAAACAATATCAATGTGTCCATAAGTGATCAATATTGACGCACCAAAAATCTGGTCCAGATCAGAAGATGTTTTACTGAAATATACCAGATTGAATCATGCAGGGGACGCTCTAGAGTCAAAAGTTAAAAAACAATACAAATGTGTCCATAAGTGCTTACTAATGACGCAGCAAAAATCTGGTGATGATGGGATGATTTATCACTGAGATATAACAGTGTGAATAATGTAGGGGGCACACTTGAGTAAAAAGTAAAACAACACCAACATTGTGTGTATAAATGCTCACTAATCACGCACCAAAAATCTGGTCCAGATCAGACAATATATCACTGAGATATAACGGTTTGAATAATGTAGGTGGCGCACTTGAGTCAAATATTAAACAACAATACCACTGTGTCCATAAGTGCTCACTAATCAAGCATCCAAAATCTGGTGCAGATCGGATGTAATATCACTGAGATATAACAGTTTAAAAAATCAAGGGGGCGCACTTGAGTCAAATATTAAACAAAAATACCAATGTGTCCATAAGTGCTCACTAATGACGCACCAAAAATCTGGTTCAGATTGGATGTTGTATCACTGAGATATAACTGTAGGAAGAATGTAGGTGGCGCTATTGAGGCTATTGGCCACTTATCATGGATACCTGTTCAAAGTGTGGATAAAGATGGATCATAGTGATTTTAGTACACCTCGGCTCAAATCTGTGCAATTTAGAGCCAAACGTATTGCAACGGCGTCACTCCTTGATTCGCCACGCTGCCATGCCCACATACTCCAGCAAAAACGGTTTGCACTTTAAATGAAGTCAGACCATCTTATCTGTCTTCTAACACAGGATCATCATGATTAGGTCAATGGTGTCAAAGAGGGAGCATTCCAAGTAAAAAAGTACTTCCTGTTCTGAGGGGGTGGGTCTTTGATGACGTCAAACTATGACCAAAGTGGATCGTCGGGCATCCAACAGGGATGAGTCATGCCAAGTTTGGTGCATTTCGGTCTTTCAATGTGAAAGTTATAGCCTTTTTATATTTATGGCGTGAAGAGACACTTGGAGGCCTGGCCACGCCCCTTTAACATATAGGAGAATGAAAGCTTTTGCTAACTTTTATTCCCCAATGTGTTAAGGGCACATTAATCAAGTTTGAAGGCAATCGCTCAAAATGCCTAGAAGGAGTTTTTTTAAATGCGCCATTAGAAACGCACAAAATTGAACCTTTGACCCAGAATGGCCAACTTCCTGTTGAGTTTGGAACAGGGCTCCAAGAGACTTTTTCATAGTTCCTGAGAAGATACACATGTTCACCGAGTTTCAGTATTATCAATCAAAAAATGGCTTGTGGCTGTGGTTTTAAAAAATTCTAGGGGGCGCTATGGAGGCTATTGGGCAATTATCATGGCTTCCTGTTCAAGGGGTGGGTAATGATCGATCATAGTGATTTTGATGAACCTCGGATCAAATCTGTGGAATTTAGAGCCAAACGTATTTTAACGGCGTCACTTCTGAATTCGCCATGCTACCACGCCCACATCCTCCAGCAAAAACGCTTTGCGCTTTAAAGCAAGTCAGACCAACTTGTTATCTGCCTTCTAACACAGGATCATCCTGATTGGGTCAAGAGTGTCAGAGAGGGAGCATATATAGGATCTGGAGTGGGCACATGATCGCACTTAGGTGGTGGGATGTACTACCATTTCCACCTCCCCGGACCTGTGCCCACTCTCATATGTAGTGTAAATGAACATATATCTGTGAGATATTATCCATAAATTAAACGGATTCTTTCATTTTTCTGGACTGAGTTCTATCGTGCATTGAATGATTAAATGTGACGTGAGACGTTAATTTTCTTTGACCCATCAAAATGAATGCGGTCATTTATTAACAGAATCAAAGTTTAACATCAAACATTTACATTAATTTGGCAAATTGATTACAATAACAGCTTAATTAATTAGCTTTACAATCAGAAACCATACGGCCATGGTATCTGCTTGCAGCTTTACAACAGACATTTCTGAAAATATCTGGATTAATTACTGGCAGATAGAAGAGTTTTAAAGATGGGAAATGAAGGGAGTTTAAATGGAGAGAGATGGGTGAAGATGTATGTGTCTGTATAAGATGTAGGTCTGTAGACCAGAACGACAACACGCTCCTTTGGAAATCAGCTTAACCCACGGTACACTTTGGTTGAGATCGACTCTTTACCTTTGCAGATGATAGTTTCGGCGTCGGTGTAGAGTTTCCTATCAACTCTTTCAGCGTCTCCGTAAGAACAGCTAAAACCTCAGGAGTCGTGAGATTATCCCAGAACAGACTTCTTCATAGTTCCTCTGAACTTCTCTCGTTCAGGGACTTCTCGTTCGAGGTCCTCCCTGGAACGTTGTTCAGCTTAGTTGCCGTTGTTCTCCAGCATTCTGCATTCCAGCATTCTGAACTCTGCTGCTCTCGGAACTAACTCTCCTGGAACTAGGAAGTGTTGACCCTTTTAAAGAGTTCACTTCTGGCTCCTCATGAGAACTTCCTGATTGGTCGATAGAACCAACAGGGTGTGGTCTTAGTGATGTAAGAGGTTATTAAAAGTCAAGGTGAAAGATTAGGTTGTTTAAGAACAGACAGAAAGATGTTTTGAAGAAACCGAGACTTTTAGGTGCCAGTTCTACTTCTATCTATCTGAAAAAGTTAAACATGACATTTCTCTCCAGTAAACATGTAGTTGACCGAAACTTGACTTTTGACCGACTTACAACCTGCTCATTTCAGACAGAAGATCAAGAAAATGAATAATTACTCTGTAACAGACATTAACTAGATTTCTACTTTGAATGAGGATTAAAAATCATTTATACTGTTCCACAGTTGATTTAAAATGAGTAGTTCACTTCAACATTTAAAATGGTTTGAACTAAACACACTTTTGATTATCAAGACGTTTGTAAAATAGTAATGATAATAAAAAAGAGAGTGTTCTTTCAATTGATCAGTGCAGGACACACTTAGAAAGTCTCTGGATGAACTTAATTTTGTGTTTCTGGACTCAAATCAATGAAATGACAGTTCTTGTCCCAGGAAGGCCCTCACGGCCAGATTTGACCTGAGGCTTAGTTCACTACAGTAGCATGTAGACATTTAGGGTTCTGGGCGGAGATGAGGGGTGAACGGGCACCGCCTGCTCTCTGGGCAAGAGGTGGGTCTGTGCCGGTCGCCACCTCATCCCCCCATTTTAAACGCACTGTATAACAACATGCATCAACACCATATTCGAGAGGGAGGAGGAGGAAGTGCGTCTGTTCATAATTTATTTATGCATATATAGATTTATTTATTTATTTATTTTTTATTATTATTTTTTTTCCCCTTTCACAAACACCTCCTTTCTCCGTGTGACACTAGG
>NC_056507.1:50665384-50665921 GCF_014905685.2 Nematolebias whitei | reverse complement strand
TTGGGGGCGGTTAGTGATGGGGCCGGTGCTTCGGTTCCTCCTGGGCTGTTCCAATTCTTTTAATCTAGGTTCCTGGTTGCGATGGCTGGCACTCTGACCGGGGTGGCTGCCGGCTTTCGGCGGGGGGTCGGCTATGGTAGTGTACGTGTGGTCATTGGTGGTGTAGGGCGGCGATTGGGGGCGTGGCTTCGCCTCATCTGGGCACTGGCTGGTCTTCCTGTGTGGCATTTGCGGTGGGGGTGCTGTGTGTGGGGGGGGTGCATAGGTGGCGTGCTGGGGCGTCTCTGGGCCTATGGTGTGGAGCTCTTGATGTGAGAGCCGGCCCTCCTCAGCTGCGGCTCCCTGCTGCTCTGCCCCTTGGGCTGGGGCCGGCCTGTGGTCGCTGTCAGGTAGATGGTGCGTGCGGTCGGCCCGACAGAGATTCTGTCGGGCTATCTGTGTGTGCCTGTTGGTTGCTCAGGTCGGGTTTTTGGTGGTCCCCCCTCTCTTGGATCAATTTGGGCCCCACGTTTGGTGTGGGGCCCACTCCCCCCGGTC
>NC_056507.1:50661512-50665284 GCF_014905685.2 Nematolebias whitei | reverse complement strand
GTCATCGCACTTATCCTCCAACTGTGCCACCGTCTTAGTAAGGACGTCAACTGTTTTCTGGAGGCTCACGATGTCGTCAGTGCAGGTGGAGACGGACTTCTCCACCTCTGTTACCGTTAGCTTTAGCCCCGTGAAGCTCTCTTGCACCGCTGCTAGCCCAGACGATAGCTCCTTTTTGAAGGCGGACAGCTCGGCATTAATCGACGAGAGACTTTCACCCAGAACAGCATGGAATTCTGCTTTAATTATAGCAGCAAGGTCCTCTCGGAGAGCTACAAGTAGTTCTTGCTTAAGGCTGCTGACGTCGCCCTCAGACGGAGGAGGTGATCCAGGACAGCTCGAGGCTTCACTACGAGGATTAGGCCGCAGGTGAGCCTGGATCGAACTTACCCCTTTAGTCGGTTTTGGTGGCATTTTAATGGCCAAATAGGAGGGTTATGTAAAGTGTGTAAGTTAGCTATTGTTTACTGTCGGACTCGGGAAAAAGTGCCCAGGTGTAGTGAACTTAATCTGGTGTCACGACTAAGCCTAAGGTCAAAATCCTTGACCTTAGGAACCTTGGGGGACAGAAACTGTCATTTCATTGATTTGAATCCAGAGATACAGGTTCACCCATCCTGAGACTCTCTTTCTTGATAATCAAGTGAAAGAACACTCTCTTTTTTATTATCATTACTATTTTACAAATGTTGATAATCAAAGTGTCTTAGTTCAAACCATTTTAGATGCTGCAGTGAACTAATCAATTTTATTAACTGGGTAATGATTTTTAATTCTCATGCAAAGTAGAACTCATGTTAAAGCTGTTACAGAGTAATTATGCATTTTCTGATTTTCTGTCTTTGAATGAGCAAGTGTAAGTTGGTCCAAGGTTGGAGTCAAACGCAAAACAATTTGTTGGAACGAACTGTCATGTTTTTAGAATCCTCTCAGACGTAAATATAGAGGTTTTGGCACCTGTTTCTGAAACGCGCCAAAACAAAACTCTCTCTGTCTGTGAGAACATTTCTGATCTTTCCATAACAATTCTTGCTGCATTCTAACCTTTTACGTCACAAAACACACCCCGTCTGGTCGGTTCTGGCCAATGGGAATACTCCCAGATGAACCGAAAAACAGCTCTTTAAAATGTCGGTACTTCCTGGTCTACTCGGTTCTGGGACAGTTCTGTTCAGTTCTGATGGAGTGCTGTTGGAGTTCTGCTGGATACACAGTTCAACCAGTTCTGTGAGAGAAGCCCAGTTCTGGGAGCCGGGAAGATCCTGACATGACAACAGAGCTCTTCCGAGGTTCATGGGATTATAACATTTTCCACTGAGGTGAGCTTGTGTCGGACAGTCTCGCCGCTACTCCGGAGGAGTAACAGCATCCTACGGAGACGCTGAAGGGTGCGTTAAACGGAATCTCGCCTGAGACATCTCCAGGTAAAAGAGTCGATTTCACCACCGAAGTGTACCGTAAGAAAAGCTGAAGAAAGCCCAGAGAGTGCCGTTCTGTTAACACACTCCCTCAAACCCCATCTTTTACTCTTCTTTAAACTTCTTTCCCCATCTTTAAACTTTTCTCTCAAGTAGAAATTCTTCCAGATATTTTAGAAATGTCTGTGTAAAGTGCTCATCCACATCCGTGTGGGTAAAAGATCATAATTGTACAGTTTTCAGAAATGTCTGTGGTGAAGCAACGGAAAAATCATGGCCGTATGATTTTTCCTGATTGATTGCTTATGTTGTTATTTTCATAATTTGCCAAATTAATGTAAATGTTTGATGTTAAACTTTGATTCTGTAAATAAATGACCGCATTCATTTTGATGGGTCAAACATAAATGACGTCTCACGTTTGCATTTCATTAAATTCAATGCATGTTTTATTCAGTTCAGAAAAATGAGGAATCCGCGTTAATTGATGAATATATCTGAACATCTGTTCATCTACACAGGCATTAATCAGAAAAAAGGCCAATTCTGTAGGAGCACACCCAAACACACCTTATCTCACCGCCATTCAGCCGGAAGTCCTTTAATTGCGAATTTTAACAAACTCCCCCTAGGGATTTTGAAGGATTGCTTTCAAACTTGGTGGATATGCCCTTAAGACATTGGGGAGTAAAAAGTTATCGAAAGATTGCATTTTCGTTTTGTTAAAGGGGCGTGGCCAGGCCTCAAAATTGGGCTTCACGCCATAAATTTCCAAACGCTATAATTTTCACATTGAAAAACAGAATTGCACCAAATTTTACAAGAGTCATCCCTGTCCGATGCCCGACGATACTCTGTTGTCAAATGGTGATGTCATCAAAGCCCTGCCCCCTCAGAACAGGAAGTCACTTTTTTTGCTTGGATCGCTCCCTCTCTGACACTCTTGACACAATCAGGATGATCCTGTGTTAGGAGACAGATAACAAGTTGGTCTGACTTGCTTTGAAACGCAAAGCGTTTATTTATTTATTTATTTTAGCTCAGTTTAAGTGTAGAAACATTGTGAAGTGTTTCAATGAACTTATCATCATCGCTCAATTTTTTTTTTTTTTAAGAAAGAGAAGAAAGAAGAATAAATAAATAATAAAAGAGAAATAGATAAGACGAGAGACCACCACGACAAAACAACATGCACAGCACAATGCCACCCACAATATCACCATGAAACATTCGACATCGCACAAGGAATCATCTAGCTTCCACCACTACCCAACCTAGCGTGCATCTGTCAAAGCACCTGAATCCAAACACCTGCGCAAGCACGCCCGCCACCACCAGATTTCTCCAAAAGAATGCCCAATAGTGGACGCGGGGGCCCACAGACCCACCCCCCCAGGACACAATGGTAACATAGGGAGGACCGGAGCTACAGACACACAGCGGCCCACAGGCCCGGAGCCCTAGGAGTCTCCCAACAGGGAGAACCGCACCCCCCCAGAGAGGAGCAGAGGAAAGAACCGGGTGAACCCAGCCACCACAATGCAGAGCCTCCAGGAAGTTGCAGCGATGAGCCCACAGGTCCGGCCAGCGACCCATGCCCCACCCAAGTAGATCCGGCCATGGACACCGAGCCCCAAGCCCCGAGGCCATACCACCCCCCAGCAGAGCCCCGACAGAGCCAGGGCACCCAGGCCACGCCAGGCAGCAACCAGGGTGGACCGACGTGCACCCCACCACCCAGCCCAGACACCGAGAGCCACCAATGCACCGGAGGCAAGGGGGGCACGACCGGGGGGAGTGGGCCCCACACCAAACGTGGGGCCCAAATTGATCCAAGAGAGGGGGGACCACCAAAAACCCGACCTGAGCAACCAACAGGCACACACAGATAGCCCGACAGAATCTCTGTCGGGCCGACCGCACGCACCATCTACCTGACAGCGACCACAGGCCGGCCCCAGCCCAAGGGGCAGAGCAGCAGGGAGCCGCAGCTGAGGAGGGCCGGCTCTCACATCAAGAGCTCCACACCATAGGCCCAGAGACGCCCCAGCACGCCACCTATGCACCCCCCCCCACACACAGCACCCCCACCGCAAATGCCACACAGGAAGACCAGCCAGTGCCCAGATGAGGCGAAGCCACGCCCCCAATCGCCGCCCTACACCACCAATGACCACACGTACACTACCATAGCCGACCCCCCGCCGAAAGCCGGCAGCCACCCCGGTCAGAGTGCCAGCCATCGCAACCAGGAACCTAGATTAAAAGAATTGGAACAGCCCAGGAGGAACCGAAGCACCGGCCCCATCACTAACCGCCCCCAAGGCCCAAAGCCCACCCACAGCCCAGACCCC
>NC_056507.1:50660266-50661412 GCF_014905685.2 Nematolebias whitei | reverse complement strand
CCCCCCCCATCCCCGACCCCTAGTGTCACACGGAGAAAGGAGGTGTTTGTGAAAGGGGAAAAAAAATAATAATAAAAAATAAATAAATAAATAAATCTATATATGCATAAATAAATTATGAACAGACGCACTTCCTCCTCCTCCCTCTCGAATATGGTGTTGATGCATGTTGTTATACAGTGCGTTTAAAATGGGGGGATGAGGTGGCGACCGGCACAGACCCACCTCTTGCCCAGAGAGCAGGCGGTGCCCGTTCACCCCTCATCTCCGCCCAGAACCCTAAATGTCTACATGCTACTGTAGTGAACTAAGCCTCAGGTCAAATCTGGCCGTGAGGGCCTTCCTGGGACAAGAACTGTCATTTCATTGATTTGAGTCCAGAAACACAAAATTAAGTTCATCCAGAGACTTTCTAAGTGTGTCCTGCACTGATCAATTGAAAGAACACTCTCTTTTTTATTATCATTACTATTTTACAAACGTCTTGATAATCAAAAGTGTGTTTAGTTCAAACCATTTTAAATGTTGAAGTGAACTACTCATTTTAAATCAACTGTGGAACAGTATAAATGATTTTTAATCCTCATTCAAAGTAGAAATCTAGTTAATGTCTGTTACAGAGTAATTATTCATTTTCTTGATCTTCTGTCTGAAATGAGCAGGTTGTAAGTCGGTCAAAAGTCAAGTTTCGGTCAACTACATGTTTACTGGAGAGAAATGTCATGTTTAACTTTTTCAGATAGATAGAAGTAGAACTGGCACCTAAAAGTCTCGGTTTCTTCAAAACATCTTTCTGTCTGTTCTTAAACAACCTAATCTTTCACCTTGACTTTTAATAACCTCTTACATCACTAAGACCACACCCTGTTGGTTCTATCGACCAATCAGGAAGTTCTCATGAGGAGCCAGAAGTGAACTCTTTAAAAGGGTCAACACTTCCTAGTTCCAGGAGAGTTAGTTCCGAGAGCAGCAGAGTTCAGAATGCTGGAATGCAGAATGCTGGAGAACAACGGCAACTAAGCTGAACAACGTTCCAGGGAGGACCTCGAACGAGAAGTCCCTGAACGAGAGAAGTTCAGAGGAACTATGAAGAAGTCTGTTCTGGGATAATCTCACGACTCCTGAGGTTTTAGCTGTTCTTACGGA
>NC_056507.1:50650828-50660166 GCF_014905685.2 Nematolebias whitei | reverse complement strand
ACAGACATTAACCACACGGCGGTGGTTGAAAAACTTTGCTTCAGACATTTCTAAAAATATCTGGATTAATTTCTTAGCAGATAGAAGAGTTTAAAGATTGAAGTTTAGAGGGAGGGAGATGGTGTGTGTGTGATTGAAAAGTGTTGAACAGAACGGCACCCTCCATTCGACCCAGCTTTCCTCAGTACGCTCGGTAGTGAACTCGACTCATTACCTCTCTGACGATGAATCAGTGGAAGCGGAGCTCCAGTTATGCTACCGGTCCAGCATCTCCGTAGGATGGCAGAGAACCGTCCGGAGTGGTGGCGGGACTTCGTCAACAACAGTTCACCTCACGAGTGGACTTCACATGAGTGGAGTCCGTCAGAGTTCCACTCAGAGGTGGAAGATGTCATAATCCCCAATACTCGGAAGAGCTCTGGATCATATCGGGATTTTCCTGTTTCCCAAACGACTGGAGCTGCAAACTCTCCACCCGACTCCAACTGGGTTGAACTAGGAATTACCAACATTTAAAGAGCTCTATTTCCGGTTCATTTGGGAGTTTCTGATTGGTCTATGGACCAAAACAGAGGTGTGTTTTGTGATGTAAGGTGTTATGAAAAGTCAAGGAAAAAGATTAAGATTGTTTAAGAACAGACAGAAGATTGTTATGAAGAACTCAGACTTCGTGGAGTCACTTCTCTAGTATCTTGCTGTAAAAGTTAAACATGACATTTCTTTTTCAGTAAACTTGCAGTTGACCGAAACTTGAACTTTGACCAACTTACACAACTTGCTCATTTCAAACAGACGATCAAGAAATTGAATCATTACTCTGTAACATATTCCAACTTGATTTCCACTTTGAATGAGGATTAAAAATCGTTATTACTGTTTCACAGTTGATTTAAAAATGAGTAGTTCACTTCAACATTTAAACATTGTTTGAACTAACACAATTTGATTATCAAACATTTGTAAAATAGTAATGATAATCGAAAGTAGTCTTCTTTCACTTGATTAATTTAAGAAAGAAAGTCTCAGGATGGGTCAACCTGCATTTCTGGATTCAAATCAATGAAATGACAGTTTCTGTCCCATAAGGTCCTTAAGGTCAGGACTTGACCTCAGGCCTAGTTCACTACAGTACCAAAAGTAAGTGGGTAGGGCTTGGTGTTCCTGAATTAGGCTGTAAAAGTTGGATTAATTTAAAATAAAGGTGGAATTAGCTGATATTGGCATGAAACAGCTAAATGGTATCTGTGATGTTAGCAGGAATATCTGAATCTTCCAAACATTAGTTGACAGGAGCTTGATGTTCAGAAATTAACAGAAATACGTCAGTAGAAGTAAAAAACGTGGGAGTAAGCTGAATACAGCTTAAAAGAGGGAGGAGGTGCTTGGAGGTGGTACATCAACAGGGGTGATTGTGGCAGGAGGAGATCAGAACGCCATTTTCAGTCACTGAACGTTGGGAGAGGAACTTCATACATCGTTTAAACTAGGGGAAAGGTAATGCTTCGGTTAAAACAAAACCAGTAGGAGAGAGGCGGCGGAATTAGATAATACGAGCACGCAGTTGATTAGACCACAGCTGTCGGAGGCCAGACAGAAACGGGGATAAGGGAGCGAGGTCGGCAAAACATTTGTGTGTTCAATCAGTGTCAGAGGTAAAGGAGCAGTCAGTGGCCTCTGAAACAGTGGATCTGCAGCAATGGGTTGAAACTCAAGGCCAGAAGATGGCAGACAGTCACTCACTAAGCAGGCGAGGGACAGAGGTAAATTGATAACAAACGTACTGAACAGACAGGCAAAGGTGGAGAGCTGCTGACAGAGAGCTGCTGACGTGATGCAGAGAAGGAAGATGAATGGTTGAGGTGTCAAAGAGACCAAGTAGAAGAGCAGCATGGCTCACAGCATTGATGCTGAGGTCAACCTGTTTTATCAGGGTGTGGATAGAAGGAGAAATGGAGTAGGGGTGGTCTTGGAGGAAGTGAGGCGTAGGTCTGACGAAGGCCTAAGAGGAATGATTCGTTGTGGTGACTTCTGAAAAGGGTAAAGCCGAAGGAAGTAGGACAAATAAAACAAATAAACATCATAAACAGGTCAAATTAAGTTTAAACATTTCTGGATGACGCATTGTAAACAAATTAGCCAAAATTACTTCTTGGAATTGACAATAAAATCAGGTTTTGAATTCGACTAAAAAAAAAAGGACAGAATAAAAAAAATAAGTAATAAACAAAATCCTTGACACTCGTAAAACAAAGAAAAATTTTATTTTGGTCAAAGAAACTCTTAACTAAACTCAAATTGAAATGCTTAGGTCAAATAAATTAGGAAACTAAACTCGAGTTGAAATACTTGGGTTAAATTAATCAGTCCACATGAGTTTATCACATATTGAAAAAGTTTAGCGTTTAGGAGCTGTTTCGTTCTAAGAGCTGCCGGAACTAGGTTAAGTATGGGACAACAACAATTCTAGTGGGTAAATGACATGACTTTAACTTTATGACTTGAGATTTCACACAGATCCTAGGAGTGCAAAAGGACAACAGAGATGTGTACATGGTGAGCACTTCTGGACACAGTGTTGTTGTTGTTCAATATTTGACTCAAGTGCGCCCCCTACATTATTCAAACAGTTATATCTCAGGGAAAATTTGTTTGATCCGGACCAGATTTTTGGTGTGTGATTAGTGAGCACTCATACACATATGGTATTGGTATTTTACTTTTGACTCAAGTGCGCCCCCTACATTATTACAATAGTAATATCCGCGGTCTCAGCTGATGTCAAAGGCTCGACGAATGCGCACTCCGGGGAACGGGCATGGGATGGTAGCGTGAGCGTTCTCGATGGCGACCGGGAAGAGTCGCTGGAGTTCCCTCGGTCGCCGTAAGGCCGCAGCGGCCCCCTCACAACAGGAAGTCTCTTTTTTTAATTGGAATGCTCCTTTTTTGACACCCTTCACCTAATCAGGATGATCCTGTGTTAGAAGACAGATAAAATGGTCTGACTTGATTTCAACTACAAACAGTAATAGCTGGAGAAAGGTGGGCGTGGCGCCATGGCGAATTAAAAAGTGACTCCGTTGCAATACGTTTGGCTCTAAATTGCACAGATTTGAGCCCAGATGAACCAAAATCACTATGATCGATCATTATACACCCCTTGAACAGGGTTCCATGATAAGTGGCCAAGAACCTCAACAACGCCACCTACATTCTTCCTACAGTTATATCTCAGTGATACAACATCTGATCTGAACCAGATTTTTAGTGCGTCATTACTGAGAACTGATGGACATATTAGTTTTGTTGTTTAATATTTGACTCAAGTGCGCCCCCTAGATTTTTCAAACTGTTATATCTCAGTGGTATATCATCCGATCTGCGCCAGATTTTGGGTACGTCATTAGGAAGCCCTCATGGACACTTTTGTAATGTTTTTTAACTTTTGACTCTAGAACACCGCCTACAATATTCTAACACTTATATCTCAATGATATATCATCCGATCTGCACCAGATTTTTGTGGCATAATGTGTGACCATGTCTACACACATTGTTATTGTTGTTGAATATTTGACTCAAGTGCGCCCCTAGATTATTCAAGCTGTTATATCTCAGTGATATGTCATCCAATCTGTACCACATTTTTTATGCTTGATTAGTGAGCACTTCTGGACACAGTAGTGTTGTTGTTTAATATTTGACTCAAGTGCGCCCCCTACATTATTCAAAGAGTTATATTTCAGTGAAAATTTATTTGATCTGGACCAGATTTTTGGTGTGTGATTAGTGAACACTTATAGACATATGGTATTGGTTATTTACTTTTGACTCAAGTGCGCCCCCTACATTATTACAATAGTTATATATGCGGTCGCAGATTATGTCAAAAGATTGTCGAATGCGCACTCCGGGGAACGGGCGTGTGACTGTAGCGTGAGCGTTCTCGATGGCGACCGGGAAGAGTTGCTGGAGTTCCCGCGCTCGCCATAAGGCTGCAGCGGCGCTTCGCTGTGAGGGCCTTCAACGCTGCTTGCAGCTTTAATTATTATTACGATTCTTGGTCCTAAAGAATTGCTCATTTGGAGGCCTTAACATATCCCAAAACTCACCAAACTTTACCCAAACTTGTCCCCCGTGTGGAGTTTTTGTATTTTGATGGAACCAAAAGTGGGCGTGGCCAAACTGCTCAGCAGCGCCCCCTAACGTGAGATAGGAGAACTGGTAAGTTGTGGAGAGCTGAAATTTGGTACATAGGTAGAACCCCCTGAATCAAGAAAAAAAGTCTCTTGGAGGTATGCCCTAAACCCAACAGAAAGTCGGCCATTTTGGGTCAAATGGTCATTTTTGGACTTTTTTCACTTTTCATACATGGTGAATTTTAATGAACTCCTCCTAGACATTTTGAGGTATTGCCTTCAAACTTGGTGGATTTGCCCTTAAGACATTGGATAGTAAATGTAATAAAAAAATTGCGTTTTCATATATGCTAAAGGGGCGTGGCCAGGCCTCAAAGTTGAGCTTCACACCATAAAATTCCAAACTTTATAAGTTTCACATTGAAAGACCAAAATGCACCAAACTTGGCATGAGTCATCCCTGTCCGATGCCCAACGATATTCTGTGGTCAAATTTTGACGTCATCAAAGCCCCGCCCCCTCAGAACAGGAAGTCACTTTTTTTGCTTGGAATGCTCCCTCTCTGACACCATTGATCCAATCAGGATGATCCTGTGTTAGAAGACAGATAACAAGTTGGTCTGACTTGCTTTAAAGCACAAAGCGTTTTCGTTTGAGGATGTGGGCGTGGTGGCGTGGCGAATTCAGAAGTGACGCCGTTGCAATACGTTTGGCTCTAAATTCCACAGATTTGATCTGAGGTTCATCAAAATCACTATGATCGATCATTACCCACCCCTTGAACAGGAAGCCATGATAATTGCCCAATAGCCTCTATAGCGCCCCCTAGAATTTTTTAAAACCTCAGCCCCAAGCCATTTTTTGACCGCTAATTCTGAAAATTGTTGAACATGTGTATCGTCCCAGGACCTATGAAAAAGTCTCTTGTAGCACTGGTCCAAAACCAACAGGAAGTCAGCCATTTTGGGTCAAATGTTCATTTTTAGGCATTTTTAATTGCGAATTTTATTTTATTTTAAATTTTTATTTATCAGGAGAATATATAATTGACATTACATACATTATATAAAATTTACATGATTTCTCCAATTTTTTCTTTTTTCCTTCCCCTTTTTCCCCCTCCCTCCCCTCTTCCCCTCCCTCCCCTTCCCCCTTTAACCAAAAACAAGACAAAATAAAGAAAGAAAAAAAAAAAAAAAGGAGAGAGAAAAAAAAAAAAAGGAGAGAGAGAGGGGGAGGAGGAACGGACAGGAGGGACCCAACAAACCAAAAGGAAAACAATATTTCACTCTTTTATTTATCCTCTAAAATCAAGTCACATGGTAATGTGATGAGTCAATCATATCAGTCTATACGCTATGAAGGTAAAGATTTTACATATGACACAAAGGGTGTCCACTTGTGGGTAAATTTTTCTGAACTACCTTTCACTGTTAGTAAAATTTTTTCCATCTTCAAGAATGATCTTACAGTATTAAGCCATTGTGATGTGGATGGTGGTGTGGGAGATTTCCAGGCGAGCAAAATACAACGTCTGGCAAGGAGAGAGCAAAAGGCCAAGACCTCCCCCTGCTGGCGGGATAGATTAAGTGTGGTCCCAGGAACTCCAAAAATAGCAATAAGTGGATCACTTTGAAACTGAATCTTAAAAACTCCTGAGAGTATGGAGAAAAAATATTTCCAAAACCCTTGCAGTTTTGGGCAGAAAAAGAACATATGACTTAAGTTGCAAGGTGAAGTCTGACATCTATCACACTGGTCTGGTATTGAGGGGAACATTTTAGATAAACGTGTTTTTGAGAAGTGTACTCTATTTATTACTTTAAATTGTATTAACTGTAGTCTGGCACATGGTGTACTCTGACGTATGCTGAGAATAACTTTATCCCACCATGAATCTGATAGTTTAACACCCAGTTCACGTTCCCATGCAGTTCTAGTTTTACCCGATGAGTCGGCCTCTATTGCCATAAGTTTTCCATAAATAATTGAAAGAGGAGATTTCAAATTGGGGCTCAAAACTAAGAGTTCAACCCATGGTGGGTCAGTAGGCAAAGTTAGAAAATTTTGAAACTGCGATGAAACGCAATGCCTAATTTGGAAGTAAAGAAACAGATGTGAAGTGGGTAGATTAAATTTAGAAGACAATTCTGAAAAACTAAGAAATAAACCATCTTCGTACAGGTCTCTCATTGTTCTAATACCTTTCTCATACCAAATTCTATAGGCAGCATTATTAGATGCTGGAGAAAAAATGTGATTCTTTAGTAACGGCATTTTATTAGAGGGTGATACAAATTTAAAGTGGGACCTAAATTGTGACCAGATCCTGAGTGTTGAGAGCACTATAGGATTTGCAGTAACTGAGGATAATTTAATTGGTAATGATGAATAAATAATTGAAGCGGGCGAAAAAGATGCAGAAATCGACTGAATTTCAAGTTTACACCAAATCAGATCAGGTGAATTTAACCAATAAGTCAGTTTATGGATATGTGAGGACCAGTAATACATTGTAAAATTAGGTAGAGAAAGACCCCCGTTTGTGGTGAACTGTTGTAATAAAGAAAGTCTCATTCTGGGGGCCTTTCCGTTCCATAAAAAAGATGAGACCATCTGATCCAGGGACCTGAAGAACTGTTTGGGCAAGAACAGAGGGATATTTTGATATAAAAACAAAAGTCTAGGTAGCACATTCATTTTGATAATATTAATCCTACCAATCAATGAAAGAGGGAGAGAGTTCCATCTCTGTAAATCTGATGCAATTTGGGAAACTAGTGAGGCATAATTCTGAGAAAACATTGAGGGCAAAGTACGTGTAATATTAATTCCTAAGTACCTAAATCCCGAGGGACTGAGCCTAAAAGGGATATCAGAAGGCTTAAGCTTTAAAGCTAATGAATTCACTGGATAGCATTCACTTTTGAGTGAGTTAATTTTATAGCCAGAATATGATCCAAATTTTTCTAGAATATTTAAAATTGGGGGAAGACTCCGTAAAGGGTCAGAGACATACAGGAGAAGGTCATCTGCATATAAGGACAATTTAAGCTCGACACCAGAGCGGACGATTCCATGAAAAGAAGAAAGGGATCTTAGAGCAACGGAAAGGGGTTCAATGGCTAACGCAAACAAGAGGGGAGAAAGAGGGCAACCCTGTCTAGTACCACGTCCCACCGTAAAATAATCAGATTGGACAGAATTACTGAGAATACATGCTTGAGGGGATGTATAAAGTAGCTTGATCCAAAACACAAACCTCTCTCCAAAACCAAACCCATTAAGAACAGCAAAGAGATATTCCCATTCCACTCGATCAAAGGCTTTCTCGGCATCAAGAGAAATGATCACTTCAGGAGATTTAGAGGAATGAGTTGAAAAAATTGTATTCAACAGTGTACGAGTATTAAAAAACAACTGGCGACCTTTAATGAATCCATTCTGTTCTTGTGAAATAATCCGAGGGAGAACTGTCTCAAGCCGAGTCGCGAGTACTTTAGACAAAATCTTAAAATCCACATTCAAAAGTGAAAGAGGTCTATAGGACTCGCAGGCAGTAGGATCCTTATCCTTCTTTAACAGGAGAGAAATTGAGGCCTGAGTCAAGGTGGGAGGCAACAAGCCCTGCCCAAATGACTCATTATAAACCTCAAGAAGAAGAGGGGCTATTTTATCTTTAAATTTTTTGAAAAATTCGGCAGAGAAACCATCTGAGCCAGGTGTCTTACCACTTTGCATATCCTTAATTGATGCAAATATTTCTTCTAATTTAATGGGAGCTTCAAGTTGGTCAGAAAGCAATTTGTCTAACCTAGGTATGTCAATATCCTAAAGAAAGGCACATAGCTCATTTGAGTCTGCTTGTAGTTCAGACTTATACAAATTGCAGTAGAATTTTTTAAAAGTATCATTAATAGAGACAGGATCTGAAACAAGATTGCCCGACCGATCGTTGATTTGTGATATTATGTGAGAGCCGGCTTTTCGTTTCAATTGATGTGCCAGAAGTCTACTTGGTTTTTCCCCATGTTCATAATAAGTGGCTCGAGATCGTATCAAGAGTCGCTCCGCATCAGATGTAGTTAAAAGGTCAAGTTCCATCTGAAGATCCTGTCGCTGTTTCAGCAAATCATGTGACGGATTAACGGCATTTTGCCTATCAATATTCTGAATTTTTGTTGATATTTCTGATATCTTAGTGCGTAGATTTTTATTAATATTAGCTGAAAAAGAAATAATCTGACCACGAAGATAAGCTTTTAATGTTTCCCATAGTAGTGAGGGAGAAATTGTATCGCTCTTATTGAACCTTAGAAAATCATCAATTGATGATAAGATGAATTTATTAAATGGCTCATCTGATAACAGGAGAGTATTAAATCTCCAACGAGGACTAGAATTGGGTTTGTTTATAAAATTTATATCAATGCTTAGAGGAGAATGGTCTGAAATAACAATCGGATAGTATTCAGAAGACGTGACTCTCTGCATTAAAGAGCTATCAACAAAAAAATAATCTATACGGGAATAGGATTGGTGTATTTGAGAGTAAAAAGAATAGGTCCTTGTTAGTGGATTCCGTGTCCTCCATGGATCTACATATCCATTTTGGGACACAAAATCCAAAATAGATTTAGACATATTAGACTGTGTATAGGACCGAGATGAGGAGCGATCTAATGATGGATTCATTACACAATTCAGGTCTCCAGCTAGAATTAACAAATGAGTATCAAGATATGGAAGTGTGCTAACTAGATTGTTTATAAAATCTGGTTTATCAAAGTTTGGTGCATAAATGTTTACTAATAAAACAGGAGTGTGGAACAAGGAGCCTGCAATTATAAGAAATCTGCCATTTATATCCTTCATTATTCTTGATGCTGTAAAATGAATATTCTTATTAAATATTATGGCAACTCCTCTAGCTTTTGAGTTGAAGCTCGAATGATAAATCTCCCCAATCCATGGATATTTGAGCCTGACTTGATTTGAATTTTGCAAATGTGTTTCCTGTAGGAATATTATGTCTGGGTTCAGGCGTTTCATATGAGAAAATATTTTAGACCGTTTCACTGGATTGTTCAGACCTTTAACATTCCAACTTAGGAATCTAACAGCAGGTGTTGAGGAAACCTTTAAATCACCAGACATGTGACTTGACAGGGGTCAAAAATATTGCCATCCCTCCCAATCTCC
>NC_056507.1:50645651-50650728 GCF_014905685.2 Nematolebias whitei | reverse complement strand
TGTCTGAAGCAAAGTTTTTCAACCACCGCCGTGTGGTTAATGTCTGTGTGAAGCTGGAAGCAAGGTTTTCAACCATCGCCGTATGGTCTTCCTTGTAAAACTGATTAATAAGCTGTCGTTATTTTCAATTTTTGCCAATTAATGTAAATGTGTGATGTGTTAAACTTGATTCTGTTAATAAATGACCCACTGTCGTTGGTGAGTCAAAGATAATTAACGTTTCCGTCCACATTTTTAATTATTCAATGCACGTACATTATACAGTCCAGAAAAATGAAAGAATCCGTTTAATTTATGAATATATATCAGCATATGTTCATTCTACATCTGGTTGCCCGTAACGGGTTCATAAAATGGACTGTATTCGTGTGACAATTGAATTATCATGTTGGCATGAAAAAAGTGCAGATTCTGCGGAGTGAAACGCTGTTTTGAGCTGAGATGCTCAGAGAAAGCTTGCAGCTAGTGATGTTTTGAAAGCTGAAATAGTGTCAATGAGTCTTTATGAAAGCTGAAATTGTACGTCTGTGGTATGTGACAAATTTGCTGAGCTGTGGAAACGTTATTCTGTTTGAACTGTGGTCCAGACGTGACTCTGGTCCGGCTCGGTTCTGATAATTTCGAACGAGTTGTTTTAAATGGTTGGAGAAACGTTTTAAGGACTGAGCGAAGTCTCAGTAGAGCTTTGAGAGCTTATTGGTTACATTTTTAACAGAAAATGGTACATTTTGACAGTTTAAAAGACGAAAAGTTGACCGGACTTGTTCAGGCTAATGCTACACGCTAGCTGGAAAAACGATCCGTGATTAGTTGAAATCAGCTGCTGTGGAGCGCTCTGATACGCTGAGAAATGAGTGACGTGTCTGTCGTCACTTCCTCTGACGTGTCAGGTCGTAAAGCCCACCCCCGTGCTGTTATCATTGGTAGATTCAGTCACGTGACCCGGAAATGAAACTCGTCTTCATAGGGAATTTCAATCTGCTTTTTAAAGTTGAAAAATGCTTTAAAGTTGCATTCTGATCCGCTGCTCCGTTTCTTTGAAGCCTAATCGCTGAAACTTTGCCACGTTTCAGTTTGAAATCCGTCATTAAATGGTGTTTTTGGACCACGCTAGCCGATGCTAATTTTAAGCTAACCGCTAACGACCGGATGAGTGACGTGTCGCGTCACTTCCTCTGATGTCAGATTGTAAAGCTCGGTTGCACCGAAGCTTTTCTGTGCTTAAAATCACTAAATAAAATTTGTCACATGTCCCCAAAACTCAGTTTCATGCAAAGAAGTCGTGCTTGTTGAAACAACGCCACGTTTTAGCTTGAAATACGTTCAGAAATGTTGATTTAACCGAGTTTAGCCAAAGCTAATTTTAAGCTAAGCAGCTAACGACAGGATGTCAACAGAACGTCCACAGGAAGTTGTCATAGGCTCCTGCTGGTAGAAAGCTAACACTGCCCCCTCCTGTAGAAACTTGAAATCACAGTTTCACTTCGTTTTAGGTTATTTTTGGTGAAATTATACGTGTTTATACTAATGCTACGGGCATTTTTGAGTTAATAAACGTTCCTCAAGCTGAATTATAACTGTTATCTTGCATTTAAAAAGTGATTAAGGTATTTATGCAAGAAAGGCATTTACCAGGACATTTTTTATTCACTGGTGATTCCTCTGATGGAGGTGCAAAATAAAAAATTAGAAACTTTTAAAAAAAGATACGGTTCAGATATTCACAGAGTTGATAAAGTTTACTCATTTGCTGAATAGGTAATACACGTTTAATTGCTAGATCACTAAATAAGAGTAAACTTATCAGAAAAAAGAAACTTTTCTGTTTAAGTTACCACCTAAAAAACTACATCTTCCTATTTAATCTTTAAATAAAAGATAATGGCAGGAGAGGAGGAGTATAACAGTTTTCCTGAAGAGGGACTGACAATTCCTCATAATTTTTCTTTTCTTTTCACCACCTGGTTCAATGAGTAACTGTTAAAATAGCGAATTTCTGGAAGTGAACGGTTTAAAAAAAAGCGTTTTTAAACTGATGTTGCTGTGAGACTTTTTAGAAAAATTGCAGGTTTATAAAAATTCAGTGCTTTAAAGTAAAAAACACTGAGAAGCTTGGTAATCTAGTATCTGTTAAAAAATAAGCACATTAAAAAGTAACACTGCAGAGAAGCATTTACTTAAATATTCATGAATTGGGGTAAAACCTACGAAATAGGTGCCCACATTTGAATAAGTTGACTTATAACAGTACTTTTGTGTAAACCCAGAGCTTAAAATAGTGTGAAACTCAATGACACTTGAATACAAATATTTACCTGTAAAATATCTGAAGCTGGCAACTGTTTTAACCAGATAAAGTGCTACACAGTGAAAACCATGACAGGTGTGATAGAAAAAGATTTTGATCCTTATGAGATGAAGGACTGTTTAGAGAAAGCGTTGAAGCTGCTGACAGGATCCTTACATCCATATGGCAAACAGGTGAACAGCATGCACCCAAAAGAGTTAGTGGACAATCTGATGGAGGTTGCAGAGAGTGTGACCTCTACAGAAGTTACAAGGTCAAACTATGAAAATCTGGCTAAAATGGCAATGTTGCTGAAAGAATCATTCTATTCAGTGGTTGAGAAAGCTGATTACCTTGCAATAAGGTTAAACAGTGAAAAAGAGGTGGTTCAGGAAATTGAAGAACACTTCCTTCAATTTAAAAGTGAACACAAGATCCTCACAAAAACCCATTTTGAACAGATGTTTCAGTCACAGCAAGATGCACGTGCAGAAATTGATTCACTGAACAGCAAAATACAGTTACTTAATGTATCACTATCTGAAGCCAGGGATGATAAAGAGCTGTTGTCCAGAGGATACTTTGCATTAAGACGGGATCACGACGAGAAAATGTCACAAGTTTCCCGCTGCAAAGCTGAGATAGATGTGCTTAAGACACAACTTTGCCATGCAGAAAGGAAAGGTGGTGAGAGGCGTGGACGGGATGTGGAGACACACTGGGTTTCAAACCCAAATCTCCTCACATCATACACCCCTCCATACATACCTAAAGTGGTAGGAACAGACCTGAACAGGTCTCCTCCACCAAACATGCAACAGAGTGCATGGAAACTTCCTCTTTCAATAGATGTTCTGCTAAAACTCTCAAAATATGTACAACGCTTTGTACCTGGACCGATGGGTTCAACTGGAACAAAAGCGTACCTGAAAGATCTTGAATTCAGATTGAAAGGTTATCCGAATGCTACGGTTGAGGATAAGATTAGTCTGATACGGCTCACTTCAGACAGAGAGGTGTTCACCTTCATCGAGCATCTACCTGATGCAACGAGAAGGGATTACAACCTTCTGTGTGAAGCTTTGATCAGAGAGTACGACCCCTGCACGGGACCTGCTGGTTTCCCAGCCGCTGACAAGGTCACGCAGGGCAAGAATGAACATCCAAAAGTTTATTACAAAAGAATCTTCCAAGCTTATTTTGGTAACAGAAATGAAACCGGAATGGAGGAAGAAGAAGGTTTTAAATATGTCTTCAGCAAAAATCTCCACACTGATTTTAAAAGATCAGTACAAATGATGGCAAATTTCAGAGAAAAATCCATCAATGAGATTAAACAGTGTGCTGTGAATGTGTTTGAGGCATGTTCTCATGCTAAGACGCCCATAGAGGTGTTTCCTGGTATAAAGGTTAAACCCCACTCCCTAGAAATGGAAGGATGGAGTGCATCGCCGCCTCCTCCTAAAACAGGCGAGAAAAAACAGTATTTTCAAACTAACAAACCGCGTAATGAAGGTGCACGTTGGGACAAAAAGGCTCCTCTTTCAGAGGATGAACGTGATTATCGTAAATGGGATGTGCGTAGGACGCAAAGATATGGGATCCAAGAGGACCCATATTATCAGGGGAAGTCCGAAAAGGAACCACCAAAAGACGTACCTAACCCTCCCCCACCTCGGACGACACGAACCGGGGCGATAAAATCACAAAGGTTCCAGAAACAAGGCCCTACACCTCTGAGCTCGGAAGAGACAGAGAAACTACAAAGGTTTTTAGAAACTTTGATACACGCTGAAATGGGAAACCAACCTGGAACACTGTGTAGTGAGGTGATCGCTACTAAATCTGAAGGCGCAAATGACAACATTACAGATGTCTGTGAAACACACCAAGACATTGCTGTTGTTGCCTCCAACAACCCCTCATTGGACGAAGGGGGGGTAAACTCACACACAAACGATGATGAGTCATCGCAAGCTGAACACTCAGAACCTGATTTTCATGATTTAGAACTAGGCATTCCAGTTCTGGGAGGACTCCCAGATAACCTGGTACCGAGTCAAGAAGCTGGGCCAGTATGGTTCACAAAACCAACACAGGCCATAGCTCTTTTCTCAACCAAGGACGTCGACCAAGGACCTCAAACCTATGGTGTCTTACCCATAGACAGGTCCGACGACTCAGAAAAGGATTCGTTGGAGCTCCCCAAGGAGCAAGAACCCTCATCAGTCTCATCACAGATTGAACAGGTGGTCGCCCAAGCCGACACTCTGACATCTGATGAAGAAAGAGACAAACTTCGCCAAGTTCTTTTAAAATATGAAAAGTCATTTTCAACTGACCCAGACAGCATCCAACTTCAGAAATTGGATCCTGCAATTAAATCGATGATACTGTATCTGACTGACCCAGACAAATACACTCCATCGAAAGTCGAACTGGATTCCAATCCAGACCTTAAAGTCCTCTTTCAGCTGCGCAAACAGTTAAAACTACTCAAGGACAGCCTAACTTTAGCTCATGGAGCGACGTCCTCACCCGTGTTCGCGGTCTCCCATGACCGAAGGGGGGTGACGCCAGTTAGGATAATGCTACCAGACGCGATAACGTGAGCAAATCTGACATTCAGAGTGAGTGACGCACCGAAACGTCGTTTTCTAGTTGCTTAATCACTGCTTTTGTCAATGTTGAAACGTTGTTTTACTGGTTGCTTAGTCACTGTTTTTGTCGATGTTGAGACATCGTTTAATTGGTTTTTGGTATTGTTTCTGAACACCCCAAGCAAGAATG
>NC_056507.1:50634180-50645551 GCF_014905685.2 Nematolebias whitei | reverse complement strand
TGTCTGAAGCAAAGTTTTTCAACCACCGCCGTGTGGTTAATGTCTGTATGAAGCTGGAAGCAAGGTTTTCAACCATCGCCGTATGGTCTTCCTTGTAAAACTGATTAATAAGCTGTCGTTATTTTCAATTTTTGCCAATTAATGTAAATGTGTGATGTGTTAAACTTGATTCTGTTAATAAATGACCCACTGTCGTTGGTGAGTCAAAGATAATTAATGTTTCCGTCCACATTTTTAATTATTCAATGCACGCACATTATACAGTCCAGAAAAATGAAAGAATCCGTTTAATTTATGAATATATATCAGCATATGTTCATTCCACAGTACTTTAAGCTTATTTCTGCTTGTTTTAGCTATTGGTCTGCTGGTCTTTAGCTAATTGCCTCTTTTTCGTTTTGATACTTCCCATAATTTGTGCATTTTGTCTCTGATATTGATCCTGTAGATTTTCCACAGGCTTCACATGTACCACATTTATGAGTTCCACACCTGATAACAACATTCACACACTCAGGCATTCAAATATTTTATTTTCATGCACTTCTGGCTGTAGTTGTAATAAAACAAATACAAGTCTGTGGTATGAAACAACCCAGAGTCCAGACTTGTCCTTGCTTTATACAACAGCGCCCCCATGTGGTCAGGATATGAAAACTCCAGTCAGTCCGAGTCACCTGACGCCCACACAGACCAGCGCACACACTTTTCACCTAGAAGGACAGCGAACAAAGGAACGGCTTTACCTTCCCCCACCAGGGAGATAACAAATCGTCTCTGTCAGCCATACACACACACACGCAGCACAAGCAACCCCCCCCCCCTTTGCACACAGAGAGCACACAGACAGAAACAATCTCAAAACACGGCACATTTAACACCTGACCCTAAAGGCGATCCCAGACCGCCCGGAAATTTAGTACTAAGTCCCAGACTTCGAACGAACGCTTGGAAAAGACTAGAATTTCTTCTTAATTTCGTGGACAGTCGACACCCACGGTGGAGAAGCATCCACAGCCTCTGAGATTACACTTGTTAGGCCCCCCTCGTCAGAGGAGCCCTTTAGTGGCCAATCACACTGATTATTCCAAGCGCCGTCACACTATCTTCCAACGGCAGACCCCAGGCCTTTGTCCACCACGATTCTAAATCGTGTTCTATCTAAACAAAGCCGTGCACAGAACACACACTCGTACACGCACGCGGTCAAGCACGCACGCGTCTCACAACCACCCCAAGTCTGAACACAAGTAATCTGTACGTCAGAAGTTCCACTAATCACTTTAAATTAGCTTACCAATCATCTTTATTCCGGAGATGATACGCACACCCACAAATGAACATAAATATGGTATATGGCCGAATGGCGGAAATTTTTGAGTCTTTACGACTAAGGTAAAATCCGCTTACCTCTTAAATGATGGGCCCAAAAGGTTCTCTCTGTGGGGGTACCGCACCAACTCGATCCAATTTGTGGTTCCGTCAGCTGGACGTTCGGGGTCACCAACTGTTGTGGCTTGGAGCCACTAATGGTGTTCAAACAGCTGATACAGTCCACCTTAGTTCAAAAGATTTATTGGACAACAGATTACAAGTATTCAGAGTTCATAAAATCACAAATCTGTATGCATACAGGAGCATTTACCAAAACCGACCTGATCTGACGCTTCTCCAGCAAATGCTGCTCGTATTTTCTGGTGACTTTGTTTTTATGCAATTCGGGCTCTCTGATTGGTTTAACCGAACGGTTGTCATGGTTACTCTGCTCTGGCCGGGGACTTGGCACATTCTTTAGATAAGATAAGCCACTGTTATGGCCTGGCGTGTAAATCGGCTCTTTGTTTTAGCCGTTTCAGTGTACTTACTTATACCTTAGTGATACCAAATGATTCTGTTCTAAAGTTAGTTTTTCTAGGAATACTTAATAACTAGTAATTATTAACTAACTCATCTCTGTGTGGTTTGAACTGACCCCCTCATCAACTGATGATTTTATGTGACTTACTAATTGTTATTATGATACTAATTCTATTTAGTCAAACTGTCTTAATCTAGGTTAGAGAGAGAGATGTGGTCTAATTTATTTTCTGTTAATCAGTCTCCCAGTACTGGCTAACTGTCCTAGTGAGAAGCAGCCCTTCCTCTTGTGTAATTAAAAAGTATCTTACCTGACATTGGGCCCATTGTGATTCACTTGTAATTATATCAAAATGTAAATTTCTAACATTGTGAACTTATGTGATTTTCCTAGCTAATGTGAGATTATATATCTATAAGCAAACTAATTGATTAACATTCTGATTAACATTTAAATGATTGTAAGGTAGTGAAAGAATGACACATAAACATATTTTAATACATGAAATTTCAAGCTTGATTAAAATAATACTAAAAGATAAAACATGAAATCCAACAATGGTCACCAGAAGTGTCTCTTAGTAAGGGCTAACATGCGTGTAACACCCGGATGGCAAGAAGTCTTGTGGGTGTGTAGTCAGTTGAGTGCCTTGGCTTTTGCACTAATGGATACAAACATAGTGCCAGTATGGCCCATCACCGGGTCTGCTTCGGACTTCTGAGCCTCGAGAATGTCCTTTTTGATGGACCAGGTAAAAGAATCGACCACACAGGATGAGGGTAAGATGTTTGTCTCTAGTTCGGTGTCCTCTGGTGGTGAAAACTGACGGGAAAGGGCATCGGGCTTCACATTTTTGGAGCCGGGTCTGTAAGTTAGCACAAAATTAAATCTTGTAAAAAAACAGAGACCACCTAGCCTGTCTGGGGTTCAATCTCTTGGCTTCACAGAGGTAGGTGAGATTTTTGTGATCCGTCCAAATGAGGAAAGGTATGTCTGTATGTCAACCTCTAAAATGAGCTGTCTTTTAGGGTCAGGATGGCACAGGATAGGGGTAGAAGAAAACATTTCTTTTAGCTCTCCAAAAGCTGCTTCTGCCTCTTGGGTCCATTTGAAAGTCTGCAAAGTGGAGGTCAGCTGGGTGAGAGGGGCTAAGATCCTGCTGTAGTTTTTGATGAACCTCCTGTAAAAGTTGGCGAAGCCCAGAAATCATTGCAGCCGTTTCCTTGTCTCAGGGGTTGGCCATTCCACCACTGCCTTAGTCTTTTTTGGATCCATGTGATATTGTCCGCCTTAGAAGATGAAGCCCAAGAAAGACCCAGATTGTACGTGAAATTCACATTTTTCAGCTTTGACAAACAGTTAATTTTCATATAAACTTTGGAGAACAGTTCTGACATGAAGAATGTGTTGTTCCTCATCCCGTGAGTAGATTAAAATGTTGTCCAAATATACAAATACAAAATTGTTCAAAATTTCCCTCAGAACGTCATTAACCACTGTTTGAAATACAAAGTACAGCGTGGGCATTGGTGAGGCCAAACTGCATAACTAAATACTCAAAATGTCCCAAAAGTGTCTTAAAGGCAGTCTTCCATTCATCACCTTCCTTAATTCGGATGAGGTGATAGGCGTTACGAAGGTCCAGTTTATAGAATATTTTAGCAAAGTGAAGATGTTCGTGAATGGAATCTATTAATGGTAGGGGATATTTGTTCTTAACAGTGATTTGGTTTAATCCTCAATAATCTATGCAGGGATGTAGAGTCTTGGCTTTCTTAGCCACAAAGAAAAATCCTGCCCCAAGAGGTGAGGTGGAGGGATGGATGATACCAGAATTTAATGACAGAAATGTATTCTTTCATAGACTCTCATTCTGGACCAGACAAATTGTACAGGCGGCTAGAAGGGAGAGGAGCCCCTGGTAGTAAATCAATGGTGCAGTCAGAAGGACGATGTAATGGCAAGGATAGAGCCTTTTGTTTGCTAAACACAGGAGCTAAATCGTGATAGACAGCAGGAATCTTAAATAAATCAAAAGGATCAGAGACCTCAGTGCATCGTTTTTTTTTGTTTGTTTTTTTTTTTTTTTGGGGGGGGCGTCAGTTTTAGAAGGTATAGCAGTTCTTAAACAGTTCTTTAAACAGTGTGGGCTCCATTGTTCTACTCCGTTTCCCCTCCAATTAATTACAGGGTTATGTTCTTGGAGCCAAGGAAACCCCAAAATAAGCTGTGTGATAGGTGAATCTAATACAAAGAACTCACAATGTTCATGATGGTTCCCTGAGATGATGAGATGCACAGGTAGAGTCCTCTTTTGGACTGAGGTGAACTTTTGACCCGTAAGGCCAACCATCATCAGTGGAGTAGAAAGAGTTTGGGTAGGGATGCAAAGGAGGTCGACCAGGTATTGGCTTATAAGGTTCTGCTCCGCCCCAGAATTCACAAGTGCAGGGACTGATTTATTTTCTTGATCAAAAATAATGGTTGTATTCAGTTCTAAACAAGAGGCAAGAGAAGACCAATATTTTCTCACCAATATCTCCTGCTTTGTTGGTGAGAGGGTCCATTTCCCAAGAGCGGGCAGCGAGCAATGAAGTGTCCTTGATCCCCGCAGTAGATACAAGCTCTACTGTTAATCCTTTGCTGTCTCTCCTCTAGGGAAAGGTGAGTATGGCCCAACTGCATGGGTTCTGGTTCAGAGTTGGTTTTATACTCAAGCGCGAGTACAGGTGGCTGACTCACAGGTTGGAAACCGGAAGTAGCAGGACTCTGGGAAACGGTTTCTTTTGGCCGGAATTGATTGACGTCTCAACGTTGGGCGAAACCCAGAAGTAATGGGATTCTGGGAGTCGTAGTTACTCTCCCATTTTCTCTCCTGCAGTTGATTATCGGTGCGTGTGGCGATGTGGATCAGCTCATCTAAACTTTGAGGCTCCTCTTTAGCCGCTAAGTGGTCTCTAATGGAATTAGAAAGTGAATGTAAAAATGTATCTCTCAGGGTGACTTCTCCCCATCTGGTTTGAGCTGCGATGATCCTGAACTCGAGAGCATGAGCTGTTACTGAGCGTCCGCCTTGGTGAAGGGTGAGTAAACATTTAACTGCTTCTGCTTGTTGGAGAGATTGGTCGAACACACAAACAAACTCTTCTAGAAAGGAGGAAAAAGTTAAGGTACTGACAGGGTGTGACGCTAAATGAGCATGAGCCCAACATAAAGCATCGCCCTTCAGATGAGTAATGAGGAAAGAAATCTCAGCAGCGTTGGAGGAGTAGAGACTAGAAGCTCTCTGAAATGTTAATTCACATTGTAATATGAAGCCTCTACATAATTCAGGTTTTCCTCTAAAAAGTTCAGTTGGGTTTAAATTTTGTTTTGTAGTAACTTGAGGAGGGATAGGATTAGGATGACTGACCTCAGGTGCGGGAGCTGCAGCAGGAGTTGAGTCATCCCTTGCTTGACAGAAAACAACATGCTGCCCAGTTCCTGAAGGTTAGACTGTTAGTCTGTTGGCGGGCTATTAAACGTTCAAGTGAAGCTTCATTCTTTTCAACTCTGAAACATAGTTTGGAGTGTGAGCTGGTTCTGTTCAGGCCCGGGATCTTTCAGGGGTACTTTGTTTGGCTGGGACATTCTTGTTATGATAACGAGTGTACCCAAACGAAAGACCCGAACTGAACAGAGACCAGGACACAAATAATAGTTTACAGTGTTTATTTACAATGGTGAGAAATATGATGACATCAATACTTGGGGTTTGGATCATCTGGAGATCAGAGTGAAAGATTAATGGCCCCGTAGGTGGATGGTAATTCAATACTGAGGTTTAAGATCTTACTGGAAGTTGTAGGAGGGGAGCGAGGAGGTATTAGTCCAGGAGATCTTCAACATAAACGGCACGTAGAAATGGCAAGTGGTGGAAGGCACAAGCAGCTGTAGAGACCCAGGAGGAGTAGAGGTTCACAGGCAGGACCAGATTAACACTTCGCTGTACACTGGGCAACAAACTTCAAGGGCCCCATCATCACGACCCCAGAATCACCATAATATGGCAAAATACAGAATAAATTACCATAATATACAGTAAATATACTTCAAATTCTAACTATCAAGTGTATTTTTATGTATAAAATTCCAAAATGCTCATTGACACAAATCATCAAGACTGAATTAAGTTTAACGCAATTTGAACACCACACACCACCATACATGTACTTGTTTAGTAATGTGTTGGCCACTGGTGTTAGAAGCATTTATAATGTGTGTGTGTGTGTGGGGGGGGGGACACATTGATGGGGGGGCATCTGGGGGTCCTCCCCCAGAAAATTTTGAATAAAGTAGATGCCATTTCCTGCATTCTGGTGTATTTTAATGGTTATAATAATAATAATAATAATAATAATAATAATAATTTTATTTAAAAAGCGCCTTTCATGACACCCAAGGACATTTTACAGTAAGAACAAAGATCAATAGGAATAAAATACATAAAGAATATAAAATACATAAAGAATATATAATACATAGAGAAAATACATAAAGAATATAAAATACATACAGAAAATAAAATGCATAAAGAATATAAAATGCATAAAGAATATAAAATGCATAAAGAATATAAAATACATACAGCAAAGTTAAGGATAAGCGAGTGTAAAGAGATGTGTTTTCAGAGCAGTCTTGAATATAGGAAGCGAGGTGGTGTTTCATGAGTCAGGGGGTAGAGAGTTCAAGAGATGAGGGGCAGAGCAGGTGAAGGCCCTGCTCCCCATGGTGGAGAGGCGGGGCAGAGGGTACATGGAGGTATAGTGAAGAGGAGGATCTGAGAGAGCGAGAGGGGATGGAGATGTGTAGGAGGTCAGATAGGTACGGAGGGGCAAGGTTGTGGATAGCTTTGAAAGTGAGAAGAAGAATTTTGAAGACGATGCATGATTTAACCGGGAGCCAGTGGAGCTGCTGCAGGACAGGAGTGATGTGATTATAGGAGGAGGTTTGAGTTATGACACGGGCAGCTGAGTTCTGGACCAATTGCAGCTTCTGGAGAGATTTGTTGGGGAGGCCATAAAGAAGGGAGTTCCAGTAGTCAATCCGAGAAGTCACAAGACTGTGAACAAGGATAGCTGTGGAGCGGGTTGTGAGAGAAGGGCGGAGACGGTTAATATTTCGGAGATGGAAATAGGCAGATCGAGTGACATTGTTGATGTGTGAAGTGAAGGAGAGAGTAGTGTCGAGGATGACACCAAGACTCTTGACCTGAGGCGAGGGGGATAGCAGAGAGTTGTTAAGGGGGGTGAGAAGATTTTCTGTTTTTGAAAGAGAGTTTTTGGTACCTACAAGAATGATTTCTGTTTTGTTACTGTTTAGTTGTAGGAAATTGTTAGAAAACCAGTGATTTAGCTCATTGAGACAGTCGGTGAGGATGGAGGGTGGGTGGGTGGAGTTTGGTTTTGTTGACAAGTAGAGCTGTGTGTCATCAGCATAACAGTGAAAATGGACACCAAATTTACGGAAGATGTGACCTAGAGGAAGGAGGTAAATGATGAAGAGGAGGGGTCCGAGGACAGAGTCTTGGGGGACACCCGTAGAGACGGAGGAAGACTGGGAACGAAAGGATTTGAGCTGAATGAATTGAGTGCGGTCAGAGATAAGATTTGAACCAGTCTAACGGAGTACCTGAGATGCCAATGGAGGTTAGTCTGTTGAGGAGGATAGAATGACAGATTGTGTCGAAGGCAGAACTTAGATCCAGTAAAATGAGGATAGACAGAAGAGCAGAGTCAGCAGCAAGAAGAAGATCATTAGTTATTTTTATTAGAGCCATTTCGGTGCTATGGTGGGGGCAAAAACCAGATTGAAACTTTTCATAAATGTTATTGTTGGATAGGTGAGAGTGAAGTTGACTAGCAACGGCTTTTTCAAGAACTTTGGAAATAAAGGGCAGATTAGAGATTGGACGAAGATTACTGAAATTGGTAAAGTCAAGACCTGGTTTCTTGATGATGGGGGTGATGGCCACAGATTTGAAAGCTGTGGGAACAATGCCAGAGGTTAGGGAGGAGTGGATGATGTTAGTGATGATGGGGAGCAGAGACGGGAGACAGGATTTAACAAGAACTGTGGGAAATGGATCGAGCTGACAGGATGAGGACTTAGACTTGCTGATAATGTCAGCAATGTCATCAGCAGAGGGGAGGGAGAAGACAGAGAAGGGGAGGGAGGGAGGGGGGAGTTCAACATAGATGCTGGGGGCGGTATTAAGTCCAAGGTGTTTATGAATTGAAAGAATATTTTCATTGAAATAGGACATCAGAGAGTTGCAAAATTCTGTGGAAACCATGTGAGAGGGTAATGAGTTAGGAGATGAGACTGAACGGTTAAGGAGAGAGAACAAAGTCTTTGAATTGCCAACATTGGAACTGATGATGTCAGTGAAGTAGCTGGATTTCGTTTGAGAAATACTGTTCTTATACTGGATGACATGGTTCGCATAGAGTTCCTTGTGAATTGAGAGACCGGATTTCTTATAGAGTCGCTCACGAACGTAAAAGATGCATACAAAGCCGAACCCCGCCCCCACCTAGGACTGTCAGACCACATCTCAATCTTCCTGGCTCCTGCTTACATGTCCCCGCTGAGCCGCTCCAGACCGGTACAAAAGAAAGTTAAATGTTGGAGCCAGGACAGTGGCCCCATACTGAGAGATTGTTTTGATCGAACAGACTGGCAAGTTTTCAGAGAAGCTGCTGAAAATGGAGGTTCGCTTGATCTTGACCAATACACATCCTCAGTACTGGGTTACATTAGTACATGTACTGACACCGTCTCCACTATCAGAAATGTTAAAAGCTACCCAAACAGAAAACCTTGGCTGAATGCAGAGGTGCGTACCCTGCTGGAAGCCAGGAACACTGCCTTCAGGTCTGGAAACTCAGAGGAGCTGAGTAGGACAAGAAAAGAGCTGGTTGCTGGTATTAAGAGGGCCAAGGCCACATATGCAAAGAGGATCGAGGGTCAATTCATCTCACAAGACCCTCGGAGCATGTGGAGGGGCATTAAGTGCATAACAGATTATAAAGGAAGGAGTGAACAATGCCCCAAAGACCCATCTCTGCCTGATGCCCTCAACAAGTTCTATGCACGCTTTGAAGACCCGAACAGACCACCCAGCACCAGACTCACCTCGCCACCGGATGAAGAGCATCTCAGCGTGACCTCAGCAGAAGTAAGGAGTACCTTCAGGAGGATTAATCCGCACAAAGCAACTGGCCCAGACAACATCCCCGGAAAAGTGTTGAAGGAATGTGCTGATCAGCTCTGTGAAGTGCTGGCAGACATCTTTAACACCTCACTTACCCTGGAGACAGTTCCCACCTGCCTGAAGACTGCCACCATCATCCCAGTCCCAAAAAGCTCTACAGTGACTGGTCTGAATGACTATCGGCCAGTGGCCCTCACCCCGATAGTCGCTAAATGCTTCGAAAAACTGGTCATGACTCACATCAAAACAACCATCAACATCAACGAGGACCCTCATCAGTACGCATACCGTGAGAACCGATCAACAGAGGATGCAATCTCCTCTGTGGTCCACACTGCACTCAACCACCTGGAGCAGAAAAACTCTTACGTCCGTATGCTCTTTGTGGACTTCACATCTGCCTTCAACACCATGATCCCCCAAACCCTGATGGACAAACTATTCACACTAGGACTAAGCCCCTCCATCTGCAACTGGGTACTAGACTTTTTAACAAACAGACCACAGTTAGTGAGGATCCACAACCTCTCCTCCTCCACCATAACCCTCAGCACTGGCTCTCCTCAGGGATGTGTGTTGAGCCCCCTTCTGTTTACTCTGCTCACATATGATTGTGCAGCTACCCATCCAGGCTGTCACATTGTAAAGTTTGCAGATGATACAGCGGTGGTGGGATGCATCACAAACAATGATGAGTCCAGCTACAGGCAAGAGGTGGAACACCTGGAGAGCTGGTGCAGAGAGAATAACCTTCACATCAATGTGAAGAAGACAAAGGAGATGATTGTGGACTTCAGAAGGAACAAAAACACCTACACCCCCCTGAACATAAGAGGATCTGCGGTGGAAGTGGTCTCCAGCTACAAGTACTTGGGTGTACACATGAATGACAACCTCAGCTGGAGCAACAACACCACCAGCCTGATCAAGAAAGCTCATCAGAGACTCTACTTCCTCAGACGGCTGAGGCGAGCTGGTCTGGGAAGCTCAGTCCTCACCTCCTTCTACAGGTGTGCAGTGGAGAGCATCCTGTGCTCGAGCATCAATGTGTGGCATGGAGGCTGCACAGCTGCAGAAAGAAAAGCTTTGCAGAGAGTGGTGAAGGCTGCACAGAAATCTGTTGGAATCAGCCTCCCCACCATCACAGACATCTACACCTCCAGATGCAGGAAGAGGGCCACCTGCATCATGAAGGACCCCACCCACCCAGCACACACACTTTTTGCCCCACTCCCCTCAGGAAGGAGGTTAAGGAGCATTAAGTGTAGAACCACTAGACTGAGGAACAGCTTCTACCCTGAGGCTGTTAGACTCATGAATCTCTAACTAGAATAATCACTGTGAAAAACCATATCATGTTGCTGCTGATCTGTTTCATGTTGCTGCTGATCTGTTTCAATGTTGATGTGTTCATGCGTGCACATCTGCTCACAGACTCATGTTCATGTTTGTGCTGATGTTCAATGTTTTATGTTATGAGTGCTTAGTGTATATTTAGTTGATGTTTTTCTTAGTTCATATCTTAGATGTTATTACTGTTTTTCTTATACATTTTATTGTCGGATGTAACTGGGACCCTGTGTACATAATTTCGCTCCACCACATGTACCACATGAGGTGCGAATGACAATAAAGAAACTCTGACTCTGACTCTGACTCCAACCTCCGACCTTTGGATTTCAGAGAACGGAGTTCTGGAGTGAACCAGGGTGCAGAGTTGGAGAAGGAGACAGACAGGGTGTAAGGATCCCACTGCCTGCAGCCTGCCTTGCTGATGGCCGCTGATTACCAACACCTGGCGGCCATCAGCCTGATGAGCCTCTCCATCTACTTAAGGCTGCAGTCCGGTGTGATTCAACGCTGGAGCATATCACCTCTTATGGTATTGTACTGTTGTGAGGCAAATGTCTTGGTGAAAAGAATTTGTTCACCTTTTGCTCTTTTTTCCAGTTTCCTGGTTCCTCGTGCTCTCTGGATTTCCCTCGTGACCTGATTTGGATCCTAGGCCTTTCAGGTATTCCTCGTGCCTCTTTGCCTCCAGTGCCAGCCTACCTTGTTCTCCTTTTTTTGGACTCTTTTGGATTTCCCTCTGCTGCTCGCTCGCCTTGGACTGAAGGACCAGCTCTCCCTTCGGGTTGGACTGTAAGGACAAACACACTCCTTAACAAACAACTTGAGCCTTCCCAGTTGGACAGCTAATAACCTGTCGTCCCTCTTTCCAGGAGCCTCAGACCAGCAGCCTGTGGATGTGATTTAAA
>NC_056507.1:50610249-50634080 GCF_014905685.2 Nematolebias whitei | reverse complement strand
TTTGTATTCCCCTTGTGTCTGCCTCGTTCTGGGTCTCATATCATCTGTGTTCCCCGCGCACTCCTAACACAGGGTTTTCAGAGGAGCGACAGAGTTAAGAATGTTGGTCAGGCTGTTATTGTAGAATGTGACAAGGTCATCTGGGTTAAAAGAATTGAAGGTGAAGATGGTATTATTAATATGAGACAAAAGAATGTCATGGTTGATATTCTTAATATTACGTAAGGAAAGAGTGCGTTGAGGTTTCTCTGAAGAAAATTTAAGATTGACACTGAATGAAATCATGAGGTGATTAGTAAATGGAAGTTCATCAGAAGAACAGTTGAGAGGAGAGAGTCCAGAGCAGCATAATAAGTCCAAAGTGTGGCCCTTTATGTGTGTTGGAAAGTTAATGAACTGCTGGAAGCCACAGCTGTCAAGGCAAGATGTGAAGTCTCTGGTGAGGGGGTTGTTGTCTTCATCCATATGAATGTTGAAGTCTCCAAGCAGAATAATGTTGGGTGAAAGAGCTGAGAGATGGGCGATTAGAGCAGCAAAGTCATTTATAAAAGAGTTGTTGATTTTGGACAGACGGTAGAAAGTGGCAACAATAGTGGGGGTAGGGCCGGAGATTAGACACACAGTGTGCTCAAAGGAGGGAGAGGGAGGTGTGTGAACCGGCGTGACCTTCCAGTTCTCGCGGTGAATTATCGCGAGACCTCCTCCGTGGCCGGACTCGCGGGATTTGGTGATGTAAACAAACCCCGGTGGGGTAGATTCATTCAGGTGGAAAAAGTCATTTTGTTGTTGCCACGTTTCTGTTAGACAAATAAAATCCAGCTTACGGTCGGATATTAGGTCTTGAATAAGCTGACCTTTGCCAGTGAGTGAGCGAATGTTCCGAAGGCCAAACTTTACGGAGGAGGAGTTGGTAGCGACCAGAGCATTAGCCGACCAAGCTAGGCTAGCTAACATGCTACTACTGTTAGCGGCCAGTGTATTGCGGCGTGTGGAATGGTGAGAGTCAGACCAGATGAAGTTTATGGGGTAAGACTTGTCAGCGTGGAGTCTACGGCGGGAGCCACGGTGAATGTATCTCCGGCGAGGATGGAAGGCAATGTCCTGAATAGGGAGCACAGGTGGCACGGCTGGTAGGAAACGAAGGCGAAGGAGCTCGACCGCTGAGTAATGGAGAAGACCAGACGCCGGGTGGTGGTGGATGAGCAGCAGGAGAGTCCAAAGCAGAGCAGGCAGCAGGTAAATCCTAATGAACCGCATGGCTGATATTGAGACGGATCAGAGACTTGCTGTAGTGGAAAAGGCAGGAAGGACTGAATAAAACAGAAAAAAGCAAAAAAGCACGACAAGCAGCGGCAGCCAGGATGCGGCAGCCAGGATGCGGCAGCCAGGATGCGGCAGCCAGGATGCGGCAGCCAGGATGCGCCAGCGTTCGCTCACTGGAAGGAAGGAAGAAGTGTTGGTTGTTTAACATCTAGTTTTACCTACACAAGTAAACACTTGGAACACCTTGGGATTCCCCTGGAGGAGCTGGTCCAAGTGGCTGGGGAGAGGGAAGTCTGGGCCTCCATACTTAGGCTGCTACCCCCGCAGATGGATGGAAGTAAACACTTGATTCAGTAGCTATTTTAGAGCTAATGGCACAACAAGAAGTAGCCTGACCAACAGCTGATTCAATTAATTAAAAATATTATATATTCAAAGGTGACGATTTGATGTCCACGTTAAAACTAAATGCCTGTAACTTAGTTGACTTCAAATGCAACAAGATTATCAATGAATGTTTGTGACAAAGGATTTACTGATTATAACAAAGATTCCTTCAAGAAACCTCCCAGTATAAATCATAAAACCATAATGACTTCTGCTCATTCTAAATTTGTCAAATGGCCTAAATCTCCTAAAAGTGAAGGAGAATCATTTTAAAATAATAAATAAGATATATCCTGTAGCCATATTTCTTGAAAGAATATTTAAATTTGAGGTTGATTTGTGTGCCTTGTAAATCAGAAGATGAATCCCTCGAGCAATTTTTTTAATGTCAGTACAAAGTGTTTGGTCAGACATCAGAAACTGGATTAATCTCAAACTTAACATTCCTTCTTTTGATGCTGATCCATTTTACTTTATGTGGATAACTGAAGCTCAGCTTTCTCTGATGCCATAAATATAGTCGTGATTATAGCAAAGTACAACATTCACTGTAGTAAGAGGAGGGATAACAAGTCCTCCTTCCTGTTTGATGAACAATTTTAAGTCATACTATTCTTCATTAAGTAGATTAAAAAACTGCCATACTGCGAAAATCATTTCACAACAGATACAAACTTATTGTTTTAATTAAAACAATGTTTCTCAAGAAAAAAACCTGATGAGCTTGTCAGCATGTAAGGGCCATTTACCTTCGGGACAAATTGAGGTCGTCGATTGGTCAGTTACTGACATGCCGTCTGAGTTGATTGACAGGTCGCGCCGTCGAGGATCCGATTGAAAAAAGAAAAAAACTCGAGAGCTGCAGCAGCCGTGCTGGAAGGAGGCGGGGCTGCACAAATGCAGCAGTCTCTCTCTGCAGTGCAGGGCTCCAAGTAAAGCAGGAGATGACCAGATATTTTGCTTGTGCCCTCACTGCCCTGGGCCCCTTAGAGATCATGGGCCACTGGGCAGTTGCCCATATGGTTAATCCGGCCTTGTTCACAGGGAGCTCATACCATACCATACCAATTTATTTATAAAGCACTTTAAACAGTGACAAAGCACACCAAAGTGCTGTACAGGGACAAACAGAACAAGCACATAGCAACAGATTACATAACAGGACACCAAAATGTAGAAACCGACAAAAACAATAATGGATAACAACAACAACCGCAACATGACTAACACAGTGTGATGCACACAGACTCAGCACAGATCACACAGTGCAGAAAGCCAGGGAATAGAAGTGTGTTTTTAAGCGAGATTTAAAAACTGTGAGGGAGGGGGCCTGTCTAACGAGCAGAGGTAACTCATTCCAAAGTCTTGGGCCTGCTACAGAGAAGGCCCTGTCACCTCTGCGCTTGAGACGGGTTCCTGGGACTGTTAGGAGCAACTGGTCTGCTGATCTGAGAGAACGTGGTGGAACATACGGCTGGAGCAGATCAGTAAGATAGGAGGGGGCAGAGCTGTGTAGTGATTTATAGACATACAAGAGTATTTTGAATTTGATTCGAAGGTGAACCGGAAGCCAGTGTAGGGAGGCCAAAACAGGTGTAATGTGCTCTCTTTTGCTTGTGCTGGTCAAAAACCAGGCTGCTGCAATTTGGACCAGTTGGAGTCTAGCTATGGAGGTCTGACTGATACCAAAAAGGAGTGAGTTGCAATAGTCGAGCCTGGATGTAATGAATGCATGAATTACTGTCTCCAGGTTATTTTTGGACAATATGGGCTTCAGCTTAGACAGTCGCCTCAGCTGGAAAAAGCAGGATTTAACAATCATATTTACATGATTGTTGAGTTTCAGAGAAGGGTCAAGTATCACTCCTAGATTAGTGACTCTTTGTTTCACTAACGGTGACAGAACGGATAGGTCGATGCAGTGGTTGGTGATTGTGTCATTGGGAGGAAACAGCATAACTTCAGATTTCTTCTCGTTGAAACTCAAGAAATTTAAAGCCATCCAATATCTGATGTCAGCCAGGCAGTCCAGTAACGGTTGAATAGAGCGAGTACCGTTGAGTCTGAGGGGGAAGTAGATTTGGCAGTCGTCGACGTAGAAATGAAAAGGTATGTTATGTTTCCTGAAAATAGCACCTAGTGGAAGCAGGTATAAAGAAAATAAAAGAGGACCAAGGATGGACCCTTGCGGTACCCCCCATTTAAGCGCTGCCGAGGCTGAACTAAAATCTTTGATGGAGACACAAAAGGACCTGTCAGCGAGGTAAGATCTAAACCATTCGAGGGCTGACCCAGTGATGCCCACCCACTGCTCTAACCTCGCAATGAGGATCTCGTGGTCGATTGTATCAAAGGCAGATGTGAGGCCCAGTAAGAGAAGGAGCACAGAATCACCAGCGTCTGTGAATAGGAGAATGTCGTTAAAAACCTTGAGTAGAGCAGTTTCAGTGCTGTGGAGAGGTTTAAAGCCAGACTGGAATAGTTCTAAGATGGCATTATCCTCTAGAAAGCATTTCAGCTGGGACTCCACAATTTTTTCCAGCAGCTCAAGGCAGGTTAGGTGAGCAGCAATGTCCAAACTCTGAGAAGGCGCAGAAAACATACAAGATTAATTTCTGTTGATATCAGAAACAAACTGGCTAGAACAAAACTACCGTTGGTAGGCAATGTCCCAGCACCTGCAGAATGGCTCCTGAAGCTTCTTATACTCCTCATGCTGGCTGTGATAATTATCTGCAGCTGCTGTCAATTAAAATTGCAGAATAGAGAGAGAGGCAAGGTGCAGGGCAGAACTCCTACAAATTCTGAGAATTCGGACAAAAATTGAGAGTAAGCGCATGGTGGACGATTTATAACAACTAGTAAAAGTGGCTTTTCTGATTTCCATTTTGGATGAGAAAGACTGAGGGACAGTGATTCAAAAGAATCATAACTAATAACTGGTTTGGCATTAATCAATAATCCTGACTGAAAAATAGAAGCTACTCCTCCACCTCGGCAAGTTGTTCTAGGAACATGAACATTTAAATAATTAACAGGAGTGGATTCATTTATACCAACAAAATCCTCCTGTTGTAGCCAAGTTTCTGTCAGACAGAATAAATCAATATGATGGACAAAAAAGTTAAATCTGGTCCTCTGGACATTCAAAAAAACCTAAACAAAGCAAAACAACAAAAAAATGTAGAAACATTTCGTCTCTCTTCCGAGAGACTTCCTCAGTCTGAGGTGCTGTATTCAGCTCAGTCTCTTAAATAGCACCTTCTCAGAGTGGATCAACCAGTTTTGCTGCTGACACTCAAAACCAGCCGACCACATGCTCAAGAAGGACCATCAGCCTAACAATGGATCAATAGCACCTGATGGCTGTTTACTATTCACAGAGGGCTGAGTAATACTAGCAATCACAGCATTGTAAGAGGGGGACAGTTGAACCCGGAGGCTCCACCCCTGTTTAACGATGGAAGATTTCTTTTCACAAAGATGGCCTCCTTTACTCCTCTCTCAAACAATCGTTCCTCTCTGTCCAGGATGTGAACATCTTCATTCCTGAAAGAGTGACCGCTGGCCTGGAGATGAGTGTAGACCGCAGAGTCCTGGCCTGATGATGTTGATCTTCTGTGCTGGGCCATCCTTTTGGCCAGTGGCTGTTTTTGTTCCCCGATGTAAGACTGATCACAGCCCTCCTGACACTGAACAGCATACACAACATTACTCTGTTTGTGCCGGGGGACTGGATCTTTGGGATGAACCAGTCTTTGCCGTAATGTATTTTGGGGTTTAAAAGCCACTGGGACGTTATGTTTAGAAAATAAACGTCTCAGATTCTCTGATACTCCCTCAACATATGGAATGATCACTGGTCTGGGTCTGGGTTCCTCCTTTTCACCTGTTGGCTGACTGGAGTCCTGTTTGGGTTTCTTCTCTGCTTTTAGGAAGGCCCAGTTAGGATATCCACATTGCTCTAGAACCTGTCTTGTGTGGGATTTCTCCTTCTGCCTGGCTCCTGAGCTAGTGGGAGGACGCTGTCTGCTCTGTGATACAGAGTCCTGATGACTCCTAACTTGTGCTCCAAAGGGTGATGGGAGTCAAACTGCAAATACTGGTCTGTGTGGGTGGGTTTGCGGTACACCTCAGTTTGCAAATGTCCTCTATCAGAGACTGAGACCTCACAGTCCAAGAAAGCCAACTTGCCATTTTTTTCATCTTCTCGTGTGAACTTGATGTATTTATCCACAGAGTTGATGTGGTCAGTAAAATGTTGGACTTCCTGAGCGCTCACTCTTTCAGGGATGAAGATGTTCACATCCTGGATAGAGAAGAACGATGGTTTGAGAGAGGAGTAAAGGAGACCATCTTTGTGAAAAGAAACCTTCCTTCGTTAAACAGGGGTGGAGGCCTCCGGGTTCAACTGTCCCCCTCTTACAATGCTGTGATTGCTAGTATCACTCAGCCCTCTGTGAATAGTAAACAGCCATCAGGTGCTAATGATCCATTGTTAGGCTGATGGTCCTTCTTGAGCATTTGATCAGCTGGTTTTGGTTGTCAGCAGCAAAACTGGTTGATCCACTCTGAGAAGGTGCTATTTAAGAGACTGAGCTGAATACAGCACCTCAGACTGAGGAAGTTCTCAGGATGAGAGACGAAACATTTCTACATTTTTTGTTGTTTTGCTTTGTTTTGGTTTTTTTGAATGTCCAGAGGACCAGATTTAACTTTTTTAGATTTTTCTATCTGGATTATTGAGCATGCATCAGGATAATATGATGATCAGTTATCAGTTCATTAACTAACAGGGATTTAGAGGAAAGAGATCTGATGTTCACTTATCCACATTTAATGATTTTATGATTTTGCTCTGGTAAAGTATCTGTGTTTATTTAAATAAGATTTTCATGGTTTATATTTTCAGAGCTAATTTTTGGTTTATTTCATTTGAGCCATGGGCTCAAATGAAATAAACAGAAGTCCCCATTTGGTGCACCTTCCAGCACCCCTGCCAAGGACTCCAAGAAGGCCGGATACTCTGAACTGCCGTTTGGCGCATAGGCACAAACAACAGCCTTCCTCCCACTGAAGGCACAGGGAAACTACCTTCTCATCTACCGGGGAAAACGCCAACACAGAGAAAGAGTTATAGTCAATTTTGAGCTTTCCGAGGAAGCTGTGACAGCCATATTGAACCAAAATGGCTCCAAAGTTAATCAGTGTTTTTTTTTTCAGAGACATTTTCACTTTACGTTGTGTGACTTCACTGTGTCAGTTACGGGCTGTGAAGTGTTCTGTCGGTGTTTTCAATGAGAAAAATGGCATCTTTATAATTAGTAAAGTTCTCTTCCTTAGATAGAAAGCTTTACTAATTGGCTTTTTTATGTATGTGAATGTTTCTGTAAAGTGCCCTGAAACAACTTTGTTGTGATTTAGTGCTATATAAGTAAACTGAATTGAATTGAATCTTTGTTAATTATGTTGCCATGATAAATGAAAACACCAATAACAGTAATAGCACACATCACGGTGCTGTGCCGGTCTTTTTGATACAACATTTGTTAAACATGTTGCAGTTCAGACTGCATTTAAGTTGATGGAACAGTTTTACCCTTGTCAGGTGGATAATAATAGGTGGCCTGGTAGTCCTCAACAAACAAAGTTTAGTTTTGAGTAAAGGGAAGTATTATCTAGCAGAATTAAATCTGAATGAACATGTGAAGAATGATTGTTTCCGTCTCTTCATTGAACTAAACCAAAGTTTGATGTGTGGGAGTCTGTAATCAGGGTGCACCTGGTGATGAGCTGCTGAGATCACGTGAGAGCTGTGCTATGTAAGTAACATGGCAGGATACTGCAAAACAAAACGATTCGACTCAGGTAAAACAAGCCGACATATTACAATCAAGCATAAAAATATTGTTAATAATAACCTCTGCATATTGTTTCAATAAACCAAACTGGACGAGGAAACCTTGGACAGTTTGGAGAGTTACGTGGACGAGGGTTTTAACATCGTGATGGGTAAACCACAAAAAATCACCGCATCCATGGCCCCCTGGGAGGGCATTGCCACCTCAGTTGTTCCTCCCCATCCAGACGTCTTTCTCTGCCCACTCCATCTTACCACCACTCAAGCAGGGCCTTGGGGTTCAGGTGCACTACTGCAGCTGGGGCTGGGTGGTGGGGTGTGTGCGGGCCTGCCCTGGTGGCTGCCTGTTGGGGCCTGGGTGCCCTGGCTCTGTCGGGCCTCTGTTGGGGGGTGGTATGACCTCGGGACTTGGGGCTCGGTGTCCATGGCCGGATCCACTCTGGAGGGGCGGGTTGCCGGCGGGGCATGTAGACTCATCGCTGCAGCCTCCTGGGGTTTCTGCATTGTGGTTGCTGGGGATCGCCTGGGGCTTCTCTTTGCTTCTCTCTCTGGGGGGTGCAGGTGTCCCTGTTAGAGGTCTCCCGGATTTCTGGGTTTGGGGGCCGCTGGGTGTCTGTGGTTCCGGTCTTCCCTGTGTTACCATCGTGTCCTGTGGGGACGGGTCTGTGGATCCCCACATCCACTATAGAACATTTTTATGAGAAACCTTATAGTGACATCATGCTCACACAGGTGTTTAGATTCAGTATTTATCAGATACACACTCAGTTGGGTTGTGGTGGCCACTAAATATATATTGTATTACCATGTACTGTATAAAATTATTTCTAATGATGTTATAAGTATCAATATATATGTTGTTTGTTGTTGTGGTTTCTCGGTTTTGTCTTGTTTTTTTTTTCTTTCCGCAGGTCTAGAGTCAGACTTCAATTATGTTGATTTGTGTTCTCTTTATCCCTCTCTCTCTCTCCTCTATTCCTATCTCCTTCTTTACATTTTAATTCTTCTCTCACTTTTCTGCTTTGTTATCTTCTTTGTTTTTCATCCCCATGTCCATTACATCTGAAACAAGCCCCAAGCAAATTCTAATAAAATTTAATTTATATATCAAGTAGAGCATTAAGGCCAGCCATAATGCTCTACTTGTGAAAGTAAATCTGTTGGGCATCACTTTGACACTCAGACAATAATTCTTAGTGTCACAATGCCGGTCAGGACAAGGGAAAAGAAAAAAAAGATAGAGAACTTTACTAATTGGCTTTTTTATGTATGTGAATGTTTCTATAAAGTGCCCTGAAACAACTTTGTTGTGATTTAGTGCTATATAAATAAACTGAATTGAATTGAATCTTTGTTAATTATGTTGCCATGGTAAATGAAAACACCAATAACAGTAATAGCACACATCACGGTGCTGTGCCGGTCTTTTTGATACAACATTTGTTAAACATGTTGCAGTTCAGACTGTATTTAAGTTGATGGAACAGTTTGACCCTTGTCAGGTGGATAATAATAGGTGGCCTGGTAGTCCTCAACAAACACAGTTTAGTTTTGAAGAATTAAATCTGAATGAACATGTGAAGAATGATTGTTTTCCTCTCTTCATTGAACTAAACCAAAGTTTGATGAAAATAAAAAGAGGCTTTCTAAAAATTTAAGGTGTGTGAAAACAAATGTTTGTAAAAGACACCGGTGTCCGGTTGAGGACAGGTGCTCCACCTGACGTATGCCTGGTATGTGTGGTATGTTCTGTCCTGGGGCAAGTCAGGTTTCTGTAGGTGTGGTGACACAAAAAAATTTTTTTTAATCTCAGTTCAGTTCTGCTTGGATTAACACTGCAGACTCACATTCACTTTGAAACATGCCACAGAAAGAGATTGTCATCTCCTACCTGAAAACCTTTGTGTGTGGACAAAACAGATGGGTTCCTCAGAGAAACACTCATTAAAGGTACAAAATGATGAAGGACACTAAGGTGATATGGTGAGATGTGATGTGATGGTCTGTGAGGGCTTTTATAAGAAGGATGATAAGTCCTGACACATCCGTCCCTTTGTGTCAGGTTTGAGTAAAATATCCATAACAACTAAATCATCTGATGAACTCAGTTCCCCTTCGCTCAGTTTTTCAGTTTACATGTTCTCTACAAAACACAAAATTTATTTCCCCTAAAAAAATTTAAACATGAGTGTAACAGAAATTATTTAAACTTTCCTACTAAAATAAAGAAAATACGTGAAAGTCTGTAAAATGTGAAATACGTGAGGAAGTAGGAGACTGAAACAAGAAGTGAAGCATTAAGATCGAACATCAGCTGCTCCTGTGACATAAAACACATTCCATGCAGTCAAAACACTCACACTGGAACTGAGCTCTCTGAGTTCTGCCGGGCCTCGAACATGCGGGGATGCACAGGCAATGGCTATGGACCATTGAACACAATGGAAGAGGTGGCTTTAAACATGTATCTGTATAAAAACATGGAAGACAAAAAAAAACTGACTTTGGTTTTTTTTTTAGAGTCCTCAACCAAAAAGCACAGTGATTTTGCTTTTAAAGGGATCTGTATGTCTTTAAACTGATCAGTTTGTGTTTGCTGAGCAATCAAGTCTTTAAGATGAAATTATTGACCTACATCTCTCTGCTAACCTCTGCTGGTCCAGCTGTGAACCACACCACACTCACAGCTTGGCAAGGGACCGGGACAAAAGATTCACATTAACTGTTCCATTCAATTCAGAAATACTTCTACTTGTTGTCATCATCCTGATTTAATTAAAGAGTTGTAGATGCTGATGCTGTGGGTAGGAAGGATCTTTTGTAGTGGTTTGTCTTACAGGGTGCTGCTACCCAAGCAGAAGATGGCAGAAGAGATAGCACTCTATCTCTTAAAGCACTTACTCACTCTCACAAAACTGCATTTGTAACAAGAAACTGTCCAGATGACTCAACTGAGAATTATTGGATTTGGTACCTGGATGATTGAGCATGAACTTTGTAACATTTGTTTTTATTTATTTTTTATTGTCTAAAGCGGGGCACCAGCTGGTCAGTTTACTTACCAACACAACTTAATTAATATATTCACCCTTTAATAATCAGAATCAGTCACTGAAGTAGAATCAGCTAAATTAGTTATTGTCCTAACTCCAGCATATTTACATTGATGCTTATCACTGACATGTTGATTAATATGCATTGTCCTAATTTAAATAATAAATAAATAAATAAATAAAATGAAATGAAATCCATTAATTACAGGGAGTCCCATATCATAACAAATTAATTTGCATCTGAATGGAGACCAAAGTCCTCTTTCAAATTTTATTACAAAAAATAATGAAACTTAGAATCTAAAATAATAATAATCAAATAATAACAATTAATCAATGAAGGCATAATTTTCTTATGTAAGGCAAAATTAACTGAGCAGGAATTATTTTGGTTTTTATATGCGCATGAATTTAGACAGAGTTCGACTATTTTAATAAATAGTTTACTTTGAATTTTGGTTAAAAGAAGTTATTTAATGTGATCAGATGATCTCATTTGTTATCACTGCTAGCCTGGAAATGATTTACGAAGTTGCATCAGTTAATACGGCATAACCACACCAAGGCATTTTGTCACCAGGTTTCTGCTCCTTACCAGGTCAGCTTGAGGGCACCAAATCACTCATCTTTCTGGGGTTCTGCTTGTGGATCATACCAGGGACACCATGGGGAGAACTAGTTAGGGTTAGGGTAACCCTACCCAAGGTAGCGGAAAATCACTGTGACATCTTCTTGGGTCAGTGAGGGCAACAGCTGATGACAAGGTGCTGTCCATTGCAACCTTCAGCTGGCTTAGACTTCAAGCTGAGAATGTGAGTCTTGCAGTGAGAAAAACACTTCATTTTTTTGTAGTTATTTTTTGCTTCTAACAAATTGTAATTGAGCAAAATGTTTATCTGCTCGGGACTGAACATGACTGTAGGTGGAATTGAACCCCCAACTTTTGTATTGGAGGACGACTGCTCTAACCACTGAGCCACAGCTGCCCTAAACAACTTCCAGCTCAAAGAACACCCACAACTGTTGGAGTTTCCTACAGCTGCTGCTCTGAGGGCACCTGCACAGCTGAGAAGAATCTGGCTGATTGTCGTGCAGCTGCTGCTCTGAGGAGATCAGCACCCACACAGCTGAGAAGAATCTGGCTGATTGTCACCTGAAGTATATAGAGCAGCAGATGTCTCATCTCGATGCTGGAGCATTGAGTCTGCTAAGGTAGTAATGCTTCTAGCCTGTGATTCATTGTTGTTCTGAGTTAGACTGACCTGTTTGCTCTTGCCTTTGCAGTTAAACTCTTGGTGATCTACTTGAGTCCTGGAACCCTTTAGAGTTCTCCTCAGCTGCTTTCCTGTGCCTTCCTGCCACTTGCTCTACTACTTTTCCACAAGAAAGTAAGCCAAGCTCATCGTGCCAGCATTATCCCTTTTGGAGGAACTACCACTAATCCTTGCCCTTGCTTCCCCAGGAATCCTGAGCACTGTAAATAAAAATCACTTGACTAATCTTTGGTCTTGTAGTCTGTTCACCTCAGTCTTTGCATCTGGGTATCCACCAAACAACAGAAATGCTCCAGCCAGACAACACTCATTTTCTTCCCAGATTAGACAAACTGATAAGCATGTGGATACTTTACAGCAAATCCTCTCCAAGCAGAAGACCAACAAGTCTAACATAGAGGAACTCAGAGGTATGATTTTTTTCTATAAATCAGAAACTCTCTTCACTCCTACCTGCTAATCCCACACCTCCTCCTCCAGTCCAACAATTAAATCAGGGGGCAATGATCACACCGGCTCCCCCCAATCAGTCGAACAAAGGGTCAAACCCTCTGAGCTTTTTGACGGTGATCCAGAACACTGTGGAGGATTTATCCTCCAATGTCAACTCGCTTTTAAACAAGCACCACATTCTATTGCTTCAGACTCCTCCAAGATTACCCACTAAAAGGTGACACCCTCTGCTGGGCTCAGTCTTACATGTCCACAAGAGTTATTGAGAACCTAAGTTACTCTGAGTTCTTTTATGAATTTGTCAGTGGTTTTGAATATCCCTTACAGCAAGAGGAGGCAGTAAAGCATTTACTCACCCTGAGACAAGGAAGACAAACGGTGTCAGAGCATGCTATTGAGTTTCACATTGTCTCCGCACACACTGGATGGAGCGAGACGGCGCTGAGAGATACTTTCTTACACTCATTGTTTGACACTATAAAGCTGTTGTGCCCAACCAGTCGCTCGGTCGCCCGCGAGCTGGTTCCCAGTCGCCCGCGAAGCGAAACCTTGACTTGTATTCTCACAGACATAGTCTCGCGAGTTTTGGGTGCGGTGACACAGCGCTCTCACGAGACTTTAGGCTCAGTAGTGGAGTAATGTCGGTGCACAGAAAACATGGATGGAAAACTAGCGAACAAGCAAACAAAAACTTATTATTTTCACACAGAGTGGGAGGAGGAGTATTTTTTTGTTTATTCTAATTCGAAGTCCATTTGCCTCATCTGTAATTCGAGCGTTGCCTTACCCAAAAAGTGTAACTTGGAGCGGCATTTCAAGACGATGCACAAACGGTTTGAGACAGATTTCCCTCTTAAAAGTTCTTTACGGACTCAGAAAGTGCGGGAGCTAAAAAACAAGCTTGCAGCCCAGCAATCAGTCTTCACTCGGCCCAGCACAAAATGTAAAGCTGTTACGATAGCTTCCTACCGTGTTAGCCGCATCCTGGCTCAACATAAGAAGTCTTTCAGCGATGGACAAGTTATGAAAGAAGCGTTTATTGAGGCTGCAGATGCGCTTTTTCATGATTTTAAAAATAAAAGTGAGATCGTAGCTGCTATTAAAGACGTGCAGTTGTCCAGACAAACAGTGACACGGCGATGTGAGGGAATGGCTGTGGATGTGGAGGAGCAGCTAAAAAAGGACGTGGAACAATGTGAGTGTTTCTCTCTTCAGTTTGATGAATCGACAGACATGGTGGATGTAGCCCAGCTGTGTGTTTTTATCAGAATGGCCTTTGCAGACATGAGTGCAAAAGAGGAGCTGCTCACCATCTTGCCTTTGAAGGGACACACAAGAGGAGAAGATATTTTTAATGCGTTTATGGAGTTTGTTAATAAAAGCAACTTGCCCCTCTTTAAACTAATTTCTATAACAACTGATGGTGCTCCAGCAATGACTGGTCACACCAGTGGATTTGTTGCACTCTGCAAGCAGAATGATGCTTTCCCAGACATTTTGCACTATCACTGCATCATCCACCAACAGGCCCTGTGTGGGAAGATTTTAAACATGAAGGAAGTGATGGATGTTGCCATGAAAAATGTGTGCTCTGTAAGGGCCAGGAGTCTGCAGAGGAGGTTGTTCCGGGCTCACTTGGAGGAGGCAGGAGCAGACCACACAGACCTGCTGCTGCACATGGACGTCAGGTGGCTAAGCAGAGGTAAATTTCTGGACAGATTCAGTGAGCTGTTGCCTGAGATCAGGGATTTTCTGAAGCTGTCAGATCATGGTGAACATTCAAAACTAGAGGACACCCAGTGGCTTTTGGATTTAGCCTTCCTCACAGATCTCACCAGCCTGCTCAATGAACTGAATTTGGAGCTTCAGGGAAAGGACAAAAACATAATCCACATGATCAGTTCTGTGAGCACCTTCAAAAGCAGGCTGCAACTGCTCACAAGTCGGCTGCAACGCAGGGACCTGCGAAACTTCCCACACATGGAGGCAGAGCTACAGCGCCAAGGGAAAGAGGTCCCACAACTGGACAGTGCACACTATTCTAAGCAGGTTCAGAGCATCTCAGCAGAATTTGAGAGACGATTTACTGACTTTTCCTCCATCGAGCCTGTTACCAGCTACATGTGTTATCCTTTTGGAAATGTTGATGTGGATGACATTGTGTCCAAATTGGTGTCCGTGTTTCAGCTGGACAGCTCTGGTGTTGAAAATGAGGTGTTGACTCTGCAAAATGACATTGGGATCAAATCCAGAGCATCACCTGGCGTGGATGGAGAGTTCTGGAGTCTGCTGTCAGAAGAAAAGTATCCTAACATCCGAAGATGTGCTTTGAACTTAACAGCACTTTTTGGATCTACCTACCTGTGTGAGTCTGCTTTTTCACACATGAAAATCATCAAGTCCAAAAACAGATCCACAATGAATGATGATCATCTGGAGACCTGCCTGCGTCTCGCAACCACCTCATACTGCCCAGCTTATGAGACCCTGGCCTCCTCCTCTCAGTGTCAGAAGTCCCACTAAGGTAGAGACACATTTATTTTATACAGCTTGCATAAAAAGTTGTCTCCTATAGACACATCACGTTCTGTTTTATTTACTTTAAAGAAGTGAGGAGTAGGGATTGATGAAAAATTATGTTTGTTGATAATGAGACTGGACGAGTAGCTCTCGGCAAATTGCCGACTTCAAAAGTAGCTCTTGGTTCAAAAAAGGTTGGGCACCCCTGCTATAAAGGATCAGCTGGCCGCCCGAGATGAACCTCAAATATTATGGGAGCTGATTCATTTGGCTGTCTGAATTGATACCGCTTCCTTGAGAGGAAGCAAGAACGAGACTACGACTACTGGGGTCACCTCTCTTCCGGGGTACGTCAGACGCCGACGCCCACACATTTGCTGAATTACAAGTCCCAGGCTTACATCTCTTCTGGGTTACATCAGATGCTGAGAGATTCGCCTGTTTCGGAACTGGAACCCGAGCCAATGCAGGTGGGCAGAACTCATCTCACACCTAAGGAAAGACAGAAAAGAATTGACTATAAGGCTTGCATCTACTGTGGTAAGAAGGGACATTTCATTGCTCACTGCCCGCTTCGGGGAAACAAACTGACTCACCAATAACACAGGAGATATTGATGAGAAGTACTGCTTTTTCTCCTGTATCCAAACTGTTGCTTCCAGCTTTAATAATTTCTAACCAAGATAAACTCCCTGTTTCAGCACTTTTGGACTTTGGGGCAGAACAGAATTTAATCAGTCGGGATCTGGTCGACCACCTCTCCATCTCGACATGAACTCTTCAACCCCCGCTGACTGTGGCTGGTATAACAGTTCAGACCCTCGCCCACATCCAGCTCCAAACATTAAAGACTCACCTTGTCATCTCTGGCAATCATCACGAAGTGAGTGAATTTTTGTGTTTGATTCCCCCTCTACACAATTGATTTTGGGATTCCCTTGGTTGAGAGAACATAACCCAGTAATTAATTGGGTGGAGGGTCGTAATGAGAAGTGGAGTGACAACTGTCTCAGTCATTGTTTACTTGCTGTAGCTGCATCAGGCCAAAAGAGACCCACTCCCACCGAGGAGACTGACTTATCTAAAGTCCCTTCTGTTTACCCTGATCTGGCACCTGCCTTTACTAAGAGTGGGGCATTATCTCTACCCCCACATAGACCTTATGATTGTGCCATAGATCTCCTTCCTGGGGCTCCCCTGCTGGCGAGTCGCTTGTATAACTTATATGGCCAAGAAAGAGAAGCATTGAGAGAATATATTAAGGAGTCCTTAAACTCAGGCATAATCCAACCCTCCACCTCACCTGTAGGGGCAGGATTTTTCTTTGTTTCCAAAAAAGACAAGACTCTGAGACCCTGTATTGATTATAAAGGTCTAAACCAGATCACAATAAAGAATAAGTACCCCCTCCCCCTCATTGAGTCTATTCATGAACAGCTTCACGCTGCCACCATCTTCTCTAAATTGACGTCAGCAATGCCTATCACTTGGTCCACACTAGGGAGGGGGACGAGTGGAAAACTGCTTTTCGTACCCCCCCCCCCCCCCCCGGGGCACTTTGAGTACCTGGTGATGCCTTTTGGCCTCACTAATGTCCCTGTGGTTTTCCAAGCCCTAGTCAATGACATCCTGAGATTTTCTAAATGATTTTGCTTTTGTATATTTGGATGACATTTTGATCTACTCTCGGGGCGAAACACAACATACCAAAAGTGTAAGGATGGTCCTCCAGAGATTGTTTGAAAACCAATTATTTATCAAAGCTGAAAAATGTGAATTTCATGTTCCATCGTCTCGTTTTTGGGGTTCATTTTTGAAGCAGGACAATACAGAACGGATCCCATCAAAACCAAGGCGGTGGAGGAATGGCCCATGCCAGAAAACAGGAAGCAGATGCAACGGTTCTTGGGCTTCGCAAACTTTTACAAAAGGTTTATTAGGGACTACAGCAGAGTTGCTGCACTACTCACTCAACTCACCTCCTCCCTAAGAACTTTTCAGTGGTCTCCTGAAGCAGACAAGGCTTTCTGTATGCTTAAACAACTTTTTACCTCTACGCCTATCCTCTGTCACCAAGACCCCCAGAGGCAGTTTATCCTGGAAGTTGATGACTCTGATACCGGAATGGGAGCTGTTCTGTCTCAAAGCACCTTTTTCAACAGACGTCTCTCTCCTGCAGAGAATAACTGATGTGGGAGACTGTGAACTTTTAACCGTGAAGCTGGCCCTCGAGGAATGGAGGCACTGGCTTGAAGAGACAGAGACCCCATTCCTCATTTGGACAGATCATAAGGACCTCACGTACCTACAGGATACAAAGAGGCTAAACCCAAGGCAAGCGAGGTGGTCATTGTTTTTTGCTCACTTTAATTTTCTGCTAACGTATAGACCTGGCTCCAAGAATGTGAAGCCAGATGCCTTGTCTCGTCAGTTTTCTCCTCCTGACAGCTCTGAACCAGAAGAGAGCATCATTCCACCCTTCTGTGTTGTTGGGACCCTCACTTGGGCTATAGAATGAGACATCAGGGAGACTCAGCATTCTGAACCAGACCCTGGCACAGGACCTGAAGGTATGCTGTTCATTCCTTCTTCCACTAGAGCTAAGTTACTGGACTGGTTACACTCTAGCAAATTCTCTTGTCACCCTAGTTTTGTTCGCATTACTCTGACCAAGAAAAACTTTTGGTGGCAGTCTATGAACCAAGACGTTTGAGATTTTGTTGTTGCCTGCTCCACCTGTGCAAGGAATAAGAATGGTAACCAACCCCTGGCTGGCCATCTCCAACCTCTACCTATCCCGAGCCGTCCTTGGTCCCACATATCCTTGGACTTCATCACCGGTTTACCCCCATCTGCAGGTAATACAACCACTTTGACTATGACTGACAGATTCTCAAAATCTGCTCACTTCATTCCCCTTCCCAAGCTCCCCTCAGCCTTTGAGATCACCAAACTACTAACCCAGCATGTGTTCGGAATACACGGGATCCCCTTGGACGTGGTCTCGGATCGAGGACCCCAATTTGTCTCTCAGGTATGGTAGAGTTTTTGTAGTGCACTGGGGGCTTCAGTCAGCCTCACTTCTGGTTACCACCCTTAGTCAAATGGTCAGGCTGTAAGATATAACCAAGAGCTGGAAGCCGCCCTGAGATGCGTTGAAACCAATCCCTCTGCTTGGAGTTACCATCTGATATGGGTTGAATATGCCTACAACACACACACCTCATCGGCCACCGGTTTGTCTCCCTTTGAGGCATCTGTGGGTTACACCCCCCCTTTTTTCCCAGTCAAGAGACTGACATAGCTGTCCCTTCTGTCCAGCACCATTTCTGCAGGTGTCACAGGGTGTGGCATCAGACCAAGGTGGCTCTTCTGCCCACAGCAACACAGAACAAAAAGATTGCTGACCGTCACCGCTCTGCAGCCCCTACGTACAAGGTGAGACAAAAGGTATGGCTCTCTACCCGTAACATCACCTTAAAGAACATGCCCTAAAAACTGTCTCCCTGCTTTATTGGACCCTTCCCTATGAACCGCATCATCAACCCTTCAGTGGTAAGACTGCAGTTGCCCACCTCCATGTAGGTCCACCCTACTTTTCATGTCTCACAGATCAAACCTGTCTCTGAGTGTCCATTGAACCCGCCTACCAACCTCGCTCCACCCGCCCGTCTCGTTGACAATCACCTGGCTTTCACGGTCAGACGCATCCTAGACGTGCATCGCCGGGGCAAGAGGTTCCAGTACCTAGTCGACTGGAAGGGATACGGTCCTGAGGAGAGGTCCTGGATCCTCAGGTCATTCATTTTTAGACCCGAGCCTAATAACTTCCTTCTTCAAGGACCATCTTGAAAAGCACTTCAGGTCATCTGAAGGCGATCTTTGAGGGGGAGGTAATGTTGGAATTTCCTACAGCTGCTGCTCTGAGGGCACCTGCACAGCTGAGAAGAATCTGGCTGATAGTCATGCAGCTGCTGCTCTGAGCACATCAGCACCCACGCAGCTGAGAAGAATGTGGCTGATTGTCATCTGAAGTATAAAGAGCAGCAGATGTCTCGTCCCGATGCTGGAGCATTGAGTCTGCTATGGTAGTAATACTTCTAGCCTGTGATTCATTGTTGTTCTGAGTAAGATTGACCTGTTCACTCTTGCCTGTTAAGATATTTTTAATCTAGACTGGTCCTATGGTTTTGATCTGCTCAGAGATGGGATTATAATGAAATTATGACCCAGTTCTGACTGGGTTAAACTGGGCCAGTGACTCTAAAGAGAGTCTCCCTGGGATTCAATATCTGTCATGGAATAGAGTTTGATCTGCTTGCCACATCACGTAGAAAGGCTTTTTGAAGCACCATCTCATATATTTCCTAACACATCAGTCCACATAAGATCCACTTAGCCACGCCCCCTCATACATGACAGGTTGAGCACCCCTTCTGCAACGACGGAGTCTTAGGACCCTATAAATGAGTAATGACACAAGACATTGTGGCTCTTCTTCTGGGTCTGTGAACGCGTCACAGATTGTAGAGTCCAGCGCTGTAAAATTGTAATCTTTTTCTGACTTTTCTAATATAATTGATAAAACTTAATTGACGTTTCCTTGATTTATTGATTAGTATTGTTGCCACTTCTGAGGGAGGTTCGAGCCGGGGGTAAAGACGTGGGCTGGAGGGGGTTTCTGGATCCGGTGGTCCACAGCCAGCTCACGTCTTTAACAGTTGGTACCAAAATCTGGTCTTCCGTTGTAGAAGTGGTAGCTCATTTTTATTATTTGATAGTGATACAGCGGCAGGTGACAGAGTCTGAGCAGACTGAACAAGCCGGCTATTATCATCTCATAATCAATCTTTATTTAGACAGGCAAATCCCATTGAGCCTCGAGGACTCATTTACAAGAGAGACCTGATTTCAACAAAGAAAGATGACAACAATGGATAACAGCAACAACAATAAACAGTTATAAAAAGTCATACTGCAGGTTTTTTTTATTTTTTTATTTTTTTTAACAAATAGGATGGCTAAAAGGAAAAGGTAACAAAACAAAAAAAACGTGTGGGAGGGGCCAAAGTGGTCGGGTGCAATGTGGGATGGGTGGTGGCCGAGGGCGGGGACCCTGGCGGTCTGATCCTCGACTACAGAAGCTGGCTATTGGGACGTGGAATGTCACCTCACTGGTGGGGAAGGAGCCTGAGCTGGTGTGTGAGGCTGAGAGGTTCAGGCTAGAAATAGTCAGACTCACCTCTACGCATGGCTCGGGCTCTGGAACCAGTTTCTTTGAGAGGGGCTGGACACTCTTCCACTCTGGAGTTGCCCCTGGTGAGAGGCGCTGAGCAGGCGTGGGCGTACTTATTGCCCCCCAACTTGGTGCCTGTGTGTTGGGGTTCACTCCAGTGAACAAGAGGGTGGCCTCCCTCCGTCTACGTGTGGGGGGACAGGTTCTGACTGTCGTTTGTGCCTATGCACCAAATGGCAGTTCAGATTATCCACCCTTTCTGGAGTCCTTGGAGGGGGTACTGGAAAGTGCACCTTCTGGGGACTCCCTTGTTCTGCTGGGGGACTTCAATGCTCATGTGGGCAATGACAGTGAGACCTGGAGGGGTGTGGTTGGGAGGAACAGCCCCCCTGATCTGAACCAGAGTGGTGTTCTGTTGTTAGACTTCTGTGCTCGTCATGGATTGTCAATAACGAACACATTGTTCAAGCATAAGGGTGTCCATATGTGCTCTTGGCACCAGGGCACCCTAGGCCGCAGTTCGATGATCGACTTTGTCATCGTCTCATCTGATCTGCGGCCACATGTCTTGGACACTCGGGTGAAGAGAGGGGCGGAGCTGTCAACTGATCACTACTTGGTGGTGAGTTGGCTCCGATGGTGGGGGAGGACGCTGGTCAGACCTGGCAGACCCAAACGTATTGTGAGGGTTTGCTGGGAACATCTGGCAGAGTCTCCTGTGAGACGGAGTTTCAACTCCCACCTCCGGGAGAACTTTGAACATGTTCCGAGGGAGGTGGGGGACATTGAGTCTGAGTGGACCATGTTTCGTGCCTCTATTGTCGAGGCGGCTTACCAGAGCTGCGGCCGCAAGGTTGTCGGTGCCTGTCGCGGCGGCAACCCTCGAACCCGATGGTGGACACCGTCGGTGAGGGATGCTGTCAGGCTGAAGAAGGAGTCCTATCGGGCCTTTTTGGCCTGTGGGACCCCGGAAGCAGCTGATGGGTACCGGCAGTCCAAGCACAGGCACACGGCACACGCTCTATTCAGCCTCTTCTTGACTGCCTGGCTGACATCCGGGACCGGATGGCTTTAAACTTCTTAAGCTTCAATGAGAAGAAGTCTGAAGTCATGCTGTTCCATCCCAGTGGCTCACTCATGAACCATGACATTGACCGTTTCTCTCTAGCCCCGCTAGAGAAACAAAAGGTCACTAATCTGGGGGTGATAATGGACCCGTCCTTAAAACTCAACAGACACGTAAACATGATGGTCAAATCCTGTTTTTATTTAGCTGAGACGGCTGTCTAAGCTGAAGCTTATACTCTCCAAAAGAACCTTGAGACAGTGATCCATGCCTTCATAACATCTAGGCTTGATTACTGCAATTCACTTCTGTTTGGAATCAGTCAGTCCTCCATTGCTCGTCTACAACTGGTCCAAAATGCTTCAGCCCGATTTTTAACTGGTACAGGCTATAGAGAGCACATCAAGCCAGTTTTGGCCTCCCTGCACTGGCTACCCATTCACCTTCGGATCCATTTCAAAATTCTCATGTATGTTTTTAAATCACTGAACAGTTCCACCCCATCCTATCTCACTGATCTTCTGCAGCCATATGTCCCACCGTGCTCTCTGAGGTCAGCAGACCAGATGCTTCTCTCAGTCCCAGAAACCCGTCGTGAGCTCAGAGGTGACAGGGCTTTCTCTGTCGCAGGTCCACGACTGTGGAATGAGTTGCCACTGAGTGTCCGGCAGGCTCCCACACTCGCAGTCTTTAAGACTCGCTTGAAGACCCACTTCTATTCGCTTGCCTTTAACACGGTGTGATGTGTTTTGGTCTGGTCTGTTCTCTACTCTGTTGGCGATTTTAGTTAGCTTGTGCTGCTATTTGTATCTGTATTTCTATTTTATGTTTTCCTATCTGCTGTACATGTTTGTTTCTTTTGTACAGCACTTTGGTTGGCCTTGTTGCTGTTTTAAGTGCTATATAAATAAATTGGTATGGTATGGTATGGTATGGTAAGCGACATGCGGCTCGGGTGGTTGCTGAGGCAAAAACTCGGGCATGGGAGGAGTTCGGAGAGGCCATAGAGAAAGACTTCCGCACGGCTTCGAGACGATTCTGGTCCACCATCCGGCGTCTCAGGGGAGGAAAGCGGTACGCCACCAACACTGTTTATAGTGGGAGTGGTGTGCTGCTGACCTCAACTCGGGATGTTGTGGGTCGGTGGGCGGAATACTTTGAAGACCTCCTCAATCCCACCGGCACGTCTTCCACTGAGGAAGCGGAGCCTGGGGACTCTGGGTCGGGCCCTCCAATCTCTGGTGCTGAGGTCGCCGAGGTGGTTAAAAAGCTCCTCGGTGACAGGGCCCCAGGGATGGATGAGATCCGCCCAGAGTTCCTTAACGCTCTGGATGTTGTAGGGTTGTGTTGGCTTACGCGACTCTGCAATATTGCGTGGACATCGGGGGAAGTTCCCCTGGATTGGCAGACCGGGGTGGTGGTTCCCCTATTCAAAAAGGGGGACCATAGAGTGCGTTCCAACTACAGGGGAATCACACTCTTAAGCCTCCCTGGTAAGGTCTTTTCGGGGGTTCTGGAGAGGAGGGTCTGTCGGATAGTCGAACCTCGGATTCAGGAGGGTCCTGGAGGGTGCGTGGGAGTTTGTCCAACCAGTCTACATGTGCTTTGTGGACTTGGAGAAGGCGTTCGACCGCGTCCCTCGGGGGGCCCTGTGGGGGGTACTCCGGGAGTATGGGGTACCGGGCCCTTTGATATGGGCTTTTAGGTCCCTGTATGACCGGTGTCAGAGCCTGGTCCGCATCGCCGGCAGTAAGTCGGGCTTGTTCCCGGTGAGAGATGGACTCCGCCAAGGTTGCCCTTTGTCACCGATTCTGTTCATAACTTTTATGGACAGAATTTCTAGGCGCAGCCAAGGTGTTGAGGGGATCCGTTTTGGTGGCCTTAGGATTGCGTCTCCGCTTTTTGCAGATGATGTGGTCTTATTGGCTTCATCAGATCGTGATCTACATCTTTCGCTGGAGTGGTTCGCAGCCGAATGCGATGCGGCCGGGATGAAGATCAGTTCCTCCAAATCCGCATCTAGATGTAGTATGTACATATACTGATATATATTCATACTGTTAAAACGGATTCTTTCATTTTTCTGGACTGTATAATGACATGCATCTGAATTAATAAAATGTGGACGTGAGACGTTAATTATCTTTGACTCACCAACGACAGTGGGTCATTTAGTAACAGAATCAAGTTTAACACATTTTACATTTACATTAATTGGCAAGAATTGAAAATAACGACAGCTTATTAATCAGTTTACAGGAAGTTGACAATGCGGCGATTGTTCTCACTTCCAGTAGTACAACAGATTATTAACCACAGAGCGAGATTGAAAAACTTTGCTTCAGACATTTCTAAAAATATCTGTAATGATTTTTAGCAGATAGAAGAATTTTAAAGATGGAAAGATGAAGTTTATCTACAGAGAGATGTGTGAGGGAATTTGTCTGTTTTAACCAGAACATGCACGCTCCTTTGGACCAGCTTGTCCCAACGGTACACTTTGGTAGAAGATCGACTTTTTACCTTCCTGAAGATATGTCAGTTCCGGCGTAAAGTTCCACTTCGAGCCACTTTTCAGCGTCTCCATAAGAACAGCTAAATCCTCGGGAGTCGTGAGGTCATCCAGGACAGACTTTCATAATTCCCAGATCTTCTCTGGTTCAGCTTGATTTTCTTTCTCTCATCAGCATCCTGAATTCCAGCCTTCATGAACTCTGGA
>NC_056507.1:50609083-50610149 GCF_014905685.2 Nematolebias whitei | reverse complement strand
GTTCATTTGAGAACTTTCTGATTGGTTGAATGGACCAAACAGAGGTGTGTTTTGTGATGTAAGGTGTTATGAAAAGTCAAGGAAAAGATTAAGATTGTTTAAGAACAGACAAAAGATATCATGAGAAACTTCAGACTTCGTGGAGTCAATTCTCTAGTATCTTGCTGTAAAAGTTAAACATGACATTTCTTTTCAGTAAACTTGCAGTTGACCAAAACTTGAACTTTGAACAACTTACACACTAGCTCACTTCCACAGACGATCAAGAAATTGAATCATTACTCTGTAACGTATTCCAACTTGATTTCACTTTGAATGAGGATTAAGAATCATTATTACTGTTTCACAATTAATAAAAATGAGTAGTTCACTTCAACATTCAAACATTGTTTGAACTAACACAATTTGATTATCAAACATTTGTAAAATAGTAATGATAATAGAGAATAGTCTTCTTTCACTTGATTAACTCAAGAAAGAAAGTCTCAGGATGGGTCAACCTGTATTTCTGGATGCAAATCAATGAAATGACAAGTTCTGTCCCATATGGTCCTTAGGTCAAGGTTTTGACCTTCAGGCCTAGTTCACTACAAGTGTCTGAGTCAGATTTTCTTGCTGTGGCCCAAAGATGATCTCTCCTGTGCAGGAGATCATCTAGCTCTGGAGTAAACCAGGGGCTGTCTCGTCCCTTTATTCTGAACTGACGAAAAGGAGCATGTATGTTCAGAAAATAAATGAAACTATTATGAATATAGTTCCAAGCGGAGTTCACGTCATCAGTTAACAGAATACGATGCCAGTCAAAGTGAGACAGATCCCAGAGGAATGACTGTTCACAAAAACGTTTCAAATCCCTTTTTTGAATTAATCTGGGCTTAGAAGGTGGAAGTTTAATATCTCTCAAAGCAGCTGTCACACAATGATCACTCAAAAGATCAGCTAATACACCTGTACCAGGGAATTTGTGAGGCATATTAGTTAGAAACAGGTCTAAGATGGAGGATTTTTCAGGACGGTTTTTATTTAATCTAGTGGGAGAGTTGATCAGTTGGGTAAGATTAAGAGA
>NC_056507.1:50607244-50608983 GCF_014905685.2 Nematolebias whitei | reverse complement strand
TAACGCAGTCAGATAACATTCCTGCTGTACAATATCTGGTGCAGGGCCTCTCAAATCTCCAAAAACACCTTCAACAGGAAGCTTTTCTGCCCATTTATCAAATGTTTTAATTTGTTGTTTAGACTCCTGAAGGGAGTGAGAGCTATGAAGCTTGTTTTTCCCAGCCTCACTACAGGCTTCTAAAGAGCCATCTGGCGGCCGGTCACCCATTTCTTATAACCTTGGTCCAAGATAACAGCGAGACATTGATTTTCCTTTTGTATTGACTAGAGAAGACAGTGTTAGCTTAACAACAACAATACACACATATACACACTATATTTTTATCAGCACTTTTTTCCCTCCCAGGCTCTGATCGAGGTGGCAGCTTCTGTTTCTCCTCCCCCTTTTTTCCTTCTTCCTGCTCTGCTCTCTGTCTGTCTGAAGCACCTGGGTCTCATCTCCCGAACATAAATTAAGAAGATTATGGATTTGGTATCATGGGCGTTCAACTCTATTGATAAGATTTTTTCATGAAAGCGACAAGGTCCTGGGGAACCGGCATGTCCAGCTGAGATTCACGCTGTGGGGTACGTCATGGATTCGTGGGGAGTGTGGCAATCGATGTGCATTACAGTACTGTCTCAAGAGGATGTTGAAGACGTTTACATATTTGGACTTATGATAGCAGGGACTCTGCTTTTTGGCATCAGCGGGGTTCTGTTTTATTGACTTTTGAAGAAGAGACCGGGAGCAGTTTTGGCTATGGAAAAGCTTCCGAGTCAGTGTGAAGGTCTGGTCCTCGCTGTGGGAACTTTAAATCATCTGGTCTACAAGCTTAACCGTAAGGTGGAGGCAATTGAGAATTGCAGACCACCTGCGGCTTCTGGGACTCGTCAGCGTGGTGGGTTCGACCTTGAAGGAGACTCATAGCGTGGATCAGTGAAATGAAATTCCACAATTAGGCTTTTTCGGAACCAGAATGCCCAGATGGACTCAAGGCTGAAGAAAAAAATCTGTCTGCCTGAAGAAAAACAAAAATTAAGCTTATCTAATCTGACTCCCAATGGCCTCGGAGACAGGCTGACTATCAAATTTCTCCTGGGACATGAGTACCCAAGGACAAAAGCTTAATCTATCGCTTTCCATACCCCCAACCCCCCACCCCCCGAGAACTTTCTGTACAAGTTTATCAGAACTGCTGGCTGAAAACAACATCCTCAGAAACTGTGGCTGATCTGGGAAAAAAGCTCATGGACAAATCTCAACACCTCGATGTCAAATGCAAATGTGATCATGTTTTAATTGTGCTTGCTGGTAGAGTTTTTTGATGTCTCAAATCGTGTCCTGATGGACAAGATGTGAAAGATCTTTTTTTATAATACCACTAACTACCCTCGTGTTTCTCCCCCTTTTCCTATCTAAGATTATTATCTGATAAGGATAAAATGGCCGCGCTCTCATGTAGTTGCAGCTTCGTGCACTCCACCCATCTTTCGGACGACTGTACGTACATATTCGCGTTGTACCTCGGTGCAATTCCATCCATCCATCCATCCATCCATCCATTATCTTTACCCGTTTATTCCATTTTGGGTCACGGGGGTCGCTGGTGCTCATGTCCAGCAATCACTGTGCGAAGGGCGGGGTACACCCTGGATGGGTCGCAAGTCCATCACAGGGCCACATAGAGACAAACGAGACAAACAACCATTCATTCTCTCACTCACACCTAGGAACAATTTAGAGTTACCAATCAG
>NC_056507.1:50601278-50607144 GCF_014905685.2 Nematolebias whitei | reverse complement strand
TTCATTCTCTCACTCACACCTAGGAACAATTTAGAGTTACCAATCAGCCTAACATGCATGTTTTTGGTCTGTGGGAGGAAACCGGAGCACCCTGAGAAAACCCACGCATGCACGGAGAGAACATGCAAACTCCACCCAGAAAGGCCCCTGGACCAGGGTTTGAACCAAGGACCTGCTCACTGAGAGTCAGCAGCTCTACCAGTTGCGCCGCCATGCTGCCCCGGTGCAATTCCAATAAAGTTTATTCTGATTCTGATATTCTGATTCTGATTCTGAGGTTACAACCATATACAACACATTTTACTTAGTTTTCTTTAAAACAAAATCCCTAAAATATCCCCCAACTGCCCACTCTAAAAACTAACCTGACCCTATTACTACTCAAATAACTTCACACGATCGTTTCCAGTCCTCCCTCGTACTCCAGTCCTCCCTCGGGCTCACTTCTGTCCTCCATCGGACTCCAGTCCTCAATTGGACTTCATCATTAGGGTGTTTATTTTAAGGATACTCCCTTTTCAAACAGCACAGCTGTAACCAACATGCCGTTTACTGTTGTGTTGTTGACCTGCATGACCAGTGCATCCAAATGCAGACCTTAGGTGATGCTAATCGTACAAAGCACACCAAGGACGCCGTCTTTTTCAAGGGGACAGATCAGGACCCCCCACAGGCACTCCAAACATCACAGAGCCTATCAAACTCCAACAAACTCGATAGAGTTTATCAAACCTTGAAAAACCCGAAAAGGTTTATCGAACTGTCAAATGCCCAACACCCACCAACGCTGTCCAGACATACAATTTTTAACGTGTTCAGGAGAACACAACGGGCAGGACAACTGGACGTCCGTAGGCCTAACCGTTCACGCCAAAATTAGAGCATCACACCTCACTAATTCACTATAACATACTCTTCCGCAGGAATCATTAAGGTTGCTGTGTACCACAGGAGAGCCTTTTATTTCACATCTGCATGCAAAAAAAAGTGATGCAACAATTTTCACGTGAGGGTAAAATCAACCACGTCGGATCTCAAAATTTGGTAAATATTCTAACGAAAAATTTATGCACGAGCTTTAAATCAACCGGACAATTCTTATTTTCAAGGAAAAATAGCATTTTGCGTGTTCATAACGATGTCGGACCACTTCTGGTTAGCAAGTTGCTAACGTTTCCGGTCTGTTCCCACGCGCGCCCAGGTGAGAAATGTCCCGTATATAAACTTTTACGTCCGATAAATAAAATAAAATCCTGTATCATATTGTAATGTTTTACTGCCTTTTAGTCCACAAAAACTGCGTGCCCAAAAACCGAAACAGAGCAGCCAGACCGTCCTTATGGGGCACGCAGAAATTCGATGTAACAGGTTTCTTGCTTACCTTATCCACTTCATCCACTTCACTTCCGGCGAGCTGATGGACGGCAGCTCCCTCCGGCTTCTCTGCAGTCTTTTATCATCAAACTGACCCGTTTTTCGAACCGAACTAAAGTTGGTCCTCCTTCCAACCGAATTCGGTGTTCAGTGACTCAGAGAGCCGGACGGGACCGTCCAAAAATATATAATGGTCCAGGACCGGCCGCTCCCCCACTGGTCACTCTGAGCGCACCCTGCCGGCCAGGTGACCCCTCGAGCTGGGGAGTCGACGCACGAAGGTCCGGTGTTTTTTCTCTCTCTCTCTGGACCTCAATGAACTCTTATCTGGACCTTTGTGGTTCTACCTGGTTCCGACAAATATCGCCGGGTGGTATTTCGCTGGTTTTCTACTGGACTGGCCCTCGTGGTGTCTTCGTAGGTGTGGGGGAAGTGTACCTGTGTCCCTCGAATTGGACCAGAACCGAACAGAGGTGGCTGTGGGGATTTTGTCTTCAACAGAGCCGGTCTCAGCTTCAGTGAGCAGCCCGTTACTTTTACCGAAGGACGATCCACCTCCGTGGAGTCGTTGTGTTCACCTGGAGGAGACGCTCCGGTGCTTTGAAGCGCCGCTGGACCGGAGCAGAACCACATCGCTGGACTGGGCCGCCAGACTTGAGCAGAACCGGGCCAGGGATATCTTCAGCATCTTCGTCTCTCGTGTTTGGAGCGCCGGAGCCGAACTGGAGCAGAATCGGACCGGACCAGTTGCCGACTTCAGCCTCAGCCTCTCGGGTCAGTCTCGCTTTTCACCGGGGGTGCCCCATGCTATCGGGTGCGGAGGTGACGTGATGAGAAGCGGAGGAGCAGCGTGAAGAGCAGGGCTGCGTGGTACTCGAGAGAAGTTCGGAGTTTGTATCGGAGTTGCTCAGGCCTCCATCCAAACTCACCTGGATAATGATTAATTTTATTCCAGATCACGCTGTTGTCCCCTGTTGACCTGAAACGAGCTTGGATTATGCCTTTCACTTCAGGAGGATTTTCTGGCAGCTCGCGCTGCTATTTGCTGCGAATTATCTGTTTCTGTTTCGGCCTGTTGATTCTGGACCCAGCTTCTGTTTCCCATGAGAGCATCCATCCATCTTCACTGGGGGGCCAGAGCCCCCCTCAGCCCAACTCAAACTGCAGTTGGGCCAACTCGTCGGGTTTGTTTGCCCATCTGAACTGTGATGTTTTATGGTCTGAAACTTTTCTGCATCATTCATATTATTGTCACTATTTTCAGTTCTCAGATTATCTGGAGTCACTGAATCTTGTTAATACACCTGAATCTGCCCATCACTGCAACTTTCACTGTTTTTGGGTTCTGAATGATCACGTCTTCATTAATGTTTTTCATGGATCGATTATAGGGGCTAATTGTTACACAGTTAACTCCTGTAATTACACTTCAGTCACAAAAAACTCAAGAAAATGTCTGATAATAATGTTGTTACTAGTCTCAGGGATTCAGCCCAACCCTGGACCCCCCACTAATTACAGCACACCAAATGACTTTAAGAATGTGTCTGGGCTTCATTTTCTGCATGTAAACGCTCGTAGCCTTCTGAGAAAACTGGATGCTTTGAAAATTCTGGTCAGTTCTTCTGGGGCAGATGTTATCTTTATTTCTGAATCCTGGCTCAACAAATCTGTACTCAATAATGACGTGGCAATCAATGGATTTAACATCTACCGCTGTGATCGTCAAAAAAGGGGGGGTGGAGTCATTATTTACATTAGAGATTCTCTGGTTTCTAGTCTTGTGTCTTCTAAAACAATTCCAAACCAGTTTGAAGCCTTATCTATAAACATCACCTTGAATGGAGGCCAGATTTTAACTGTAGTCTGCTGCTACCGCCCCCCCCCCACAGCATCACCTGAGGCATTGACTGCCATGATGGAATTTCTTGGTAATTTAAAATTCAAAGAGGTCCTTTTGGCTGGAGACCTCAACATTGATTGGTGTAAGTCGACCCCCCTCTGTGATAAATTCAAGGAATGTTGCTTATCTCTTAATCTTACCCAACTGATCAACTCTCCCACTAGATTAAATAAAAACCGTCCTGAAAAATCCTCCATCTTAGACCTGTTTCTAACTAATATGCCTCACAAATTCCCTGGTACAGGTGTATTAGCTGATCTTTTGAGTGATCATTGTGTGACAGCTGCTTTGAGAGATATTAAACTTCCACCTTCTAAGCCCAGATTAATTCAAAAAAGGGATTTGAAACGTTTTTGTGAACAGTCATTCCTCTGGGATCTGTCTCACTTTGACTGGCATCGTATTCTGTTAACTGATGATGTGAACTCCGCTTGGAACTATATTCATAATAGTTTCATTTATTTTCTGAACATACATGCTCCTTTTCGTCAGTTCAGAATAAAGGGACGAGACAGCCCCTGGTTTACTCCAGAGCTAGATGATCTCCTGCACAGGAGAGATCATCTTTGGGCCACAGCAAGAAAATCTGACTCAGACACTTGTAGTGAACTAGGCCTGAAGGTCAAAACCTTGACCTAAGGACCATATGGGACAGAACTTGTCATTTCATTGATTTGCATCCAGAAATACAGGTTGACCCATCCTGAGACTTTCTTTCTTGAGTTAATCAAGTGAAAGAAGACTATTCTCTATTATCATTACTATTTTACAAATGTTTGATAATCAAATTGTGTTAGTTCAAACAATGTTTGAATGTTGAAGTGAACTACTCATTTTTATTAATTGTGAAACAGTAATAATGATTCTTAATCCTCATTCAAAGTGAAATCAAGTTGGAATACGTTACAGAGTAATGATTCAATTTCTTGATCGTCTGTGGAAGTGAGCTAGTGTGTAAGTTGTTCAAAGTTCAAGTTTTGGTCAACTGCAAGTTTACTGAAAAGAAATGTCATGTTTAACTTTTACAGCAAGATACTAGAGAATTGACTCCACGAAGTCTGAAGTTTCTCATGATATCTTTTGTCTGTTCTTAAACAATCTTAATCTTTTCCTTGACTTTTCATAACACCTTACATCACAAAACACACCTCTGTTTGGTCCATTCAACCAATCAGAAAGTTCTCAAATGAACTGGAAGTGACCCTTCTTAAAAGGTGCAGCACTTCCTAGTTTCAGCAGTTCCAGAGTTCATGAAGGCTGGAATTCAGGATGCTGATGAGAGAAAGAAAATCAAGCTGAACCAGAGAAGATCTGGGAATTATGAAAGTCTGTCCTGGATGACCTCACGACTCCCGAGGATTTAGCTGTTCTTATGGAGACGCTGAAAAGTGGCTCGAAGTGGAACTTTACGCCGGAACTGACATATCTTCAGGAAGGTAAAAAGTCGATCTTCTACCAAAGTGTACCGTTGGGACAAGCTGGTCCAAAGGAGCGTGCATGTTCTGGTTAAAACAGACAAATTCCCTCACACATCTCTCTGTAGATAAACTTCATCTTTCCATCTTTAAAATTCTTCTATCTGCTAAAAATCATTACAGATATTTTTAGAAATGTCTGAAGCAAAGTTTTTCAATCTCGCTCTGTGGTTAATAATCTGTTGTACTACTGGAAGTGAGAACAATCGCCGCATTGTCAACTTCCTGTAAACTGATTAATAAGCTGTCGTTATTTTCAATTCTTGCCAATTAATGTAAATGTAAAATGTGTTAAACTTGATTCTGTTACTAAATGACCCACTGTCGTTGGTGAGTCAAAGATAATTAACGTCTCACGTCCACATTTTATTAATTCAGATGCATGTCATTATACAGTCCAGAAAAATGAAAGAATCCGTTTTAACAGTATGAATATATATCAGTATATGTACATACTACATCTAGATGCGGATTTGGAGGAACTGATCTTCATCCCGGCCGCATCGCATTCGGCTGCGAACCACTCCAGCGAAAGATGTAGATCACGATCTGATGAAGCCAATAAGACCACATCATCTGCAAAAAGCAGAGACACAATCCTAAGGCCACCAAAACGGATCCCCTCAACACCTTGGCTGCGCCTAGAAATTCTGTCCATAAAAGTTATGAACAGAATCGGTGACAAAGGGCAACCTTGGCGGAGTCCATCTCTCACCGGGAACAAGCCCGACTTACTGCCGGCGATGCGGACCAGGCTCTGACACCGGTCATACAGGGACCTAAAAGCCCATATCAAAGGGCCCGGTACCCCATACTCCCGGAGTACCCCCCACAGGGCCCCCCGAGGGACGCGGTCGAACGCCTTCTCCAAGTCCACAAAGCACATGTAGACTGGTTGGACAAACTCCCACGCACCCTCCAGGACCCTCCTGAATCCGAGGTTCGACTATCCGACAGACCCTCCTTTCCAGAACCCCCGAAAAGACCTTACCAGGGAGGCTTAAGAGTGTGATTCCCCTGTAGTTGGAACGCACTCTATGGTCCCCCTTTTTGAATAGGGGAACCACCACCCCGGTCTGCCAATCCAGGGGAACTTCCCCCGATGTCCACGCAA
>NC_056507.1:50592432-50601178 GCF_014905685.2 Nematolebias whitei | reverse complement strand
ATCAGGCTGATGGCCGCCAGGTGTTGGTAATCAGCGGCCATCAGCAAGGCAGGCTGCAGGCAGTGGGATCCTTACAACAATATTTCTTGAAACTCACATTTTATTTCAGTAATTTTTTTCACACCCAACAGGACAAACTGAAGAGGCTGTTCAGGTGACTAAAGCACCAAGCTTGAATGAGACTGATGAAACAGGTGATCCTACCCACACGGGGACTGGTGAGATAAACCAACCTCTCTGCACACAATCTACACCTACAACACACACTCTCAACCTTGGGGGCCATGACAGGCCCTATAAGTATGTGAATACTTTGTTACGAGTAGCTGAATCCCACCCTGAGTTTAGACTACATACATCGAACAGTAAACATGAAGAAGTTAACCCAGGTGAACGTGTCGCTATCCAAATGCCCGTGCTGCAGATGGGGGAAGGTGAAAAAACTCTTGACATTGAGGGAGACAGGGCAGAAATCAAGGAAAAAGGCAGAGATCAAGCAACAGATGTGGTGAGGGGTGAAGAACCGGACATAGTGACAGGCGACCTGCTTAGTTTGGATGTAGAGCCCGGCCCGAGCAATACCATTACAAACAGGGCGGCGGAAATACAGGGTGGGACTGCACAGATGAAACTGGTGCAGGAATTACCAAGCCTGATGCCTTTAGTAGCTACGTTAGTAAACCACATAGAGAGACAAGATCAGAGACATCACGAAGAGTTGTGTTTATTTACAACTGTAAACCAGAAACTGGTTAAAGAGCAGCTGGGAGACAGGAGAGAGAAAATTAAGAAAAAGAAGAAAAAATGCAAGGAACATAAAATGAACCAGATGACAGCTAGAGGCCCATCACTAGGAACTGAAGGAGTTTTCCAAATGGAACAAATAACTTACCAATGTACATCATACAGGGGTGGAGTTAGAAGTAGAAACAGGGAGATCAGGTGTGGAGGACAAATGTCATTGGGCCAGTATTACTGCTGGACATGTGGGAAGGCTGGACATCTGGCCAGAAACTGCAAAAGTATGCGGGGCCCAAACATCAGAGTCAGAGTCAGAGTTTCTTTATTGTCATTCGCACCTCATGTGGTACATGTGGTGGAGCGAAATTATGTACACAAGGTCCCAGTTACATCCAACAATAAAATGTATAATAAAAACAGTAATAACTTCTAAGATATGAACTAAGAAAAACATCAACTAAATATACACTAAGCACTCATAGCATAAAACATTGAACATCAGCACAAACATGTGCACATGTACCAGAATTAGCTATCGAGGAGAGGTTTTTACACGGAAGGGGTTTAGAGTTTTTAATAAGATACTTTTTCTCAGATCTGGTGCCAAAAATAAAAATTGTTCTGTGTATTTATTAACCATTTTTTGACAGGTTGTCAAGCCCCATCCTGGTGCCGGATTAAATCCGTTAAATTTTAGTTTTTAGCTAATCATCTTTCATCCCCCATCTTTCTCTCTGCACTATGAATAATAGTTTTTGCTGACTAACTAATTTCTGTAAAATTTCAGCTTTGTCAATTTGATTTAAATGCCTGTATATAAGTTGTTGGTCTATGACATGTGAAGGATCCGACGTGGTTCAGTTCAAACTGGCAGCCCAGACAGGATGCAGAAATCTCCGCAATCAAGTTGAAGTGAGTAGATGAACACACAAAGATCTTCTCTCTGAAGATAATGTGACAGGTCAAAGATGTTTTTCATTTACTACGGTAACGTGTGGATTATCGTGTCCTTATTTCTGGAATAGAGACAGACTGGAGCCTGGTCGCCTAAATAATCCACCAGTGTCGACTGACCTTGTTATTTTTATTTTCTTGCAAGATTTATTATTACAGGTGAAAGTGAATTAAAAAATGAGGAAACTCGAACATGTCTGACATGTTTCTGTTTGGATCTGCACAACAGCAGATGGTTTTAAAAGATTTATTTTTAAAGCAGTTTCTGGTGGAGGTCCAGTCTAGGAAGAGAGCGACAGGTTAGTGACCATGAAACAGGTGAGGAGTTTTGAGACTCGCTGTGAATTAGTCACTAACCTTCTCAGTCTGTGATGTGGCAAAAACAGGAGAAGCGCTGAACTTGGTGACGTCACTGTAGGAGTTAGAGCTGCAGCAGGCCTACAGAACAAGGAGCTGCGTGTGGTCCATGGAGGGAGAGTCCAGAAGCAGGGTCCAGAAAACTTAGCAGGGGTCATTAACAGGCGATCAGAGAGCTGGTACGAGAGCAAAGGTGAGATCCGAAGGTGTAGTCAAAGGAGGAGAAGAAAAGGGTCAATATCGTGGTCAGATGAGACAAACAAATCCAAAGAGGGACAAGGCAAGGTGAGGAGTCAAGGAAACAAGGCTGAGGTCATGGTCAGGAGTCTGAACAAGGAATCACTGGAAATCTACTGGCAAAAAGCTTTCAATAATCTGGCACTGAGTGAGAGTGGAGCTGGGCTTATAAAAAGAGCAGAGCAGGTGGAACTGATTAGAGTTGATTGCTGTGGCTGAGCAGAGGAGGTGTGGTACAGGGAATCATGAGGTGAGGAAGGGTGAAAATGTGACAATGTCTGTGAAATTAAATCAACCAGGGGAAAGTATTTGGGGAATATTGTGATCAGAATCAGAATCAGAATCAGTTTATTATTGCCATGTAAATGAACGAGGTTCACAAACTAGGAATTTTCTTCGACATAAGGTGTGAATAGTAACAAAGTAAAATAAAGTAAAAATGAGAACATTACATAAGACATAAGACATGTGTACACCCACAAATAAAGTAAAAATAAAAATATAACAAACATGTGTACACCCATACAATAGAAAACAATAAAAAAGCTTAGAAAACAGAACAGATGGAGTATTCAATTATAATACAGATGTAATGTGACCAAAGCAGAAATTATGAGGTAGCATTATGAGTGTTCAGGAGTCCAACAGCAGAGGGGAAGAAACTGCTCTTATGGCGGAAGGTTCTGGTCCATATGGACCGAAGCCTCCTGCCTGAGGGGAGTGGTTCGAACAGTCCATGTGCAGGGTGAGCAGGGTCAGCTGTGATCTGACCTGCTCGCCTCACAGTCCTGGAGACGTACAGGTCATGGAGGGATGGAAGGCTGCAGCCGATCACCTTCTCAGCTGAGCGCACAACGCGCTGCAGTCTCAGTCTGTCCCTGGCAGTGGCCCCGGCGTACCACACCGTGATGGAGGAGCTGAGGATGGACTCGATGATGGCCGTGTAGAACTGCACCATCAGCTTGGCAGGCAGCTTGGCCTTCTTCAGCTGTCACAGGAAGTACAGTATCTGCTGGGCCTTCTTGATGAGGGAGCTGATGGTCGGCTCCCACTTGAGGTCCTGGGTGATGGTGGTGCTGAGGAACCGATGAGAGTTCGCAGTGGTGATGGGGGTGCAGTGGGGCTGTGGCTTTCCTGAAATCCACAATCATCTCCACTGTCTTCTGGGCATTGAGTTCCAGGTTGTTGCTGCTGCACCAGGTCACCAGCCGGTCCACCTCCCTCCTGTATGTAGACTCATCACCGTCCGAGATGAGCCCGATGAGGGTGGTGTCATCTGCAAACTTAATAAGTTTCACAGAGTCGTGGCTGGAGGTGTAGCAGTTGGTGTACAGGGAGAAAAGCAGGGGGGAAAGCACACAGCCCTATGGAGATCCTGTGCCTACACTCTGAGTGTCCAAGACAGCTCTCCCCAGCCGCATGCACTGACTCCGGTCTGTCAGGAAGTCTGTGATCCACCTGCAGGTGGAGTCAGGTACATGGAGCAGGGAGAGCTTGTCTTGGAGCAGAGCAGGGAGGATGGTGTTAAATACGGAGCTGAAGTCCATGAACAGGATCCTGGCATAGGTTCCTGGGAAGTCCAGGTGCTGCAGGATGAAGTGAAGAGCCAGGTTTATTGCGTCATCTACAGACCTGTTGGCCCTGTAGGCAGACTGCAGGGGGTCCAGAAGGGGGTTGGTGATGGACTTGAGGTGAGATGAAACCAAGCGTTCAAAGGTTTTCATGACTACAGACGTGAGAGATACAGGTCTGTAGTCATTTGGTCCTGTGACACGTGGCTTCTTGGGGACAGGGACGATGATGGAGGACTTGAAACAGGCTGGGACGTGGCATGACTCTAGAGAAGAGTTGAAGATCCCTGTGAAGACCGAAGCCAACTCTCCAGCACAATGTCTCAGCGTGGAGGGTGACACAAGGTCTGGGCCTGCAGCCTTATGTGTATTCAGCCTTTTAAAAAGTCTCCTTACTTCATCCTCTTGTACAGAGATAGCAGGGGGTTGTTGAGGGCAGTCCAAAGTCGTTAAACCAGTTGGGCTGGGGTTGGTGTGGAGGATGGAGGAATGTGAGTCCATGACTTCAAAGCATGAATAGAAGTCGTTCAGATCGTTTGCCAGTTTGAGATTGTCTGTAGAATGAGGTGCTCTGGGCTTGTAGTTAGTTATCTCTTTCAGCCCCCTCCAGACAGAGGCAGAGTTGTTTGCATAGAATTGTTGTTCCAGCTGTGTGTTGCACCTGGATTTAGCCTTCGACACCTCCCTGCTAAATCCATACTTCGCACGTCTGTAGTTGTCTCTGTCCCCCTCTCTGAAAGCAGCCTCCTTCTGCTGACGAAGCTGTCTTAGTTTGGATGTGAACCAGGGTTTATCAATATTGAAAATGACTCTGGAGCATGATGGGATGATGCTGTCCTCACAGAAATGTATATATGACATCACAGTGTTTGTGTATTAGTCTAGAATGTCTGTAGAAGCCCTGAACAGGTCCCAGTCTGTGGTGTCCAAACATGTGCCTAGCTCCTCCACAGCTTCACTGGTCCACTTTTTGGATGTCCTCACCACAGGTTTTGAGAGATTCAGTCTCTGTCTGTATGCAGGTATGAGGTGAATCATCTCATGATCTGAGAGACCCAGGGCAGCACGAGGCACAGCACGATAAGCACGGCTCACTGTGGTGTAACAGTGATCCAGCGTGTTTCCTTCTCTGGTCGGGCATTTACTAAACTGTTTATATTTAGGTAGTTCATGCCTGAGGTTTGCTTTGTTAAAATCTCCAAGGATAATAACAAGGGAGTCCAGAAAAGTCGGCTCTACAATCTGGTCCATGAGCGCGCGCGCTCAGCCTCGTGCACGTCCGCCCATGGTGGGATGTAAACAGCGGCCAGAGTGAATGAAGTGAACTCACATGGAGAGTAGAACGGTTTGCAGTTTATGAAGAGATATTCCAGAGAAGGAGAGCAGCGCTGGGAGATCACTGTCACGTCAGAGCACCAGGCGTTGTTGATAAAAAACAGACTCCTCTACCTTTCTTCTTTCCTCCGGAAAGTTCCCGCTGTCTGTCAGCGCAGAGGAGCTGGAATCCCTCTAGATCGAGTGCGGAGTTGGGGTCTGCTCGTTGAGCCATGTCTCCGTGAAGCACAGCACACAGGAGGAGGAAAAATCGCTGTTCCTTCTCATCAGCAGCGCTATCTCGTCCATTTTATTGTAGAGGGAACGGATGTTGGAGAGGAATATCCCAGGTAAATGCGTGTATGTACCGCGCCTCCGGAGACGCATGAGCGCTCCAGCTCTTCTGCCCCTCCTGCGAAGTCTCTTTCTTTTGGCCAAAAAGTGCACAAGTTCTGCAACAGGCACTAAAAAAATTGGAGTAATGTCCTCATGGGTTGTAATTCTGATGTTTAGTAGTATCTATTTGTGTGTGGTTGTGAGCATGCATAAGTGTATAAGGCTTCTCTAATAGAACATTTAATAGTAACCGTGAAGCAGCAGAGACCCGACCCCCAAGACCAGAGGTAGACAAAAAAGGGGGGACCAGAGCCCAAGACCCCAGGAGGGACCCCGACCGCGGAGCCCCCAGGGCCACCCACACAGGACGAACCACTCACCCACCCCCCAGATCGGACCACAGGGGAGAACCGGAAGATCCCCACCAGTGACCACATGCAGTGACCCCCGGGGCCAACAGCAACAAACTCATAGGCCCCCGCCGGAACCTGCCGCACCGATGCAGTTCCAGGCCCGGGCAACGAGGCCCAGGCAACGAGGACGCACACCACCAAGGCCAAGGCCTAACAGGGCCAGAAGACCCGAGCCCCACCAGGCAGACACCAGGCCGAGCCCACACACGCCCAAGCACCCAGCCCCCGACATCAAGGGCCCCAAGCGCGCCGGCAGGCAAGGACACACCCCACCAGGGGGCCGCGCAATAGGGGCACGATGCCAAGCACCCCCAGTTGTATCAAAGAGGGGGCAGTCTGAGTCTCGGCCTAACAAATACCCATTCATACACAGACACAATCACACAGTCCCAGCCTCATTCTCACACTCACTCACTCAAAGACATACAATAACAATACATTTCATTCTTATTCCCGATACGCACTCTATAGCCCCCAGGTCCAAGACATGTACCCGCCCTCTACAGGGGGCAGCCCATGCCCAAACCCAGGAGGTAGACCCATTCATTCTCGAGTGGAGAGGAGCCAATATCCCAGACCCGGCCCAGGCCATGCCCAGCCGACAGGACACCCCCCGGCACGAAGAGGTCACGCCACCGACCACTCCCACACACCGCCAACAACCAAGCACGCGCCCCCAGCCGACCGGCCGCCAGGCCCCGGCAGCCACCCCGGCCAGCGGGCCAACCATGGCACCCAAGAGCCAAGCTCAGGGGGTCCAAACAACCCCAGGGAGAGGACAGCGCCAGCACCGCCCACGGCAACCCCCCAGACCCCCAACCCCCACATAGTTCTGGTCAACACCCGACGGCCTGCCCTTCTCCCGGACCCCACCCCCAGAATGGCAGTTAGGGAACCGGGGGGGGGTAAGGGAAAAAAAAAGAGAATAAGACCCCGACACATACACCCCCGCCCCTAGATGTGCTGTTGATGTGTGTTGTTGTATAGTGCCATTAAAAAGGAAAGAAGAAGGAGCAAAGGCTGGCATGATTCCAGTTTCCCCTCCACCCCAACTCTATCCAAAACCCTAGTGTCTAAATGCAACCATTGTAAGTGAACACAGGCAAAGGGGGCGAGAGTAAAGTCATCCCACCACCCATAGCCATAGTGCCCACCTCAAGTTCCTATATGTGAAGGTCATGAGGATGTTATGAGTGAATGTCTAAGGTGTACAATAAAATTGAGTCCCAGGTGGCTATGGTCAACAGAGATGTAAAATTGTTGCAGCACACCCGAGCCCAAACAACCCTGAATGTGTGGAATTGAAATGAAGAGGGTGGAGGTGCATGGTGAGTGATGGGGAGAAATATAACTGTAAGATCAAATGCTCCCACAGGGAGTCAGCTCCCCCACTGACCCAACAGGCCCCCCCAGTTCCCCAAGGTCCACCCAGGGATTGAGGCCAAGACACTTCTCCATCTGGACCGACCGCCAGGCCCGCTGAGCTCCAGACCAGAGAGGGGTAGAGCCCCAAGGGCCGCCAGAAGCAGTACCAGTGGCCCACACAACCGAGGGTCGCAAAGACCCACACAAACCGCAGTCAGCCCGCCAGACATATGGAATTTTTTAAGTATTAGACATATGGTAATTTTTGTTATTAACTTTGTGGTGTCCACTAGAACAGGGATAACCGTGATATTTATGCCTTTTTTATCTGTAGGATGATAGAGTTTGCAGGCCGTCATGACATGAACCATCATGATTTAACCTTGCATTAGATTGGATCATGTGCGCATAATCAATCTTCCATGTTCTATTTTTATCTGTGTAAATACAAGATCATTTTTTTGCTGTTTTTGCTTGTGTTTCTGATTTTTATAATTGTCTTCAACTTGAATTGTTTTGTTATTGACACATGTGAAATGATCAATGCTATGAATTTTTACCTGAGGTAAAATGCTGAGGTGTTTCTTATTTTTCATCCATCCATCCATTTTCTTTACCCGCTTATTCCATTTCGGGTCACGGGGGTCGCTGGTGCCCATGTCCAGCAATCACTGTGCGAGGGGCGGGGTACACCCTGGACGGGTCGCAAGTCCATCACAGGGCCACATAGAGACAAACGAGACAAACAACCATTCACTCTCTCACTCACACCTAGGGACAATTTAGAGTTACCAATCAGCCTAATATGCATGTTTTTGGACTGTGGGAGAAAACCGGAGTACCCGGAGAAAACCCACGCATGCACGGAGAGAACATGCAAACTCCACCCAGAAAGGCCCCTGGACCGGGGTTTGAACCAGGGACCTGCTCGCTGAGAGGCAGCAGCTCTACCAGTTGCGCCATCGTGCTGCCCGTGTTTCTTATTTTTATTAAATAAAATTGCAGGGTCTGTTGGGGTGAGGACAGCTCTCATCTGGACTCAAGAGAAGAGAGTGGACCATAATAATATTTAAACATTTGAATCATTCATTAAAAGTTACATAAATAAATAACATGTATACTATTCATGTTAAAGCAACACTGATTAACACATGCATGTTAGGTTTTGAGGCGCAGGGCCTCCTTAGCAAAGTTAGGCTTCCTTTGCTGGGGACGTCTGGTGACCTACAAAGGTATTTGCCTGGTTAAATAGAAGTTGCGTTCAAACACACACATGTGCGCACACCCATACACACACATGTATATATATATATATATATATACACACACACACACACACACACACACACACACACACACACACACACACACACACAGAGAGAGAGAGAGAGAGTGCTTAATATTTTACAGAGATGGAAAGACATCATCTTTTCAGACAAACACTATATGTTAAAATTT